>NC_061797.1:26084287-26395700 GCF_021462225.1 Girardinichthys multiradiatus
ATGGTTGGCAAGTGAGTTGTACTCACACTTTAAAGACCCAAAGTGGGGACAAAGATCAAACAAGACCGGATGGTAATTGTTTTGCAAACTGCATGTCAGCATGAATGTGTAGTGCAGAAAAAGCCTCCTTTGCACAGCACTTTAAGGCATCAAATGTGATTCTGAAATAGCTTAATGTTTTTCTTTTTTTGTTTCCTGAGGAGGGCAATCTTTTGTAACAATCAATTACGATACATTTCCCCCTTTGTCTAGGCACTAATAGCTCCTGTCTGTGTGCATGGTGGGCCTTGTCTTGTAAATATACAGTGTTTTCCTTTTAAATGTCTTATAATATGCATGGGTAACACAGAAACACTCTATGACATAGGGATTGAGCATTAAAGCTGGAGAAGCAATTCAGCCGAGCTTCTGAGTCGGAGAACTGAGTACTTTGTGGCTTTCCTCCCATTAGCCAGATTGAATTACTTTGTTTTACTTTTAAGGCCCATCTGTTCTGGTTTAATTCATTTTTCTTAATCTGTCATCTTGTGCATGTGTGACTGTGGATGTGGGCAAAATACTTCTTTGATGGGAGGCAACAGCTTTTGTAGACTATAAAATTATGTTTAAAGACTATTGTGACATCTGTAAGTTGTATGAATGGCTGCTGGAGTTTCCAGACTTTCTGAAATAATTCGCCCATTGCCATTAGATGCTTGGTAAAGAACAACAATGTGTTGTGATCAAATTATGCCCCTGAAGTATATTAATTTCAAGACAGCTGTCACAACTGCAAGGTTTGTCCCATTTCCTTTCGAATAAATCAGCAGTGGAAGTGAGAAAGATAAAGATGAAGATGAAGAGATCTTTACTCAAGGGTTTTATCTGATGCAGCATCACATAAATTAGCAATGGAGAAAGCTCCATTAAATTCCACAAAGTATTAGAAAGAGGAGAAGGATCAGACATTATTACTTCTGCAAGTTGGAAATGAAATCTAAATGAAATCTCAACAATATGAATTTAAATTGTATCAAAGTACAATAAACACATTTAAATTAACCTCAGTTTGGTTCCTTACCTTTTGTGTTCCATTCATTGCTTCAGACGGGCAACCTTCAGACATTGAAGGTTTGTAGTTTTGGTTCTTCAGCAGAAGTCCTCAACAGGCTAAAGCTGCATATTAGCTCAGATATCCTTTGTCTCTGTCTGAAACAATGCTTCTTGTTAAAGGGCTTTACAAACATTTATACTGTAAGTAATACTTGTGAGCAGTCCACAGATCACATGCCATTCTGTCTTACCTTAAATTGCATGTCCTCACTTTACGACTTAAAGGTTTTATCTCAAATCAAGTTAAGCATGGGCATTTGCTGTAGCTTTCCTTTTCTTTTTTTGAACGCTTGGCATGCTTTTCCATGGCTTCATGCACAAGAGTCTGGGAGCCCAATGATACACATGTGCTAGTATTCTGGTAGTTTTGTGTCCGCTGCACAACAGACTTTGTCTAGCAAGAGTCTTTTTTGTCTTTTTCCTTAGTTTGTGATTCAATGTAATGATTTTGTTTATGTTTGGCACCATACAAATGGATGTTTTTTGCAAGCATATTTATCGTCTCTGTTCACAGTTTGCAAAGGTCTCAGATAAGAACCCTCATGGACTGGTACAGCTAATTTCAGTCACACAAATAGATTTTTGATCAGGTTTGGAAGTTTGCTCTTTCAGGACATTCCTTTGGGTATCAGAGGGTATGTGTACAGAAATATCAATATTAATATCAATATTATATTAATCAGGATAAGTTACTGCCATTAAAAAAGATCCTGGGTTCAAGACTCAGTTTGGGCCCTTTCCACATGGAGTTGGCATGTTCTACCAGTGCATGTGTGGGTTCTCTCAGGGTACCCTGCCTTCTTTTCGCAGTCCATATACATGCATGTAAGGTTAATTGGTATGTCTACATTGCATATAGGTGTGATTGTGTGTGGATGGTTGTCTGTCCTGTTTGTCTCTGTGTTGCCCTATGATGCACAGGCTACATGCTGTTCCCTGCCTCTTGCCCATCGCCTGATGGAGTCAGTTACCAGCACCCCATGACTTGCAAAGAATAAGTGGGTGTAGAAAGTAGATGGATGGATGGATGGATGGATGGATGGATGGATGGATGTTATGCACTAAATAAGGCAGGTGTTTTACCTTTACTCAGGTAACCACTTAGTTGATGCCAGATCTGTGGTAAAGTGACAGGACAAAAACACAGTCAGCTGACTGACGTTTCTGTACTAACAATCACAACACAATATAGCCAAATGTCACACAAGTACAATATTTAATTATACCTGCATAGCAGACTAAGATAGAGACATGAATTGTAGAATAAAAATGAAAACCATCTGAAGACAAGCCTTGGAAATGGTAAATAGGCTCAGTGAGACAGATTACATGTCTCAGTAAAATTACTAAAGCAACAACAGTAATTAAAATTAAATCTATTTTACTTACTGAGGAAGCTCAGTTGAAACTAAATCCAATTTGTCTATTCTGATGAATCTGTCAATAATACATCAATATTTTCCAAAACGTGTCATTGTCATCATTAGCTTAAGACGACTTGTTGTGTTGTAGTGATTTTTTGCAGCTTTAATTATACATCTAGAGATGTCTCAGGCTCAAAAAATATATTTCGCAATTTCTTCTTAGTGGTACACTGACCTTTTATGGTTTAACCATCCTGAAAAAAGTCAAAGTAATAATTTGAGCTAAGTTTTTATCGCATGATGTCCATTTCAGTGTTCTAGAATCTCTCTTACCAAGCCCTGGAAACAATGGTTACAATGGTTCAGACAGGAAATCTGAATACCGCCGACAAGAAAAGCTTTGTCTAGAGACCGCGGGCAGGAATTTCTGATTGGTTTATTTTTTGTCATAACACAAAACCGCTGTAAGATCAAGCTCATTTTACACTTTGCATGTCATGGGGGCCTAGTGGCTTAATTTGCAGTTTGGCAGGGGGAGGGGGGCTGTGATGCCTATCTGCAGCTGTCATTGGGCGAGGGGCAGGGTACACCCTGGACAGGTCTGTTTATTTATTGTTAATTATACATTCATTACTATTTTTGTTTTGTTACTGGGAGGATTTATGGCCTTCTCTAAATACCATGAAGCCCCTGACGGCTCGCCATTGCATAATATACATTAGGATTGCAAAAAAAAAGAAAAAGAAGAATACTATATTAGTTACAGTTGTGATAAAGGTATCAAGGTGTCAGATCTCTTGCTTTACACAATATTCCTACTCCTCTTTATGAGCTTTAACATCACTGAAGATTTACCTTGGGTGTGGACATTAAGGTGAGTCAATTTAACTGACCAAATATGGCTGCTTTTTAAGTGACGTTGATATAAACAAATATTTTAAGTGACTTATCTTCCACAGGAATGAAAGCTTGATGGTATAGCAGCATAGCAGCTTTTTTGTGTTGATATGTATTACCAGTTGCAAAGAAGTTTTAACGTTGCTTCCTTAAATGCCTCCAAACACAAAAACATTCATTAAACTTGCTGTGTACTTCAATCGTTCTTCAGTAGATGTTAGGGATATGAATTCATTTAATTTAAGATCTGGAGAGCTTTGGATTTAATTACAGCTCTCAGACATTTTTTCCCCTCATTTTATGTACTTTTTTTATTTCTTTTGGTGGATGTCCTGACACAAAATTTGGGGATGGAGGACCCCTGTGCTGCTACAAAGATGGTAGCGGATGGCTTTAGGGGAACAAACGATTTCCCTGCCAACAGAAAGACTCTACAGAACAACCTCTTCACAACCCAGCAGGCCTTGCACTGTCACTGAGTCCCACGATGGAATTGAATGGTCCAAAGATTACTCAATTATTTCTATATACCAGCCGTCCATGGCAGACTAAAGGCCTATTATTGGAGGGACTGAGACCATAGGAACTTATTACATGTGTGACCTTTTAAAGCCTTTCACTGTGATGGATCTCAGGTGAGAATTTACTGGAATCAATTTTTATCTCAAAGCTCGATGCATGCTCACCAGCACAACACTGTGAAACGTTCACTTTGTTAAAAAAAAAAAAAAAACGCAGACAGGGCCTTGAATACTACAAATGGGCAACATTTTAAAGCACCCCAAATGTCTCTGTGTCCTTCCATATTAAAGAGACTTTGAAAAAGAGGGATGGTGGAAGTGCAGGTGTATTGTACTTAATCAAGGTAGAAATACAAAGACAGAACCAGTTCCCCAAAGGTTCACATCAAAAGGTGCATTCCACTTTGTGAGCTATTTAATCAGTTAAAACACAGATGGCAGGCCGCCGCAATTAATTAATCATATATGAGGCATCCTGTACTTGCTTGCAGAAAGTATGTCAGTGCTACAGAGATCTAATTTGGATTTCATTGTAACTGTGTGCCACCACAATAACTGCTAGATTTGAATAGGAAGTTATTCTGAACTTAATATATAAAAACTCAGCCACTGCTCTCTGTGATTATACTGTCAGTGTAGCAGAGTGAAATTTTAGGAATCAAAGTGTTTTATGCCTGTGATGCTGCTTTCCTTTGCTTTTAAAGAATGCGAATGAGGAGGGAATTTCTGAGGCTGTTAAGCTCTGTGCTATCATGAAAAGAATAAACATGAAGATGCAACACATCAGAGCACATTCATGTAGGTTATTTTTTATTAGAGTTGAATAAAGAGTTTTTTTAGCATGCAATTTGAACAAATTTGAATTTACTGTAAACACAAAGGACAACACAGCAATTGGAAAATTCAGATATCTTTGTAGGCGGGCGACATGACTGAAAACCAGCTCTGAATGGTTGTGATCGTCAGGGCCCACACCCAGGGCTGGATTATTAACACTCACAAATCGGTTGTGGAAATCACTTATGAGCATACCCACTTTTGAAAAGTAATGCCAGTGAACACAACTCATTGACACCACTAATTAGATTTTAAAATGAACCATGCAAAGAAAAAAAAAAATCATTAAACCTTAATCATTGACAATACCTCTGAAAAGGGCCCATCCAGCTTGCATTGCATAGCTCATAAGCATGCATTGATAATTCTGTCCAGTTTATTTCATTTACATAGCACCAATTCACAAAGAAAGTTTATCTTGAGGAAATATCTGGCTAAGTATGTTCAGTTTAACTCTTTCGAATATATATTCTTATTTAATCCAACTGTAATCAAATTCAATAATGTCTAATTTAATGAATTAACAACATTTAAAATCTAATTGGTGAATAGTTAACCAATAGCCAAGGGGGCCAATGAGCTGTTTTGACATTAAGTAAGAAATAACTAGGAATTTTTCAAACAGGAATATTTGTCCCAGATACCTGTTCAAGTCTGATACTTTATTCAAGTTAATAAAATCAAAGCCATGGTTATGCTTTATAACCCTGTAGCTTTAAAATGCAGTAAAATAACAAAGTACCTTTGATCAGTATGACAACTCACTCACCAGTTGTGTTCAGGATGCTGCAGTTTCTCCTATACTTTTTCTTGAAAGACACTTTGTCCCAGCCAGAATGTCTGCAGACCTGGCTTAACATGTTGCTTCAACACCACTAAATTTGGTTAAGAAAACTACCTTAATTTTTTGACAAGGGTTTTGTTCAAAATTGCATGGCTTCATTTATTTCTAAACATGTATCTTACTGAACACATACTGCTACAGTCTTCAATAAGCTTGCATCTTGTCTTGCTGTTTTCATGTGGCAAAGTTTCCTACTATGCTTTGCAATGCATGATACATTGATTATTGAGCTCCTAACATATTTCAGTGTGGTTAAAGTGAATTGTTACCACACCAGTCTAACAGAAGATATTATCCTGGTTCAGAAACTTGACACTTTGAATGTTGGGAAAATTAGTGAGCAGTGTTGCAGCTTTGATCTATGCAGCTCTCCTGTACAAATAGCAGTATGTTAGGTGAAGCAGGCAACGTAGATCCCATGACACAGAGAGATCCTTCCACTCCCAATGCCATTGTAAATTGTTGAAAAACTTAAAATTTCACATGGATAACCCAGATTAAATAAAAAAAATTATTTGCACAAACTATAACAGAATTTCACTAGCTGTGTACAAGGAAAAACACTTGTCAAAACGGCACAGGAACTGTGTCTGAATGTTTTTAAGAATCTCCAGATTATACAGAGAATTATAAAATGTCTTGATCAAAACTGTGAACAACCTGCTATCGTGTGAGAGCATCCTTAAGAATAACAAACATACTTGGTGTTAATTGACAGGGGCTCAAGGCATTGGTAACTCACACATTACACTTTACACAAACGTACATTGAAATTCAGAAGTCAACTTTTGTATGTAATCTGCACAACAAAATTGCTACAGAGTGAAACTTAGCTTTACGCAATTCAAACCAGTCATGAGTTTGAACTTGTGGAATTAAAAAAATATAAGACAACATATTAGAAACTGTTGAGGAATAAAATCTTTTCAAGTAATAACTGAAAATAAATTTCCTTAGAATTTGCAGTCACTCCCAATGCCAACAGAATGCACAAAATATTTTACATGCATCATATACAAAATACCTAAAACTGACCCTGGCTACACAACTAAATTATTTCAATACTATTAGTGTTATTGGCCTATGTAGTTAAGCCCAAAATAATTCATGACTTTGGTACTTTTAAAGTTTTTTTTTATTCAATCACAAAGTTTGTTTCTGATTTGAAATGATACAGCTATCTCTCAAAAGTAATTAACACACTGTGCAAAGGGTGTCGTTTTTAAAAATAAATTGTTTTTGTTTTCATTCCAATTTGAATGAAAATAGCATGTAAAAATTAGGTATACAACTTTTAATAATCAATACAAAATCGTGTCTCAACAGGTAATTTTGACCGTTCTTTTACGATGAGCTCCAAGACTTTGAGGTTGGGGCGTCTCCTTACCATCACCCTAATGTTTAGCTCCCTACTAAGATTCTCTATCAGATATAGGTTGGGGCTCTGGCTGGGCCACTAAAAACATAATATTAAGTTAGATGAAACCTGTAGGTACAATTAAAGAAAAAATACTTTAAATGTTCATTTGACAGTTGTGTAATAATTGTGTTTCTCAACTCGTAGAAAGATTTTAAAAATGCAAATATTAGGATATTTTTAGCATGACAGAAAAGCCACAGAGAAGTTTAGCTTATTAGCTTGCGGTGTCATTCAAAGAAACTACTGGGTATTTTTCTGTTTTTGTTTATCGTAAAGTATCTACTAACGCAAATAAACTTTATTATGAGATCTCTCATGACATAAATGAAAGCGAAACATGTTGTAGTGCCATCAGGAAAGGTTGAAGAAAATTGCTGGCAGAGAGTTGGGCAGTTCTGTTCTTGCTGTTGTGTGTAGAAATATGCAGCAACTTCTGTTATTTTTTCTTATTGAAAAGTATTGATGAATCGATTTGACTTTAACCTTTGTACTGAGTGTGTAAAATTGGTGTAAAGACTCAATAAAAATCATTTATTATAAACATCTTCAGCCTACAAGACCCTGTGCGAGGGTGCTTATAATGGAACGCCTTTCACTGGTTCACTTCGCATTTCTGATGTATCTTTATAAAACATTAAATTTGCATTGAATGTGCTTTTGTATACAATGTTTAAAAACCCAACCAACATGCATTTTTTTTACTGTAATTATCACTCCTTTGTACTCATGCTCCAACTAGTTAAGCTTGCGGCTGTTTAAATGTTTTTGTTGTTGTTGTTGAAAAT
This sequence comes from Girardinichthys multiradiatus, assembly GCF_021462225.1. Taxonomy (NCBI): domain Eukaryota; kingdom Metazoa; phylum Chordata; class Actinopteri; order Cyprinodontiformes; family Goodeidae; genus Girardinichthys; species Girardinichthys multiradiatus. The sequence continues at coordinate 26,092,048 of NC_061797.1, forward strand.
TTTACCCATGAAATGTTTCCATCCAATCACATCGATCTATCCTTAGCATAGAAAGACAGCTTTAAAACCAAGATAATAATCCAGTATGTTTTTATGGATCATCCACATTCAATGAGGTGATGCACGCTCTGCCGATTCTTTACTAGAGACAAAAACTGCACATAATAAAATCCAGTTTTATATTTTTTATTCTGAGAACTACAATAAACACAAAACAAACAGTAAATAAGCTTTTCAGAAAGCTGATTACAAAAGCAATTTATTGCCAAGTCTAGGACTATTTTAAAGCATAGCAGCACTGGAAAGTGGAGGGGCCCTCATCCCAAATCTTCTCTCCCTCTAGCTCTTTACTTGCCACATTATTAAAGTGAGCTGCTTGGTGAGAAGCCAAGATGATCAACTTAGTTTACTATACAATACTCCAGATCCCAATAAAAGCAGTAAAAAAGGCTTGTGATTGAGGTCATCCTTGCATCCATTACAAAGGTAAATACTACAGTGGTTATTACAATAGCAAGGTCATTTGTCATGTAGGCTTGGTTTTTACACATCTGAAGGACAACACTCAGTAGTCCGAACTTTATATCCACTTTAATGCTTATAGCTAGTTGGTTTATCTCAAAATGTTTCTCCGTGAAGAGATCCATGAAATCCTGAAGAGAGCTGGTAAATTAAAAAGCATTCATTTAACCCTGGCCTGCAAATAAATATACTGACAAAATTCTGTTTATGATGTTCACTACAAATTCAGCACCCTGTGGTGATGGACTTCTCTAATGACCTTACAGATATGTTCTTAGTGTAAAACACTAATTCTAAATAGTTACCATAAATCATTGAATTGTAGATATTTTAAAATGGCCCCAATCTTAGGAAGAGATGACAGAGGAATAAGCAAAAAGTAAAAACTGCATAATATTTTCAAATATAAATTGAGGCTGTGATGGCACAGGAGGAAATGCTATGTGGGGATTATTCACAGTTATATAATGTCAGGAAGAAAACCAGCCGCTTCTCATTTTGGTCACTTATCCCTCATTGTAAAGGTCTGTATATTTCATTGCTGGTGCAGCAGCTTAGGGGATACATTTCAAAGCAGCAAATAAAAATTGGCTAAACTTCCAAAATTAGCACTTCAAAGTCAAACATGATTTGCAGCGAGGGAAAGGGTGGAAGCAGTGTGACTGTGAAAGTGTGTGTGCATGTGTGAAAAGCTAACTGTGAATGTGTGTGTGTGTGTGTGTGTGTGTGTGTGTGTGTTGTGTAGCTGATGTGCAGAGTTCAACATTAGGCCTTAGAACCAATTTCTAGGCAAATTGGTTTCATTTAAGAATGAGATCACAGAGTAAGCAAACCTCTTTCAGGGCAAGTTCATGCATCTGTAGCCATTTATTTCAGTTTTATATGCACTGCTTTGCTCAAGCTGCTTGTAGGTAGAATATGCATAATCTTAGCCATGGGCGCAGTGCTACAGTTAACATGTTCACATTTACCTGTTATTACCATGAATTTAAATAGTTTCTTCCATTTTATTGCATTCTGTCACAAAGAGCTTCAACAGTAATTTAGCATTTTGTTTTCTATCCTCCCTCGAGCTCTGCTGCAGAATTGTTGCTAATCAAAGCCACATGTAACTAATTGCTCTCTCCAGTCGTTTGCTCATAGCACAAACAGGTCCATTAGCCATCCATAGAACATATGTTGAAGTTTGTAAGAGGCAATAAAAATCTGCTTAGTTTCAAGAGGTATAATAGTCACTTGACCACTAAGAGCACACATTTTCATTTATATCAGGTAACATTGATTTTCACATATTAAAACAGATGCTGTAGCTCTATGTTGGCAAAAAGTTATTAAATTCAAATTATGAGACCGGTTCAAAGTATCAACACATAAAACATCCACTGGGATACTTTCTATAAATATTTACCATTTACCAAGTATAAAGGATAATGTTAATGTATTAGTATTTTCATTCCACCAACTTTTAGCCAGTGTCAGCCCATAACATCTGTTGCAATTAGAACAGTTCAGGTGGGCAGCTTTGTCTTTGTAACTTACAGTTGGGCCATATTTGTTCCATTTTCAGATTATGAATCAAACAGTGCCCCATGAGATGTTAAAAGCTTGGAATATTTTTATTACCTAAAGGCAGGGAGAAAAGTTGTTTTGAGAACCTGTTTTTTTTTATTCTTAAGTGCAGCTTAAAGAACAGCATCTAAGGTAAAATGAATATTAAACTATCGTGCTAGAGGTCAGGTTAGCACTGTTTTGGTATATTCCATGATACAGAAGTGGGACTGGCTGCAGTTTTGATTGTAAATAGGAATTCCTTGATTGAAGGTTTTGTGATGTACAAAGATCATGCAAGTTCAGTACAAGTTTTCCATTTTATTCTGACTGCACCAATGTCTTCTTATTGACTGTGTGGCAAATTCAGGTACTACATTTCGCATTGCACAAACTCTGTTGGCTAAACTGATTGAAGCTGCATGACTGATTGAGTTTACATGTTTCTGCAATGAAATTATGAAAATTGTTACAAACGCTTTACATCAGAGGTTCAAGTAGACTCAAAAGTGCTGTATACTTACAAAGATCATTTTTGAAGGTAAATAATCTCTATTAAACTGTTCAATCTCTTGTTCTTTGGTTGATCAAAAGACAATATTTTATAGAAAATATTTTCTGCTGTCAAATCGTAGTTGATGTTATTTGATACAACCTCCATGACTCTATGCATATTCTGAGTACCCCCAGGTGGTCATATTATTATAAACTGAATCAATCAAAAAATAGGACAGGCTGCCATCAGCTTCTCCAGGCATTTAGCATGTAGAGGTGAGTGAATGTTCACTAGTGCAGACAGGGCTGTGAGCAAGTTTTGTTGGAAATACCTCTAAACAATGTCTAAATGGTTCGTCAACATCTAGGTTAAAACTGGTATATAAGGTCAAAAACTGTGTTTTACACATTTACCAGAGTCTAAATACTGACCAGTTTTAGTTGAGATTGACAAGGATAGGTAAAAGATGAGAATGAGCTGGGCTAGAACCTGGGACCTTATAAAAAAAAACCTGGAAATGAAGCATATTTAGATCTGTTTTGTATTTTTTCAAGTTTTACTATAATTTAATAGAAATGTGGGGGTTTTTTTCGGTTGGGTAGGATCCTCAAAGTCTGAATGGGCCTTTTACAAAACGCTGACCTTGTGTTGACTCTAAAAGTCATTCAAAAGTAGACTTTTAATATTTTCACACATTGTAAGAATAAAAACAACAAAAGTTGCTGATTATTGAGGGGTAATTTGCCCATGCTAGCTGTTTAAAGCAAACTTCAATTAAATACTAAAAACTGTTTAAAAAGTTTTAAAAACTAGAATCAGTCTACAATAGTAATAATAGGAAACAGTGCCAATGAAAGGGTAAAGTTCTGGTCAGGTTTTGTTGTTCATCATCTGGTTTGGGGTCAACTCTGCAGCTATTCTTTAGTTCAAATTTTAACATCATATTTGAAGGTTTACCAATCCCACACTGCCACAGCAACGCTAAAATAAAATGTCAAGGAAATTCAAAAGTAATATAAACATTTCTTAGGTATTCAGTTACATTTGTAGGGAATACGAGGGAATAAGCACATAATTATTGATTGTCACTTAACCACATAAAAGCATTTGTTTTCCCTAAATTATGGTCCTCTAACATGTTTGAAAGCTGCCCTACATAATTTAAGAGCAAAATAAATATGTTGTTTATTCAGACAGAATGCGATATTTCAATTTATAAAGAATGCCAACTGCCAATTGTATTGTGGAAAATGGATGGAAAGATGGAGAGGACCAGTTTTGCAGATAATCATCAGCATTTTATATGGCAATCATCAGGCTGATTCCTTGCCAAGACTTAGATACTTCTTCAATTAAGCAAAGAACCCAGCAGGAAGTTACTTTCAATATTACCTGTTAATAGCCTGATATCAGTTTCTTCTCCTAAAGAGCTTTAAACCACAAAATTTAATTTTGTATATTTAGGGCTGCAGAAACGCTGATGGATCCAAAATGAAATGCAGAAACAGTAGTTTTGCATATAATTTTGGCAGATTCTCCACCTATCTTTTCTATTTGCGATTTATACTCTGCATGCACCCTTTATGACCATGCTCCGCTGACAGCTGCCCCTATGTCAATATGAATGCCTGTCAGGAGAGATTATACATCACATGAATCGAGGCAGATAATGAGCAAGAGGGAAGGGCACTTTTTAACACCCCCTTGTGTGCAACATATGACACCAGCCAAGCTAATTGAGCAGATGCCATAATGCAGTAATCAGGAACACAGAAGAGGTTGTAGAATTCGTCAACTTTAGTCATAACAGCGCAGCATTTGCTGCTCAGGAACTTGTCAACCAACAAAAGCAGATGGTAATGCCAAACTGCAGTGCATGTGTATTTATGTGAGTGAACACACAGGTGTCCGCCATGTTTTCTAATTCTTCATGCACATTTTAAATTATGTGTGCGCAAACTTGTTGTATTTTATGTAGACAGATACACAGAGTATACACAATATATAAATCAATACTCTGAGTTCTCATCAACAGAAAGCTGGGGACAGTGTTACCTGGTGAGGTTTTTCCTCATTATTTTTCAGGAAAATAAGCAATCAGGCATATTGCATGAAACCTGATTGTTTCCCTCTGTAAATCAGGAATTGCAATTAAAATGTTCTCTTATGTGGTATAATTGATGTCGGCCTAATCCTTTATTTGCACACCTGCCAGTGAGTCTGAATTTTTAATGAATTTCTAATTAATGCTCTTTGCACACCTCATTTATATGTTAGCGAATTATATTGCTGTTCTGTGTCCTGCTGGTAGGAGAGCGCCTGAAGGATGTTGCACCTGGGTTGAAACATGAAATTTTGCTGCTGTCTCAAAACAAAAAAACCCAAAACAGAACAGTGGTGAATAATAACGCAATAATAAGGATATTAAACACATTAAAGGGGTTTTTCCACACACCTGAATGCACATTCATACTAAGCAATTCACTTTGTAGGTGGGTGAGGCTCAAAAGAGCAATTGGTTGTTTGCAAAGCGGATGATTTGTGATTAGATATACATGATTGATCAATGGGTCAAGGTGGTGATATGAGGGATATGAACTACGTTTATAGAATTAAAGTAAAAAAACAAAAACAAATGTGCATATAAATGAAGGCGGCTTGTACTGTAAAGAACAAGTTAAAAAGACTGACACAAATGCAGAACATTTAACAATGGTTTTACCATGGGATCGTGCAGCTATATTCTGGGTCCTTCCATTAAATAAACACTAACTAAATTAACTGACCATGGGTTTTCAACATGAGTCTGATACTAACTCTGTGCTCCGCATGACAATATAAAGGTATAATAAAGGAATTTTTGAACTATATAAAATTATTTTTTGGTTTCAGTGTAGCAGAGTGGTTCCTGAAGTCAGGGTCAATACCACCTTGTGGGTGGTTTAAAACCCAACTGGGGGTCCGTAGATGATCTCCAAAAGCAAACCTCAATAAAAAATGTTGTAGACGAGCATGCACTGCCATAATACATGTAAGCACAAGTCATCCACCAATAAAAAGCTTTATTTGTTGGGAGTATATGTTTTATCTTATGCTTTGATTGGCTTATTAGCAGTGTTTCTATTTGTCAGCCACTGCTAGTTAAGATAGCAAGTCTCACAACGTTATTTTTTGGTGGGAAACTAGAAGGTTTTTGGAGCCAATGGTGAAAGACATATTTGAGCTCTGTTAATTTGTAAAATTATTGGATCAGAATAAAAATTCTGCAAATATTTTGACAGCTGCTAAACATCAGATTTTAAAACTTAGCCTGTGTATTAATCTGTTTTTGGGTTGTTTTTTTCTGTTGGGCTGTTACATCTTGAGCTTGTTTTTCCATTTAATGTTTCAGTAATAATGTAGCTGCATGATCCACTAGGAAAACTCTAAAATCTCCTATATAATCAGTGGGAAACCCAGTCATGAAGTGTGCATATAGTTATTGAAAATCCAGCTATCAACTTCTGTAACTTAAAAAAAAACAAAAACTAAAAAAATTAGCAGCTCATTCAAGACAAGTTCTGTTTGTACCCTCAGCACCTGCCTTGATTAACATTTATTCAATATTCTTTATTGTCATCATGTCACCATAATGAAATTTAGCTGAGACCCGGCTCAAAAGATGCACATATAGGTAGACCTTTCATGTGAATCCCTTTGCTTATTTATGTTTATGTTCCTCAGATGTAGTTTACCTTAAAATGTTTACTGCTTTCACACTTATTAATCAAAAGATGTTTAAAGGACAAATACAAATTTCACCTATGGAAAAAAACTCTTGGCTAAACTAAAATTTTGGGTTTACTTAGCTAATTGTATAGTGCTAACATTAGCTATAAATGTTTTTTCAGCCACTTTTTACTGATCCAACTAGATATAATGGGCAAACTTTTAGTCAAGTGGATTATCTCTTGACAGATCTGATAATTATTTGACAGTGCATTAGTTTCTGATGCATTTATCAGAAAGAACCTCATCAGATAAGCAGTGTCATGCATCTCTATTTACAATGTCTTCTGGGAAAAGGACTTTTTAAATACAGCTCTGCACTTCTACTCATGATGAGTTTGAGTGAGCTCTAACTCAATGAGCGTTTATTTTCCCTCCTCTAATTTATTTGCTGTTGCATTTCATTTCCAGGCCAATTCACCCTGATAATCAGATGGCAATTAGTGAAGCATGAATCACAGAGAAGCCGCTCAACTTTTCTTACTTCCCCACACCTGCATGTTCACAACAACACAGTTCGGCGAAGATTCTTTTATTCCAAATAAAGTTGTCCACTTTAAACAGCATTTCCAATTCCATTAGAAGAAAATGTAATAAAACCTTTAATGCATCATAAGAGATGTTTAAATATATCTGTCTCTTGCAAGGCTTTTATAGCATTGTTGTTCTTTGATATCTACTTTTATCAATACATGGGCAACTTCCCTCAACAACTTTGGTTTCAGTAGGAGGAAAAAAACTCACTATAAACATTTAGGAATCTTTAATTCACACTAGTAATAAAATTGCATTACATTTCATAAAATAAATGTTCCAGTTTATATATACAGAAAAAACAGACTGTACATACCCTCCAGTGAACCATTTCTAAAAGAAAACAGAAAACCTTAAACAAATTTCACAAAACATACAAGCAATACAGTGCTCAGCTAAGCAGGCACAACTGTACATCAAAATTGTAACTGCTCAGTGTTGGGGGGTGTGGTGCGGTGTGGGAGGGGCAAAAAGTTACATTTACAACAGAGTCCTTGCGGTGGGAGTGGGGGCCGATAATGGGAATTTAAAAAGTATTGCAGGCAAGCAGACAGACGCTTGTCTTTTTCCAAGTGCAGCAGAACATCCATCTTGTGTGTAAAGTGTGGATCCGATTGTTGCTGCCATGAACTATTGAACCTGCGTCTCAAAGCTGCCGTTCAGCTGGCCCTCCTCATAGTCCATTTGACACAAAATCATGTTGTTTTTTAGGAAAAACTTGTCCCCCACGCAAAACCTGTTGGAAGACAGAAACAGGAGGTTATGAAGAACACTGCTGCTGGCGTTATAATTGTCGTGTGAAATGTTGCATTTGAGTTTGACGTGTAATGATGAATCAGTTGATTATACGAGTTTAGATCAAGATGTTTTTCCATCAAGCACACAAGGACCCGTTTTGATGGTCATCATAAATGTCTGCCTTCCAATAAAATGATATAATAAACCAGTCCGGGTTGAAAGCAAACAGACAGGAGAACTGGCACCTAGTGAAAAACAGGTCAACTCTCTTTTGGTCGAACGATAACATTGGTGGGATTCTGCAAAGAAACCCTGCCACGGGGTGAGCCTTTTCAGACACCGGTTTGGCTGCAGTGTTCAAAATAATTTTTCCTCAAAAGTCAGAGTCAATTGAAGAGGGAAAATAACACACAGCAGTCAGTCCCACTGATGTTCCCTCTCTGCGCTGCAGTTTGTTTGCGTGACACTCTGGAAACAGCTCCATAATGTGACTGAAAGGGAGCGTAGATAAGAACATAGCTGAAAATAGCTTGGCCTCAGTAATATGCCAGGCTGGTAACACGGTAAATAAAGCTGGTAACAGTCACAGCCATGGCAATGCTGTGCCAGATGAGCCCTGGCTTCATATATCTGCCAGCTGAGAAGAGGGACTGCAGTCATAATTCCCTTACAGCGGGTGCTCACTATGGTAACTGAATCTGGCCTGCAGAAGGTTAATGGGCTTGTGCTGTGTGGAGTAACAGGGTCACAGCATCCCTGACAAGCATGCAAAGGACGCTTTGCTCTCAGACTGCTGCCATTTCTGACAGTGTATTAATGGGGAAAGGCAATATTAGGGTATGTCATATTCCATGTACATCATACCATAGGCTTTGTGCTCGTTCCAGTTTTTCATAGTGGGCGCTATCCTCCTGGAAACACTGTTACACCTGCGCTCGTTATTTTTTCCTTTTATGCAGCAAGATACTTCCCTTTCTGTAGCGTCTGAACTTTACACATAAGAACAAGAGCTAATTTTACATCCTGCCGGCTTTATAGATTTACACATGTAGCCACAAACGGGGACAGACTGCTGGCAGTATGTTATAGTGAAAATAATTAGCAGGGTATTACAAATGCAGAACAACACAATGAGAGAACCAACATTTTTTTTTAGATTTACAAGCTGTTTGATGTAATTAAACAAATTAAAACAAATAAATAAGTACCAGAAAACCTTTTATTTTTCTTTGCAAAACCCTCTAATATTTGTGATTCGAACCCATTTTTCTACTCCATTCATGGTTTGATCCCCGTTCTTACCTCTGGTTACAAAGCTGACAGGCAAAACAGTCCAAATGGTAAACATTATCTCTGGCTCTCATCACCATTTCAAAGGCTGGGATCAGTTTACTGCAGGCTGCACAGTTCCCCGTTGTACCAAAGAGCCTGAAAGACAGAGAGAAAAGACAGAGAGATTAACATACCTTCCTTTTTACTTTCATGCCGTGAAATGCAAACAAATGTGTGGCATACCAACTGCAAACAAAAGGAGAAAATATGCCGCAATGTAATACAGAAATGCACAAAATGCCCATTTCCTGGCATTCTACTAGTTTTGTTACACTTACAAAAATGGATCTTTATATGATTTTAAAAAAAAGCTGAAATTGGTGAAAACCTGTTTGAAACTTTCGGTTTCTAACCTTAGACAAACAGACTTTAACATGTAACAGCAAATTGCATAATATGTTCATTCATTGCTAGGGATATTATTTTGCTCAATCCATTCTCTTTGTCCCCATCATCCCTATGCTGTCAACTGTTAAGAGTTAACTGAGTGTTTAATAGTGAAAAGAACAAAATTTAATCTCCCAGCAGCCTCTTTAGGCTTATTAGGTTGGAGGCAAATGATAAAGGTCATAAACACGAACAGAAAGCACTGGCGGAGATCTCTTGTTTCATCAAAGAAAAGAAAAAAACTCAAATGCTCTTCCCAGACAGATTTACAATTTTAATTTTCCATGCGCTTGACGTTATGTTTAATGTGGAGATTTTAGAGCCAAGATAGAGTTATATATTTTGCAGCAGAAGAAGGTCCGCTTCACAACTTTGCAAAAGAGGATAACAACCGCAGATTGTTTTTCCAGCAGTATGTTAAACACTCCTCCTCACACTTGTAGGGCTCAGACAGATGAGTCAGAGTGTTGATATTCGGCCTAGTTTATGCTTGTCCCATTCAGTTTCTTTCACCTTGTTAAAGAAAACGTCTGTACAACAGCTCTGCTTCTAATTAGAGGCCACTACCCCTGAGGAGCAGCAGAGAGCGAAACAGAGAGAGAAAGCTTGTTATGTTCCATGAGAGGGATTCACAGGGTGTTAAACTGAGACATTGTTACATTTGGTTATTCCTTCAAAAAAAAAACACCCTCAGTGTTCTCATACAGTAGACATCTGCCACCCACAGGCTGCTCTGAAACACAAAGAATGTGTTTTTCTTTTGTGAGACACCAAGACTTCTGTGTACTCATGCATCTGAAGAAATTCTCAGCATTCAATATTGATCCTAAAATGAAAACATTTTCCCCTAAATATCAGTGTTACAAAGGTTGGCTTATCATGGTATCCCAACAATTTAGGAGATCCAACCTTTTACAGCTAAAACCAGATATTACACATCCTGTATAAAAAAGAGGCATAACCACTTTTTTCACCGACATTAAATCAGACTAAACCTTTTCCTCTTCAGGTCAGTTAGGATTACCAAACTCATTTCTATCTGTTTAATGCCAAAACAACAACAGATATAATTTTTATGGCATTCTTCAAAGTCAGAAGCTTACATACATTGTCCTAATATTGGGTACAATTGCATTTTAAACTGTGTGACTTGGGTAAAACGTTTTCGATGACGATTTCCACAACAGGTTGTTTGAATCTTGGCCCATTTCTCCTGACAGAACAGGTGGGTCAGGTTTGTTCTTGCTCACACACATCTTTCTGGCTCTGCCCCCAAATTCTTTGTGAAACTGTGACTGCCACTCTAAAATACTGCCTTTATTGTCCTCAAGGAATTTTGTAACTAGTTTGGCAGTATGCTTAGGGTCATTGTCCAGGTGAACGACTAAACAGCTCCCAAGCTGTGACATCTTGAGATGCTGCTTCAGTATTATTTAACATGTCCTCACGAAGCCATCCGTTTTGTGTAGCACACCAGTCCCTCCTGCAGCAAAACAACCTTGCAATGATTTGGAATGGTGTTCTCAGGCTTGCAAGCTTCCCCCTTTTACTTGAAAGGTAACAATCCTAATTTTGTCCAAACACTTGAATTTTAGTTTCGTGAAACCACTGGACATGACCGAAAATGTTAAGGTATTTGTCCCCAAGTACATTTGTAAACTGTAATGTGTACTTTATGTACTTCCTGAACAATATGATAGCTGGACATTCCCATGCTATTAATAGTTGAGTATGAATGGTTTATGACTTATCAATCTATATATATTCTTTTCATTGGAATGTCTTGGATCAAGACATACAGTATCTGACAAAAGTTAAGAACATCCCTAACATTTTGGTAATTATTTTATTACATCTTTTTATGGGACAACACTGAAGATATGACACCTTGATACAATGTGAAGTAGTCTGTACACAGCTTGTTTAACTGTATACATCTGGTGTCCCCTCAATATAGCTCAACACACAGCCATTATTTCCTCAACTGCTGACAACAAAAGCGTGTACACCCCAAAGTGAAAATGTTTACATTTTACGCAATTAATCATTTTCCTTTCCCCGTGTCATGTGACCCATTAGAGTCACAAGGTCACAGGTGTGAATGGGGAGCAGGTTTGCTAAATTTGCACACTCTCATACTGGTCACCGAAAAATTGTTAAGTGGGGACAACTTGGACATGCTAACTTCGGAGTGTACTCACTTTTGTTGCCAATGGTTTAGACATTAAAGGCTGTGTGTTGAGATTTTTTTTGGGAGGACAGGAAATTTACACAGCTATTCATGCTGTACACAGCCTACTTTACAATGTATCAAAGTGTCATATCCTAAGTGTTGTCTCATGAAAAGATATAATAAAACATTTACAAAAATTTAATGGGTGTACCCACCTTTGTGAGATACCCTATCTGAGAGTAAACCTCCATTAAAGGTTGTAGTATTGTCAATATGATATGGTAATTTCTCACTATTTCTTCAAACATTAATAAATTCCAGGAGACTCGTTGTTAAGGTCTTTCATTAATTGTACTCAAATATTGAATGACGCTGGTGTCATTTGTATCTATGACAGAGGCAGAATCTGGTTGATTTACATTCACCCTGATGGCTTGACCATGCTGAGCTGTTGACCAGAGGTGATATACTTTTCTTTCCCTCAGGGGAAAAAGGCTCGAGAACAACCTGAAGAGTTTTGGTCAGTTACACAGACTGCTATGCAGACACCTATTATACCCAAACAGATTATTGTGACCTGTCCCTATCACAACCTGCTGGGTTGCAGACATGGTGCTCACTTGATATATATGGCTTGTGAAAACTCCTGATGGGAAAGTCCAGCTTGCTGAAATACTACGTTCTACCTCCAGACAAAGCACTGTGTCGCAGTTTTGGGGTAATTGTCACCTTGTCGTTTCTAACATTACTCAGTGTAGTGTTTTTTTCTCTTGCTTTATTCAACAGGTTTTTGGAGCTCAGTATTGGAGAATAAGCACAAACTTTAGTCTGCAAAGCTTTGTAGATGTCCACAATTGTGAAAGTTCATAGCTCCTGTTTAATTCTAACAGACATATTCTTCATGAAATACTTAAAAGATAGATCCGTGATGGTAATCCAGATCCTTAAATGGAGCTCCATCACTGTGAAACAGTATCTAAAGAAATAATTCTCATTCTTTTATGCAAACTGGATTGCCTTTTTCAAATACAAGTAAAATTTTGAATCAGATGGTTCAAATGCAATAACTTAAGCAGCTCTTTAGTTAACAGTGTATGTGTATAGGTTATCATGTGGAATCAACATAGGTAATTGAGCTCTCTGTGCTAACAGAAGATTACACCCTGAGGAAACTGTTCAAACAGAACAAGCTCCTCTACTGCTGCTCATTTGGTATGAACAATAAACAGCCAGAAAACACAACCAATGCAGTAATCTCATGAGTAACAGCTGAGGGGGCGCTGCGTTTGGTCTGCCAAGATTGTAACACAACAAATGATATTGATTTAAAGCTAAGAAAACACTACATCTTACCACGCAAATAAAAAAAAAGGACGCAACAAAAATGGAAACAGATGCTACATGTTTAGATTCATCCAGGCTTTTCAAAGAGTCACTGGGCTGTGTCTGTGGACTTATCAGGTACATTGTTAGCGTATCTTGAACCTTGTTTCAACAACATTTGCAAAAAAGTAAAAGAAGAAAATCAACAGGAATAAAATTATCCACCAAATCTAAATTAAGCATTGAAGGTTAAACTTAGATCAGATTAGTTTGCATGACATTTTTAGCCAAATGGCTCACCTCAGATTCCTACTCTTGATGCTTCCATCACATCAACTTCACAAAGAGACAGTTAACTTGCTGCTCGATGTATGATTTGTGTAAATACAGATAAAATAAATACGGGATGTTAATATTCTACTGAAATCATAAAAATAAAATAAAAACTTAATCTGCTTCATACCTATGAAAAGAAAACTTTTCAAAGAATGTGGAATGTAAATTGCTTTTGAAAAACAATTAATTTCATCTGAAATTAATTTTTAGGCCTGAATAGCCTACTTTGTGAAATATGTTCCCGTATTGTCTCGAAACATGTCCCGTATTGTCAAAGTGCAGTGGCTCATGCTCTTTAATTTCTCTAGTCATTTGGATTAAATGAATCACTTTCCTCTAAAATATAGAAGAAAAATCAACACCAGACTTTTTCAGCATTTATATTTGAAAAGTGTGAATGATGAAATCCTTGAAAATATTCTCATTCATAGCTGCTTGTAAAACCCTGTGCCATGCCTGTCTTACAAATCAATGATTGCTCTTTATTAATATATGCATTAGTAGTTATTTTGATTAATATTTTAAAGCAATTATTTCAGCAGGTAACTTCAGTGACTTAAAATGTCAGAAATGTTTCTTTCCTTAGCTCCCTACAACCTGAGAGACCTTCTGAAAAGATTTCTCTCAATGAGATGATAAGTCAAAACAAGCGAGTAGTTTCGACGCGATATGACATTTGGAGATGTAACTACTAGAAACCTTTCTATCTAAGGAGATAGGATTAATTTAATTTAATGACTTAGTTTACCGTTCTCCATGATGAGGTAAAGCATAACATTTGTATACTGTACAGCATTAGGTATATTTTTTTTCACTCAGAAGTTGACATTTTAGAGTTCAAAGAATCAGCTGAACCTATAATGTAGTCTCAAGCTATTCACAATCTTTTTTTTTTACTACATTCTCTTGTACCTGAGCATTTTGGGTGTTTTTTAAGTAGACCCAACAGGCATTTTTTTCACTGGTTTTTGCTTGGAAATGTTTTTAGGGAGACATTAAGAAACAGCCTTAAAAAGGTAATTATTTTCAAAAATGTTCCTTGTATTGATTAAACCATCTGTATGCAGCATTTAAAGTTAAATGACTCTGACTTGTAACAACTATATTGAATGCAATCAAGGCGACGTAGGCTTTAATAACATAAGTTTATCCTAAAACTGGTAAAGTTATATTTTTTTATCCCAAACTGTTAGACAATATGTACCATTAGCTCACACAACTCACACACCTTTATTTATGAAAATATCTCAATATATACCCGCGATATATCACATGTAAATATGTAAATATTCTCATAGTGCATTCAATAATCTTTCCTTTGATGCTCTCATATTTATTTAACATATCAGTCAGTATAATTGAAAGTTCTGGGGCATTTAAAATGACAAACGTTTGAATAAAAGGTTGTAAAAGCCAAAGCAATCAGCAATTTACTTGCACTTTTCATGGATTGTATCTCCATAAAGTAACTGCACAAATGCAACCATACACTGTACAACCTCTAATCAGCATACATATTGCTGCAGTGTTTGGATATATCAAATGCGATGTCAGTACTTTATTTTGCTAACGGCAGCTAACCTGGTCATTGAGCACATTATGAAGACAGTCCTACTGTTTTTTTCAACAAGCAACTTGAACACAGTGAGGCTGGTTGTTTAATTAACCGATCTAGCTTTAAGGTAAATGTAACGGAGTGATATTCACTCTTCAACCATTCAACATTTAACATGTGATAGTGCCTATGGCAGTAACATTTATTTATATTTAAAGTCACTATCTCAAATTTTAAGATTTAACACTTAATTAACAGTAAATTATATTGAATTTTACGTATACCTTTTGATTTGCAAGCGTTCCAAATAAACTTTAATTTTAATTTTTCTTTTGGCAGAATACTTTTGAAGATTCCGAAACATTAAATCTATGGCAATATGTGTGATATGATGGCATGTATCTGGTACCTATTTAATATCTTTCTTTAACACGCATAAAAAGACCATAGTCATTAGAAGAACTCATGTCTAGTAACAAAAAATGTAACCATGTGTGAGATACTGTGATGTGAGTTGGATGGCAGTGCCATAAAGCAGTTCTCCTTCACCTGGTATTGAGTTATTACAACAGGTCTTCAGAGAAAAGAGTGCCTTCTTTATTTCTTTCAACTTGCTGCTTTGCTAACTTCAAACCCTTAAAGCTGCTGTGGCGTATCCTCTGCCTCTCCATGTTGTTACCTTCAGTTCGGGCTGTGGCTCTTGAAGTTTTCTACGTGTTTTCTCAGCTCTTTAAGACTTCCCAGCCTGCACAGAGTTTGTCAGATTTTATAAGAGGGAGAGCTGTTAATGCATGCATTGAATGTTCTGACCTTCCCCAACAGTTGTGTCATTTAGAAAGTGTAAACTTTTCTCTTCTGATCTGCATCATCTCAGAAAAAGATGAGCTACCGATTTACCTCCTAAAGGAGTAACAAGATTTGTAAAACAGACACACCTAAATAGTGTTATTATCTCTCTCCTGCAGCTCCATCTGTGTGCAGATAACTTATAATGTTCATTATCTCAAGCACGTTTTCCTCTTACAGTTAATTATAACCCACTTTGATAAGTTGATGACTATTATGTCATTTCTAGTAGGTGAAATGAAAGACTAAATTATATCAGTCCTCAAATCCTGATAATCACACAATGACTATATTGCTGTAAGACAAAGGCCTAATTAATTTCCCTATTCTAGTGTCTCAATGAGAAATTTGCCCAACTAGATAAAAATACTTGTAGAAACGACAGAGTGAACAATGTGTAGGTTGGATCTGGAGTTTTTAGTTGCTGCAAGCACTAGCAGAGATGTGAAGGCATTTCTTTTGTATATGCTGAAAAGAACGACAGAGTCGAGAGTGTGAGTGAATTTAGGTTGCTAATGCCGCTGAAGGACAATCACAGATGGGGCTCCTATAAAAATTAATGTGAGCATGGCAGGGATCCAATCCCTTAGAAATAACCAGTGTGTTTGATCCAATGCTTGTATCTAATGAAGTGCGGGAGGCTAATTCAGTGCACAGATTTAACTTCATTACTGCAGGTAGGGGTGGACTTTCTTCCTCTAAGAAAAGAGAGAATGAAAAGGGAACTGGCACCAGCTGGACAGTGCATCACCTACTTTCAAAATGCTCTGGTCTCTCAAACTTCCTCATCTCTCTACGCAAGGCAAGGTTTTTAATTTGCTTCATAATAGAATTCATCTGAAGCATCTCAGCCACTAAGTGTTCTGCATTTGTCGCAGGCTGAAGAGCAGGCAAGTTGGATGGATTTCATTAGACAATCTGGGGCAGCAGAGGCACACAGGAAGCCCTCTTCCTCTACCCACTTTCAATGTTATTCTTATTTTAGTGTTTCTAACTTTTCATTTCACATGTCACTCTCCTTCTTTTCATCCCCTGCCTGACCTCTACATCTTACCGGTCTAATGTGCGAGAAAGCTTTTCCTTCTCCTTTCACTATGCCAGTTAGGCACTTACAGCTTCAGGTTTGGGATTTCTGTCCTTTCAGCTGATGTATTTTACTAAGTGAAACTAAGAGCTTCATTATTTTTGCCTACTCTTGGTCATTTCCCCATTTATTACAACCTCATCTGTGCCATCTGCCCCTTCTGGGGCAACATCAAGTCTTAGTGGACCTTTCACTGCATCTTAAAAGCATTAACTGTGGGTGGGGACTGATGGATGGTAATGGCCTATCTCAACGTAACGTCCCTGAGCACTTCTCAAGTGGGCCACGAGCTCCTTGCAGGTCAGAAAAAGAGCTAAGATGAAAGTAAAATATCACAGAAAACCACAGGTGAATGGGGAAAAAAAAAACTTACTTTCTTTCTTTAATAGAGACCAAGGCTTTTATTTAGTTAACTACACCAGATACAAGACCTTCATATAAGGCTGGCTTTTACCTCCCATTCCTATTGTTTTTAGTTTGATTTGTCATATGTTTTACAATGCCTTTATTTTATGACTGCTGAACACCACTGTTACCTCACATATGAACTAAGAAAACTAGGAGTTAATTTATCTAATTGGAGTCAGAATACAACACAGAAAGTGGGCATTTTTCATGCAAAGCACCTATAAATGATAGTTGTTTTCTCTACAAAACGTTACATAAGCTTCTGAGAATGGCCATTGTGTGTCGCTATACAAAGCAACAGTTTAGCTGGCAGTTTACACCCTGAAGACAGATTAAAACTTGCTCTGAACTTCTTTGGATAGAATCCCATTACAGATGTACAATGAAACAATCTGTTGCATTAGCATCACCTTTAACTTGTAGTATGTTGGGTACCTAGGTACACTAGCTAACTGTTAGCCACTAACAATGGTAGTTATCATCTGCTGCACATCTTCTCATTGTGGCTAAAGTATAGGTCTGTTTTATATGTTTTAGGCAATCTGGGCTGCCTTTGTGCATCAGAGTGCTAAGTATACACTTACCCAACACACAAAACCACAGTTCAATATTTTTGAAACATATTTTTTTCTGTTTGTGAACTAAAATTGTTTCACTCCTTTTTTGCCCTAGGCATATGAAACAAGTATAGTACATTAAGTATAACTTAATCTACTCTGACTACAGATTCTTCAGAAAGCAATTTCTAGTCAGTGAGAACTTTGATAAATTGGCAAAAACAAAAAAATTATGGATTCTTAAGTGTTCATAAAAGTATTGTTAAAATCTTGTCTCATGAATCTGAAACATTGTATATCTCCTCTTGTGAATTAGATCCATTTTTACACCCCTGTTATTTACTCTGGACCATTAACCTATTCAGCACACCAAGTTTAGAGGCAAAGGTGTTATAGCAAGACAATAGACATTAAAGGTCAAAATAACGCAGCCTGGAGTTTCATGCATACATAGCAGTAGATGGCTAGCTTGAAATAAGCTATCCTCATCTTCAGCTGTCTACATGCGTACACCAAAACCAGGGTTTTTAAATTGTTTTAGTCAGACAAACCCTGAAGCTGAATTTTGGTTTGAATGTAAAATTATAGAGTTTTTAAGAATCCAGCCTCTCAAATTAGTTGAGCTGATCCAAAGCCAACCAGGAGGCAGCAGCAAGTCAAAGATAACAAGGAGATAGCTGAGAAACAAGCAGACAGAAGGAAAATACAGAAAAGGAAAGTGGAAGACAATGCTGGACAGGGGGGTTTGGATGAGAGGGAAAGGGGGGGCACAGGGCATTGACATCCCTAAGTCGGTCTCAGGGGGATTCCCTCTCAGATAAATGGTAGGGAATGTGACCTAACGCCCAGGAAATGGTCATGTTTAATTTAACAAACAGATGGCAGGGGCATCAGAAGTGTGTGTGTGTTTGGGGGGCAGGGAGTCAAGCAACATGCCTGCCTGGAGGATTCTCACAGCCTTCAGCCCCTCTACAATACTGAGAGCTTTCATGACAGAGGTCGTTCATGTTCATGTAAACATTGTCAGCCCTGAAAACAACACCCACCAACCAAGAGATGCTTTACAGTGCAGCTGCCCCAGTGGTGGTAAATTAAAAAAAACTTATCTGCTGTTGTCATATTTGGCAGTTTATTTGATCATATTTTCAATAGGTTTACTACAGTCACATTGTATATCTACTTAAGTAAACTAAGAAAATAGAGATGTACATGTTTTTAATAATGTGCAGCAGTTTTTGTCTAATTTCTGCTATCAAAATGTTAGGAGAATGTATTTCATAGGTTGCATAAAACCTGCAGAAATTCCATTGATTCTCTAAAATGTATATCCATTATCATCAGATATGTTCTCAAAAATATAGGTCATGAAACATACAATCAATAGATATGTTGGGGCCTCTTAACTCCAATGACACAGTTACGCCTGTAATTACTCGTGCCTGGCAAACTTAGATTTAAAATAATTTTCATTCAACCGAGAAGTTTGTTTCACATGCAAAATGAGAAAGGTATATTTCAAATGATATTAAAACAACATAAAAGGAGTATTAGTTTTGAAAAAAAAATTTCTTTATTTGTATTTTAATAAAAAAGGGCAAGAAAAAATAATTTATACCCTTCTCAATAATCAATGGAAAATTTTTTATTGGTATTACAGTAATCATTCCCTTCTTATCATGGCTGGCCAGCTTTTTTGCATGTTTTCACTGATGAACTTGAAGTGTTTAAAGTTGAAAGGCCTTGGTGCCATCACTTTAATTTTGGCTCCCTTCACAGATTCTTTATCAGATTCAACTTGGGACTGGTCCAGTCCAAAACTTTAATTTTCCTTCCGGTAAGAAATTATGTTGGCTAAATTAAAGTATTACTTCAAACCCTGATCTTCCAAGTGTGTGAATAATTTTGAGCTTATCTGTATCTCAAAATGCAACAAAACTAAATTAATAAGATTGACAACATCACCTTTTGGTAAATGCAGATAATAGTTCTGCAACACAAGCTAAAGCAAACTCTACCAGGAGATAAAAAAACAGTTTATGTTACAGAGCTCTTGTAATGACATGGCCTTTGTGTTTTTCGTGAGTGGAGAAAAGTGATTGTGTGTCTTTCTTGCCTCAAGTAGTCCCTGCGACAGAGGATGAGGTTGGCTTTCGTGTAGAGGGTGGAGCCCACTTCCCCCAGGCGGCAGTCGCAGCAGGCACATTTGAGACAGTCTTCATGCCAGTATTTGTCCAAGGCCTTGAGCAGGTAGCGGTCTTTAATCTTGCGATTGCAGCCAGCACACCCCTTCTGCTTTCCTTTGGGCTGGACAGAGAGCATTGGCACACCTGTAGCGATAAGGAGACAAACAGCCACGCGTGATTTACGGCCGGGGAACACGAGTGACTTTTCATGTTCTCTTCTTTTTTTTGATAAGCCGGCTGCTTCCCGAGGCGTCTAAGCCTGGTGTTCGTACACGGCCACGGCACGCTGCCTACCTGCTTCATATGCATTAAAGAAAACATTCTTCCATGTAGATAGGCACCCAGGTCACATTGGACTACAACACCTTGACTCACTTGTTCGGCTAAGAACACGCTGTAATACAAAAGTTACACAATCACTGACTGTGGGGCTTAGAGGAAGGGGCACCAATTTCTGTGAATAAAAAACACAACGCCTGTTTAGCTTACTGTGGTATTTACAACAAGATGTGCAGTATGTTACTTACCTACCATTTCATCAAAACCCATTTCACTCAACTGTCCATGGCTGTAAAAGCTCCTCATGGGCTTTGTTTGGTATAGATTAACATTAACCTTTTAAAAAGCCTCTGACCACAAAAACGCTGCTACCAGACCCCAGTGAGATATGTTATGGCCTAAGTGCCTTTTAGCATACACTCACTCTGTGTGTGTTTCATAGAGGGACACACACACACGCGTGCATACAAACCCCAAACACACAATGCTCTCTCCTCTCTGTGCTCTGAGCATTACAGCCTTTCCTCCTTTAACACTTATCTGTACTCATGTGTCCGCAATGAGCGAGCCTAAGTTACCAAACTCGCAAATTGCCCTGCTGTCACGCAGGTCCCCTTTAAGTGTGCCTTTTAGCCTCCTAAAGGACAAATAAAGTCCATTTAATAACTGCACTAAACACTAATAGTCTATGTGAGGCTGACATTTGTGTTTGGACTAAAAGCCCCCCTCAGGCCACTGCTGGTACGGAGGCAGGGGTGCATAGCTCCCCTCTGTAGCACTAACAGGTCTGCCACAGCTGAAAGCACAAGACAACAGCTCTTAAGACACTCTCTCACACACTGAGCTATTGATCCGTCTAAAAGAACACACAGTGGACGCCACTTGCAACTCTACTTTCAAAACACATTTGTCTCTCTCTACCAAAAACAGGAAAAAAGGGCAGGACATCTGCGTCACGGGGGGGGGGGGGGGGGGGGTTAGGCTAACATTTGGTGCGTTTGAGTGACTGTGAAGGCCTGTTTTACATGTTATACAAAGTTTATATGAAATCTTGTGGTCTTAGTCTGCGCAGGGTCAGATAAAAGTTTGCATCTCTTTGGCAGGAAAGAAATGGCAACAGTGACTGTGTGTATTGTGCAGTTAGATCTGCTATTTGCTTTGCTGAGTGATAAAAAACAACCTTGGCAGATATGAATGGACAGCCTCTCTCCTCGCTGTTTTTCCTCAGCTACGTTTATTGAGTTTGCTCTCTTTCAAAATTACCTTACACTGCTTTTCACAAAAAACTTGTTTGGAATTGAAAATCCCATTCGACCACCAGACTAGCTTTTCTAACTCTTTCACACTTGGACATACACGTAAGTGGACTCAGAAAAATACATTATTGGATCCAGATTTGCAGTTTTTCTTCATCCCTATGTCAATATTACAGGGTATGCAACTTCATTAAGAATGTCCCTTTTTACATAAGAGGCAAATAACAAGGCACAGCTTGTTAGTCAAATTTATGGCTCTGGTTTATATGTCAGAAAGGACTCTAGTGGTGTTGAACTGTCTTATTTCTTTATCAGAGGTAGAAAGGAAAGGCTAATTGGTCCAGAGTTAGTGATGGGAGCAATCAATTAGTGTTCTGCCAGCCCTTAAGTCCCCCACCTGCCACCCCAAAACCGACCCCTTGAAGCTGCTGTGTTACGATCACAAAACCTGCCATAAATACCAATGTTCAGCGTAAATGAAGCTAAAAAAGCTTCGAATTCAAGCCACACTGGATGAGGGCGGACTCTCCTACCTGTATTTCATGGCTTGTTAGGGGAACTCTCTGCAGGTATGCCAACAGAGCTCGTCTGTCAAGCTTCTGCAGAACTAAAAACAGTCTTAATGAGGGAGAGCGTGTGTGTGTGTATATATGTGTGTGTTTGATCCAGAGCTTGTGTTCAGCAAGAAAAAAAAAAAAAAAGAGTAGCTGCAATTCCCTCAAGGATCACAAAAATATTTAATTTGCCTTTTATGACACCTAATTAGTTATTCTACTCAAAATCTTTGCTTTAAATAAAATAACTAATTATATAAAAAGGTCGTTCCTGCACCTCCCGAGGAACAACTCCTAACTGGTTGAGACCACCGCCTTGCCACACACTCCTTAAACATTTCATGTGTGTTTTACATCACGTTTGAAAAGGACAAAGCTTAACCTATCCTGGAGTTGCAGTGTGCCGCTCAGAGCCGCTGTTAGATGTTTAAAACCCTGCTCAGCATCATTAAAGTGACACCACAGTTTGTATCTAATATGACCCAGGTTCTGTGTTTGCAGTTAGTTTGACATTTATTCCTACACGTATATGTGCTGGGTTCTTTGCTGCTAAGTGTGGCAGAGTTTTTATTTTGCACATTGCCTGAAGAGCCATCGCCGGAAACAAACATAAATTTTATATCTTCCCGAAAAACAGCTTTTGGAAAACAGGAGTCTAGCAAGTAGGAGCTATTACCTACTAAACAAAGAGCAGTGACAGGAAAGAAAGTGATTGTGTAAAGTAAATGTCTTTTCAATTCCCTTAATGCCATGAGACATTTTCTTGCACCTGTCACCACTCCGGGGGCTCTGCGAAACGCTGAAGTAGAACAGAACCTTAAATTCTTGGCACCTCCCAGAAAGCAAAAAAACAAAAAACAAGCCGCTTTATAAAAGGAAGAATCAGACGAAGATGCAGCCTCCACTTAATCCATTCCATTTAACAGATACAAGTGCCACTGACCTTCCGGTGTCATTTGATGTCACCAAAAGCATGCCTCTCCACATCACAATTCGCTTCTCCAACACAGGGATGCATTTTACCCCTCAAAATGGAGAAACAACACTTGCCCTGCCAAATATCCTTCCTGTGGGGGGAATTTAATTTGCCATTAGTACTGTGTGTAAAGCCCTGTCATCTCTTTCTTTCTTTAAGATTACATCTTCAAAGAATATGTAGTTAGTTTTACTCAGCCCAAGCAGCCTGTCAGAGCATGCATTTTCATTATAGATAGCATCCGATTTCTCCTACCCTATTTACACTTCCATTTTTGCAGCTATCAGAAAAACCAAATCAGTCCAGTTGGCTTTTTTGTATATATTGAAGTTTTTAAGAAAAAATGCACAGTATAGATCATTCAAGGAAATGTTTGAAAAGGGAAAAAATGCAGTTCCCATAGAGATACAAAATGAATAAGACTTTTTTCTGTCATTCTTAGTTCCTGTATTTAAAAGTAATATGTGTTTGAACTATATGATGCACTCATGTACACACAGTTCTCCTCTACATCCCGAGGGAACAATCAACTGTCTATCTGTCAGTTGTTCAACCTGAAGGAAGACTGGTTATTGATTTCACATCTGCTGCAGCATTGACCATAATCATCACAATGCTTGTGAATTTCTCTCTTGTTTCTGATTTTATTTCTGCTTCACAAGTTAAAGAAGCATCAGAACCAGTTGGAAAATATTTTGTTTAGCGTAAAGCTTTACGGGTTTCATGAGTAATGTATGGCATTTATCAGAACCCAACTTCCATTTTACCAATACAACAAGTTTTCTTGACCTTTAATGGCTGAACAAATGGCTACATCTGCTTCTGTATTTCGTTTTGATCAGATAAAAGCTCTCACTCCATGGTGTGACGCCTACTCAGCAGGTTCATGGGGAGGTAAAGGATCTGTTCAGTCCTTCTGACAAATTAGGAGGGAGGTGGGGTGTCTAGGTGGTGGAAGTTGGCCCTGGGTGGCCCTTTCTCTCAGGGCCCCCTCATAATTTGCATTCCCCAGCTGCACTGAATGGGAAAGGGTTAAGCACCATCGTGCTGAACAGGAAAACCTAGATCTGCAGAAAAATGTACTTCTCATTATCATCATCTTTATCTTCATCAGTGTAAACTAATGATTCATATAAGTGCTGCACATAAAAATCCCACAATAGCTATATAAACTAGAAACTCCACAAAGACCAAACTATGCAAGATAAACTATTTTAAGCATTTATTTTTTATTATTGTGAACAGTAGTTAAAACATGCAAATTCAAATAATGTACCAAGCTATTGTTTTGATAAGGACTTCTTTTAACTAGCATGTGGCAGTAAAATGCTCCTAAAAAGATAACCACAAGGTGGCAGCAATGGACCAAGTTGTTCGCTAACTGCCCTAGTCCTTTTTCTGGCCGGCAACGAAGAGAAGAGAAGAGAAGAGAAGAGAAGAGAAGAGAAGAGAAGAGAAGAGAAGAGAAGAGAAGAGAAGAGAGAAGAAAGAAGAGAAGTATAGCTTTTGTTTTTGCCATTATAATATTACTTGGAGAGAATAACAAAGTAAAATCAACTGCTTAAGGGAAACTACAAGTCTTATGGATGAAGAGGTGGAAAAGTATGCAATTAGCTTCTGATTTGTGGGTAGTGATATGTTTATGTACAGATACACTGTGTACCATCATAGTAAAAAAAACTATTTCTTTTTCTTCAATAAAAATACTGAGTATTCCTTAATCATAGAGCACTTGCAAATATTAGCTCTGCTTAAGATCAGTGTAATAAATCAATGTTCAGATAGGTATTCATACACACATTCACACACTGACAGTGGTAAGCTACATTGTAGCCACAGCTGCCCTGGGGCAGACGGACAGACGTGGGGCTGCCATACAATAGGTGCCACCGGGCCCTCTGACCATCCTCAGCAGTCAAGGCGGGTTAAGTGTCTTGCCCAAGAACACAACAACTGAGATGGAGCAGAGTTCAAACCGGCAGCTTAAAGGTTACAGGACGAACCTCTACCACCTGAACCACCATCGCCCTATGTCCTACTCCGGGATCTTATTTTATCAATTCTAAAAAAAAAGAAAAGGCATCAAAGAAAATGCTGTTGGCTAATGCATTAAAGGACACAAAAAATATTGTAGTTCTTTGTTTCGATGTATTTAATAAATAGAGGGGGGAAAAAAAATCTGATTTTGAATTAAAAATCAACCATAATCAAAAACTCGCCAATTTTAGGCACAACTGAGTGGTGCATCTATATATTATATCATAACATCCAACAGAATGGTAAAAAAATCTCTGTGTTTTTGTTCCTCTACTATGACTCTAATCGTCCCTCATGAGATTACAGCCTTCAGGCGCTGGTTTACTCGAGTCCATTGTGTTTCAGCCACCACTGTAAATGCTGTGGCCATGGCAATCCCAAATAAAATGCTGTCCCGGGGCCAAGGTGTCGGCCACTACGGTTAATAGAGATCTGATGCAGATGCCCTGCTATTGTATGTGGAAATCAGCTTCGAAAATCATTGCAATTGAACCCAAAGACGTGTTTTTCAGTCTGCAAGACAAAATACAAGACATCTGGTAATAATATCAGCTGGAATACACATGTCAGCGGAAAGCAGCCTGATGAGTGTTCGCTGCGATAAACAAAGACCACTGATTCGTGTTCCTGTCGTTAGCTGGAGCATATGGAAGGAGTAGAGGAAAAGCTATGCATGAGCACAAAAAAAGACACATGCATACACTCTTCCCCTTAAATTAGACAGTTTCTTACAAAAGCTGCAGTCAACATTATGTTTTAAGCTGGCTGTGTTCCTCTTATAATTTGTTTTAAGAGCCTTCTTTATTACTGTACAGCATGCTGGTTTTCCAGATGGTTGTGTATGAATGCTGGGGTCTGTGAGGTGATTTCTGAGACTCTATGTCTGCTATGATTATGACATAATTAACACCCACAGTAAGTGGGAGAGAAAGCAGACAGGAATGGTGCATGGGGACTGTTCATTAACAAGATGCACTCGTTGAAACTTTGCAGCTTGCTGTGGCTAATAAGCCTCACTGAAACGGAGCCCAGCCGTCCCTTGCATTGACCCTGGCACCGGCCAGGATAAGGGAGGGTTTTGTCTCCTGGAATAATTGCTCTTTTCACATGTTACAAGTGTCCTGACCCCCACGGTCGGCAGCCACTTTCCCTACCATAATTACTCCTGATCCGCTCCAAATGAGTCAGCCGCATTAGGACTGCAATAACACTGGCCCGGCTTCAAGCGCGGCACGGGGAGTCTCAGCAGAGCGGCCCAGAACAGGACTGCCTTTTCTCCCAGCCCACGGTCATTTCCATCACGTCAGAGGTGCATTTCTTACACTTGAAGTCAGCACGAAGGCCCTGGGCTCTTTTTTTTTCTTTCTGGGGCTTACAGACGGCATTGTTAGCTCCTGGTGCGCACTGCTCTCTGCGGTTTGGCTGCAGACTTCATCCCAATTAACGGAAAACTTCATTAGGGTGTTTTTTTTCCACAGTTTTCAGCCCCTTATTATTTTTAATTTATTCACTTGGGGTTAATTAAAAGAAATGTATCACAGAGATATGCAACAGCTTTCTAATTAAATTCATTGCTCCTGTTTTTTAAAGACATGAAACTGGCAGAGATTCCAAATTATTAAAGAAGGCAACGTGTTTCAGCACTTCGTTGCTCAGTAGTAGGTTACAGTGTGAGCTCTGCAAGGTAAGCTGTCAACAGCAGAGCTTGAGTTAAAAGGAGTGAGATGGGGCAAAGAAAATGAGGTAATGAGATGAATGAGGAGGAGGAGACACAAAACATTTGTGACTTTTATCATGCAATTTTACCATGTATAAACCCAAGAGAGCTCTTACAGCGAAGAAAGATTGTCAGAGTGTTGGCAGAGCAAAAGGAAGATTTGTTACAGCCAATCATCAGTGGAGGTACTTCAGGCTTTCATTCTTGTTGATGTTGGATATCTCCATGAAAGAAACTGTCATGTTTACCATTATTTTAGTCAACTGCTGCTATCGTTTACCAAAAAAAGATGCAAGAATAAATTTTCATCCTTAACTACCAGTCAGAATTTTTGAACAAACCATTTTATTTATTCTGAAACTACTTATTTTGTTCTGGCTTTGTAAACTTTGTTTCTGAAAGAGGTAATCACATATGCCACCCTCTGATTCCTCTAGAAAATAAAAAAATAAATGTAAAACCATTAGACCTGTCACAGCCACTTTCCTGCTGTCCAGAACAAAATGCGCCAACACTTTTTACTCCGCATTAAAAATGCATTGGGAAAGGAATAAATGCAGCCCCTCTAAAAGTTTGTCACTCATGAGGTCAGGAAGTGATGTACAAAATCCTTCCCACTCTCCGGCAATTACCGCACACTTATTATTTCAAAGAATATGCCAGGAGACAGGTGTGCCATTCAGTGTCCTGAGTGTGTTGGAAAATGGAGGGGAAGAAGGAACACCATACTGTGTTGCACTGTGTGAGCTTCTTTAATCTTGAATAATGCAAATTCCCCACAGGGGGCAGTTATTTGGCAGCATGTCATTCAAGCATCCCACTCCCACAGCTGATAGGATAAATAATGAGGGTTGCTGGGTGGGTGCACAGTTAAAGAGAACAGCCTTAATGAAGAATCTGTCTGATGCTAGGTCTCCTATAGTCCAAATAACAAAAAAAAAAAAAGAAAAACTCAATTCATCGCATTCACATGTAATTATGCATATGGTTATATATCTTTATTTCTAAGAAATGATCCTACTTTTTTTCTATGAGAAATTCCTGTTATGGGTCACATGCTAACAGCAATTCAGCCATAAAAAACTGATGACATGAAATGGAATAAAATGAAAGGTTGTGGGAACAGGATGGAGAAGGAGGAGTCGAATGTCCGTGAAACAAGTTTAAAGTTCATGTTAAGTTCACTGGGAATGTGTGCGGATGGCATCAACCACTCAAATTATTAGCAACAAACACCCCACTTAAACACTGATCAAATCTTCAACTTCAATGACCACAACCTCATCTATTAGCCTTCAGGGACACCGAGCAACCTGTTTTAATCGCAGGTTATTATGAGCTATTTAAGATTTTATTTACTGAAGGTCATCCTATAAGAGGTTAGTTCACTGTAATTCGGATCTTATTTATGAGAAGGGACCCTGAGCTTTTCTATTTACCACCCAGATAACTACAAAGACCTCAAGAAACTCCTAAGGTTTCATTTTGCTTTTAATTCCTGTGGTTGAAAGAGTGAAACAGCTTAAAGGAGGCATTAATTTGCTGTTTAAGGCATACATGAATTAATTAATTTGATTTTTAATTAAAAATGATCAAGTGAGGATAAAAATACATCTCTTGCTTATGGCTAAGTGTAAGTACACTGACCTGCTTCTGAAACTGCTCAGGTAAGGATAAGTAAAGATGATTATGTTGTATGACAGGATAATTAAATTGGTTTTAAAGGAAGCTACATTTTTGCCATACAGGAAAACTGAGCACAGCATTACTCATTTGTCCAGAGTTTGATTGAGACACTTCCAGTCTCACTGGCAACCCCTGGAGGTTGTCGGCCCCTTATACACACTAAAATAAAGTGCCACTCCTCAGCTAATACTGAAACTGTGAGATACTATCTCAGCAGATATAGAAACAAATGGAAAATCAAGCAAGGACAGATAATTTTGCAAAAAGGATAATTGCACAGGGAAGGGTTTCAGGAAGCAGAGTAAGAACATATTTGACCTAAACATATTCTCTGTCAAAGACAGAAACTACAAAGATTAAACTTTGAGTCTCTGCAGGTAACACTTCATTAGTTCACAGTGGGGGGTCTGTGTCCATAAAACCAATGACAACCTATATGTTATTTACAGGAACATTAATGTTTTTTAAGCCTGTTGTGACTGTTCTTTTCTTTGGATGAACATTAAACATAAAATTAGTTGAAATTAGGGATGTAACGTGATTATAGGAACAGGATGTTGAGAAATGTATAGGTTACGATGTTTCTCATTAATATGAAGTTAGACCAAGCCTTTATTAAGGACCCTAGATATAAAGGTGAGTGCTATTACCATGACATATTGTATCAATGTTTGAGACTCTTATTTTGAAATAAGACAGGAAGTAGCTCTTGAAGCAGTCAGCTAACAAAGACCACAGGTTGGACTGGCTGACAACACTGGGTTATATAAGCACTTAGTAGCCCCGACCACTTTTAAATCATCGGTGTGGCAGCATTTTGTACTTACCACAAAAAGATACAATAACACAGCGACATTAAAGACAAGAATGAATTGTAAACACTGTGAGAACATAGCAACTGGCTAACTGTTAGCTATTAATGGCAATAAAGCTGACTTCATTCAGCCTCCAAAGGGCTGTTTTTTTCACCTTTTGCAAATTTTTATATACAGTACATCTCAAAATATTACAATATCTTGTCACTCATTTGTCGCTCATTTCAGAAAGTGAAACTCATAGATTCAATACACAAGGAATGAAATACTTCAAGCGTTTATGTCTTGTAATGTTGAGGATTTTGGCTTTCAGATAATGAAAACTCACTCTCGGAAAATTTGAAAATTGTGAAACATTTAAATTTGTAAATTTTTGTCACACCCTAATCAGCTAATGAACTCAAAACTCCTGCCAAGATTTAGTCAGCCACTAAATGGTCTATCGGTCTAGGTCAGTAGTCGGCATAATCATGGGGAAGACTGCTGACTGGACAGATGTCCAGAAGACAGTCATTGACACCCTCCACAAGAAGGGTAAACTACAAAATATCATACAAAGCTGGTTTTTCAGAGTGCTGTAACAAACCATATTCATAAAAAAAATCAGTGGAAGGAAAAAATGTGGTAGGAAAAGGTGCACCAGCATTAGGGATAACAACAACCTTGAGAGGATTGTCAGGCAACATTTATTTAAGTCTTTGGGGGAGTTTTAAAAGGAGTGGACTGAAACTGGAGCCACAGTGCATCAAGAGCCACTATGCACTGACGAATCCTACATGTGGGCTACAAATGTCGCATTCCTGGTGTCAAGTAACTTCTGAAACAGAGACAATGTATGAAGTTTCCCTTTCTGAAATGTCTGACAAAAAATATGGCACTATTGATGATATTCTATTTTTTTTTTTTTTTAGATGAACCTGTATTTAGTGTTCCAATTGTAACATATGTCTACACTAGCCATACTCCGAAATGCAATGAAAACAACTAACTAATGTCCAAAATATTGTTTACATTTTAATTGTGTTTGATGTTTTGTCATCCAATAGCGTAATTAGTTGGAGCCTTATCTGACCAGAGTAGCACCCACAATTTCTCGTTTCACCTTTGAGTCTGTTGACCATAATCAGTGAGAATCCCATAGGAGCCAAGTCTTCACTCTGCTCTGAATCCATGCTAGTTAAGGAAATAAACTGATGTTTATTTAAACCTGTACAATGTCAGACATGTCAGGGGTAAACCAGCACAGCAGTGAGTATTCTACAACAGCAACATTTTGCTAAAGTTTGAGGCTAATGTGGGAAATCCTATAATCTGTAAAGAGGATTGCAGATCAGCAGTGTCGCTTTGCAAGCGCGTCTTTTGAGGTTCATCTAGCGATGACCTTAACGTAGATTGCAGTGCGCCCAAATGGGACAGATTGCTCTTTCTGTGGATTTAAGCCAAATGCATTTATTTATGCCAGCAGGTGGCACACCCTGCATTAGGAAGCACAAATTACTACAGTAAAATTAATTTATTATATTGTTAAATATTCACTATGTAAAACTTTTAGACAAATTAAAATAGTGACTTAAAATGCCTTTATCAGTTAAATAAAATGTATCACCAGAAAAATACAATCTTATTGGAGGAAATGATCGCCAGGAAATATTTTTTTTGTCATTGTCTATATCAAGCAGCTACGGTAGCCAGTATATAGTGGCATTTGTGATCTTTTCAGGAAACTGTTACTCGTTTGAAAAGTCAACTGTCTCAAAAAAGGGACCATATTAAACGTTCTTTTAGCAGAGCTATTTATTAATTCGCACTTGTATCGCAAGATCAATAGGTGAAATAGCACAATCGCAAAGGACTGCTTGAATGAAGCATTTGGTAGGTCATTTTGTTTCATGTGCAATGCATTCAAACTCTGAAGGCTAATAATATATTTTACCAGTTTAGTGGACTTTTACTGACTGTAATGTCCAAACCTATTCTAGGTCTTAGTGAACAGGAAGCTAAAGCTGTGTGATGGAGGTTCTTTTGTTTATGGAAAAGACAAAAAGTAGATTGGAAAATGTGGGTAAAGCGGATTATGGTAATAATACAATGTCACGTTTTCCTAGCATTATCTAACTTTAAGGTTTTCCTAGAATTACCTTAAAGTTAGATAATGAAAAGCAACCTATGCCTAAAACATTTATAGTCTGTAAACCTTGGATCTGTTTGTGAGAACTAAAAATTTATTCAGACATTAATAAACATTGTCCTTAAAAATAACCTCATCTTGGCACTTCAATGTACAAAAATAAACTACAAAACATAAGCAAATTAAACACAAGATCTTACATAAAACAAAAACAAATGCTGTGCAAGAGACTTGTGTATCAAATTCAGCCAAAATATTTCTACAAAAACCTATTTACTAATAGGCTGTCCTACCTTTATCTGCATCATTTTTGCTGTTTAACCGTCTTTTAGGAAAAAAGACAACATATTGTTGGCAATACTTGAAACACTTACATTGTATCACAAGTCAACAATTTTAGAATAATTATTATTATCAAAGGTTGATTATGTAATTTGCACAACAGGCCTGCTTTTGTGAAAAATATCCAATGCCAGTTCTCTACCCTTATTCCCTTCTGAAGGGCGACGTTCACTTCCTTCTATTTCCCTCAAAACAGAAATTTTCACAGGCAGCTTTCAAAGTGTCATATTTGTGCTTCTAAAAGATGTCAGGTCAACTTTTTAGATCGTATAAACTCTCAGATTTTTCTTAGAGCCATTGGTGAAAAACATAAAACACAAGCCAATACCATACACCAACTCACTAAAGAAGACAGATTGGTTTCTTTGGGACCCATCAAAGCAAAGAAGATTTAGGATCCAGTCTATATGAATTATGCTGTTCTTGTCCCATTAGGATAAATGTCTCTGCTAGTGAAGAATCATAGCTGATTACAGTGTAGTTTGGACATATGCTCATCTCATCACTTCAGTAAGTTTGCAACAGGTCATTCCTCTTTCTCATACTTTCTTTTACTTTGCCTGTGATAAAAGAAAAAAAGTCTTTCTCATAGAGCGAAGAGTAACTTTAACAAAGTGGATCATAACTCCCAGTCAGAGCAGAAGGCAGTCAATAAATAAGTTAACAGTGTGTAACAAAAAACTGGAGGAATGTTAAAGGAGATGTGTACATGTATATTTGTAGAAGCATCACTCTGTGTATTCTACTTTTTTTAACACTTTGACATGAGTGTTGTCAAACACAACTCATGCGTCAGCTTTGCAGTGACAGGTAGCTGTCAGACCTTCTTCCACTGGATTCCAGCACAGCAGTAACTAACTATATTTAAACATTTGTTTACGCCTGTCAGGATATAATATGGCTTATAATCTTTATTTCTGAACATTTCTACTACTTATATGTTTTTTTCACCTTGGCTTAGTGTCCAAACTTCATCTTATCTTTAAAAATATCCTTCGGAATAAATAAAAACAGAAGGGTCAGTATGATCCAATAGTGATGGATTTACTCCCCACCATCTGTGTTGCAGCACCACATTTTATTGCTGGGAATCTGTATATTATAACATGGCCAGCATATGTGGCTCCTGGCAGTAATAAAAGAGATGCTCTCACAGCGCAAGAGTGCATAATTGAGTTTGTGCACCATGCTGATGAGTGCGGCCATTTACATCCAAGGCAGGTGGGCGCGCTCGCTAGCACGTGCCTCTTAAGTCTCAATTCGGTCCCTTTGAATTCCACTTTAGATCACGGAAATGATACGGATCTGCCGCACTCGTAAAATGTGAAATGATCAGGGCTGATAGGGATCTAGAGGTTTAGTGGTGACGAGACGAAATTGTCTCTAGTGAGTTTTCTGCAATTGTGAGATATTGGACTCAGATTAGATTAAATTAAACACTCAGGGCTGAAGATGGTATTAATGTGGTTTTGTAGCACATTTTTTCGCTGATCTTAGCTAGAATGAACAGCCAGAACAGCTTTAGAGTAACCTGACAGCGCATAATAAATCCAGTCAGTGCAGTGCATGTATTGTTATCAAATATGTAGATTTAGCAAATTACAACAGAAAAAAGAGATCTGCACAGAATAAACTTATAACTGTTTAAAACATGCATGTCTCTACATTTACAAAAGAGCAAATGAGACAATGTTGTCTTTAAAAAATAAATAAATAAATAAAGCTTCTGACTAAAAAAAAAAAAAAAAAAAAAAGAAACAATCACACAAAGCGATGTTTTTAATACTGTCCAAGGCCTAGAGCACAAAAATGAGATTTAATTTCAGTGTTTGAAATGGGAAAGTTTAATTTTGAGGCCCGAGCGAGCCAATAAACTGAGAAAATGGCAAATAGAAAAGAGCAAATTGCATTCCTCTGTAAAAAGTAAAAAAAAAAGACTTAAGGAACATATAAAAGTAATCTCCAGCTGGAAATTAGAAATCAACCCTCAGAAACTGAATAACAGAAAAGAAATATTACTGTCCACTTTCTAAATCAATATAACACTGCTACGAGACAGTATTGCCATGGCAACGCTGGTAAAGAATGAAGCAATTCTTATTATTTCAAAATAAATATCGGAGCCTGAAGCCCGACTTTTATTACAGCGACCAACAGATTGCCAAGCCTGTATTCAGCTGAAGCATTGCTTTTCAATCACATGTGTTATGAATGTAGAAATTCCAGCGGACAGGATGATAACGGGATCTTAAATTAACCTGCAAAGGTGACCAGAAACTTATCAGCAGCTGGAGGATTTTCCTTTTCGCTCCCTTCTCTAAGGAGAAATAAACTGTGATTCTGTTAATATTCAGCAAAACTACGCCTTCAGCCTGCACCCACTTTCTTCTCCCATAGTTAAAAGAGAAAATGGCTGAGTTGCTTTTTTCCCCCCATTCAAATTAGAGGCAAATTGGAGCCTCATATCACAGGGTGAAGTAAAATGTTGACACAGAATATTTTGATACATGTGTTGCTATTCATTATCGACTATAGCCCACATATTAGGTCATTTCAAAGAGCAGTCCCTGTTTTCCTTCTACAGCCATCTTTAGTGCTCTTAGTCCTGCCCAGAACAGTTTGAATTACAAGTTCATACTCTAATTATCTTTTAAAAGAGTAAATAGTTTGCAGTTTGCATGCAATTTATGTCAAAAAAGACATGCAAAATGACAAAAACTCCCCAAGCTTCCAAAAGTTTACAGATTGGATCTACAGAAGTTAATGTGAAACTGATTCATGCAGTTTTTACTTAATGCATCGACTTCTATTATTCTCGGGAAGCAGTAAACTATGCATGAAAAAGACCTAAAAAGGTCCTACAAAGTTTTATTTCTGGTAATAGCCACTGCAACCCGAATTGTTGCAGATTTTTGCTAAGAGTTTAAAAACCAGTCAACCTAACAAGCAGCTTTATTACATTGTAGCTGACCTAAATCACAGTCTTTGAACACACCAGCAGACAAACTGGTGATCCGTCTCCTGGAAAGGACCAAAAGAGGAACACTCAAGTTATTTGTGCAAACACACACTGGTGTATGAGGAAATCAATCAAGAGAAGCAGAGCGATCGCATACCCGTGTGGCCACCTGAAAAAAAAAAAAAAGACCCACACCTCCCTTGCTGCACAAGTGTATTTGTGCAGGCACTTAGAGAATACATTAGACAAGAAGGTTGAATTGACAAGCCTATAACTTTAGAGCCAATAAACGCTAAGAGGGCACCACGGTGAAAGAGACCAGGGCCAACCTGCTGTGTTGACAACCTGGCCAAAAAAAAAATAAAAAATATGCTCGAGTCATGGGTTGGACCCAGCAAATAAAGGGTGAAGCTTTTAGGCAATGAGCAGCAGGTGATCTCAGCTTTTCTGCAAGTCCTAATGCTCCTAAAAGCCTCTCTCCCTGGTTCTGTAATTGGGCATCAGTAGTTAATGTAGTATTGACTGCATTACATGCTCCTGTGCATCCTTTCCCCACTAATGCCATTTGCATCACCTTGTACATTTACCATATTGCTTAGCCAATAACTGTTAAAAGCAATCCAAATCGTGAATCATATAGGAAACTTTTAGCAAGATGAACATCCGAAGAAGGGGCCAATTTACAGTTGAGTTAATTTGAGTACATTAGCACAACATGGCCTGAGCCAGACAGACCAATTTATGTCTGCACCACAATCCTTTTATTGGTTCTCAGATGTGTAAGTGTAAGGATGAAAGGCTAAGACAAATGAAATATCCATTTTCAATCATAAATAATGGGTTCCAAATGCATCCATTACTTTCGTATGAGGATAAACTTCAATGTGCAGCAGAAATATACTTAAATGTGGTATATGGTCCATGAAGGCTGTCACTGTGTATACCAGCAGGTGGTCCATATTCACTCAATCCTAAAGAGACAGAATAAAGAGACTTTTTTCCCCTTTCAGAACACATAAAACCTTCAGTGAGGCTGCTGTAGATATCATGCTGAATAAATGAAAGTGCATCTGAGCATTTCATCCAAAACGGGACGTCATTAGAGGCAAGTCTGATTCAAATTAAAATTAATTAGACTGCCTCACCCATTAACCTGAATACATTGAAATAGATAAGTAATGCAAGAAGGCCTATTTCCATGGAAAGTGAGCGAACGTCGCATAGCGCTATCCATAATTTGCAATCAAGTTAAAAGCACTCCGCTGTCATCTCCCATCCCGTGTGATGTCAAAGGCTGCCTCGCCAACTTCACAGACGCAAAAAGCACTTAGAGAGAAGAGCAAAGAGGAGAGGAGAGTGCGTGAAGTGGTGTATCCTGCCCTAAAAAGACGCAACACAACAAATGTGGTTAGAAATAAAACACGCAACTCTTCCAAACTGAGCTGCAGTTTGGAGGTGGCGGTGTATTTATGGAACTTCATGGAGAAATGTTTCCCTGCCAAACAAATAAAAGAACGGGGCCCGTCGTGATTGAATGAGGTCGAGACCCGGGGAGACTTGAAACGTGTAAAAATGTCAGTAGTTTCTCCCGGTTATTTTTATTGCATCCTGTCGCTGGGGATGTTACTCACCCTCTTCCTTGTCCAAAACCATCGTCCTGAGGAACGAGGAGTCCTTCCCCGGGCGGTCCGTCCTCGGCTCCAGCAGGCTGCAGCGCTCCGTGGAGCTCACCGCTTCTCCTGGAAATGGCTTTGAAACGCGCGGCTGACTCTACTAAACTACGCCTCGCTAAACCAAAAAAGGGGGTAGAAAAAAAGGAGCGAGAAAACCTGGAAAGACGGATAGCTTTCTGCACCTCCTATCAATAATAATTCATACGCGGAATGCGGCGAGAAACACGACGAGAACCCCCTTTCAGGGCTGAACTGCAATACAAATAAACACCGCGTTGGTTGCCCTTGATAAATTCCATGCGAAGGTTAAAAAAATGGCAAAAAATAATGAAAAGCGAGATAAATCTAGAGTATATCTGCGCAAAAGAGTGCAAACACACGGACGGATCACACGCTCGGACTGAGAAGCAGCTGAGCCCTCTCCTCTCGGTGTTAATGCTCTCCCTTTCGCCTTCTCATTTGCTCCGAAACAGCAACTATATATTCAAACAAATCCAATTGCGAATCTGACAACTGCTAAAAGCAAACTCGCGCCGCCTCTCTCCCAGTTTGTGTGCCGCGCTCTCGCCTCTCTGCCGCTAAATAAATGCGCGCAGTTTCCAGAGACCCTCGGATTCCCCTGTTAATTAAATCAATTCATTATGCTCAGATCTGATTAGCAGCCCTTCCCCCCTCTTTGAATCAATTATTCAATACACAAACATAATTGCTTGTGCCAGAGGTGTCTAAGTATTAGCTTATTTAACTCCAAGGACACTAATTACCCCTAGGGCAAGGGAACTTTTCTCATTAATTCTGACAAAACACAAAAGCACAGCTAAGGGAAAGTGAGTGCGTGCACGGGCGCGCGCGTGCATGCGAGGCTGCCTGCCAGTCTGAAAGCGCGTGATGGACGAAGATAGAAAGGGAGAGGGAGCGCGCGCACGTGCAAGCGAGGGGCTGTGTTAATACGTGCGTGAGTGTCGGGGACAGACGGAGAGTGATGCTGCTCCATCATGGTACACTTGGAGTCAACACAAAATGCGCTTATTGTTCCTTTCCGACTTCTACTTTCCGCCGCAGATTTGAAACCGTCTAATTGCGGTCTGTTTAGGCGCTAATTAGCGTCCAGACGCACTTATCATACATACATCATACACACAGTCGTTTCAAAGCAAGGCGAGCACAACAGATGGGCCGCGTTTTTGATTAGTGGCTAGATATAAGGGCTCAGTTTCGAATCTGGTAATATAATTGTTGCCCGTTATTGCCAAGATGAAAGTGTTGCTGTTTCGTGGCGGAGCCTTAAATAGCACCACTTTCACTTGCCCTGCGGAGACTGTTAACCAATTAAGGGTGAGATCCAACAAAGATTAGCCATTTAGAAGAGTGGAGCGGAGTAGAGCTACAATAACGCCGGTTTGTTAGCGGCCAGCAGGCTGTCTGTCTGTGGCGTGAGCCTACTCAGTCTGTCCTTGCCTTCTGTCACGTTTTGCACCAGTTATTGCATTGTTTGAGCACATTATCATTACCAGATTTCTATAAGCAAATGTTTGTGCCAAAAATAGTGTGATGCAAAAAAAAGTATTTCACCCATTACAGAGTTCCCCTATCTTTGTTCTCTTGTCTCTCAAATGTTTCAGATCATTAATTAAATTTTCATATCAGGCAACGATAACCTGAGCAGATACAAAATGTAGTTTTCAAATATGGATTTCATCGATTAAGGGAAAAAAGTGATCCAAAGAAACCTTTGTATATGTGTAAAAGTAATTATCCCCTAAACCTAATAACTGGATGTAACACCCTTGGCAGCGACAACTGCTATCCAGCATTTGCAATAACCACAAATGCACCTTTTGTATTACTTTGGGGGCAGTTTGGCCTTAGTGTTGCAGAGTTGTTTAAATTCAAACATTGGAGGGTTCTGAGGTCATGAGCTACCTTTTTGAGGTCACAGTGCATGTCAATTGGAATTAGGTCAAAACTTTGACTACGTCAATCCAAAAACTTATTTTGTTTTATTAAGCCAGTCATAACTAGACCTGCTAATATACTTCAGCCCTACTTCATAACCAAAGTGCGTTTGATCATCAAGGCCAGGAACTGATTGTCATTCTCACATGTTGTTCAGGTCTTGAAACATCCTAAGATCACACTACCACCATCATCTTGGCATGTAACTATAATATTCTTTTTTTTTATAATGTTTTAGAAGACTTACTTTGCTCTTGTCAATTCACAGAAGATTTTCTCTAAGATTTGGTCAATCAAGATGTTTGGCAAATGGAAGGGTTTTTGTGCTGTTTTTGGTGAGCGTTGTCGTGGCCTTGGTACTTTTCCACGAATGCTAATTTTGCCTAGTCTCTTTCTTAATGTTAAATCATGAACACTGACCTTAACTGAGGCAAGTTAGACCTACAGTGCTTTAGATGATGACCTGGAGTTTGTTACCTCATGGAAGACACACTGATGTGCTCTTCACTCCTGGAAAGGTTGTTGTGACCTTTTCCAAACTGATAGATGTTTGAGAGATTTTGTTTCCTATGAGGTGTTGATTTTTTTAGACCAGACATATAATTCTTCTGAAGATCTTTTAGCCTGCTTCATGTTGTCAGACAGGTCTAGTTTAAATTATTTTTTTAAATTGCTCCCGTAAAATGCTCATTCATGGCTAAACAAAGGGCCTTACCTCTTACCATTTCACAGAGGATTAGGTTGGTTTAGATAGCTTTTCCCTAAAAAAAAAATCTTCATTTAAAAAACACTTTTTCTATTTATTCGGGTAAACTTTGCTTGATATTAAAACTAGTTTAATGTCCTGAAATATTTTGGTCTGACAAAAATCCAAATGAAATTTGTAAGAGGGGAAGACTTATTTAGAGCAATGTATGTTGTATTTTTTGTGTAACCCCATCTGTGCATCTACCAAAGCTGTTTCTGTCTAAGGCAGCGATAAAGGTCCAAAAAAGTAAAAAAAAAACAACAACATTGATTTTAACAATGAATCAAACATTTTGTCATTTTGTTTTAACACTTTGATTTAGTGCATTTGCTTAGCCATTTGATAATCATCCCGGATAATAATTTTTTCCACCCCTTTCTACAAATCTAACATACAAAGCTCACTGTACCATGCCCATAGGGATAATTTCAGTTCTCAAAGCAGCAGGCTGTGGTAAGATTGGTTTGGCCCTGAAATCAATGGTCTGATCCCTCTCCGTACAGCTTTCTGGCTGACACGCTTGACTTTTCATCTCCACGGTCGCATAGATTGATGACTTATGACCGAGAATGTATGTCTGCTGACCTATAGCGTTGAGTGACTGACACATAATTAATCCAATCACACAGAAAACTGGAAAAAGTAAAGCGAACAATGGTTCAGTGTCATCAGGGCTCGACTTCAAATAACCATTTAACATTTGAAAGTGGAGACCATTCAGTGTACTGCTTCAACAATTATTATAAGAGTACATGAACAGGTTTCACGGGGGCTCTTATTAAAGTAGTTCTCATCAATACAAATTACCCATGTGTTAAGTCACAACAAATTGTGTTTTTGCGGGTCACCCCTAAGCCCCTCGTCGTGTCTTAGGGTGCACCCCTTTTCCTACTCTACATCCCAACACCTGGGTCAGTGGATACCAGCAACAAGCCCCTGAGTGGGCTCCTCTGATGCACAGTTAATTAGAATTCATTTCTGAGCATGCATTAGCCATCCCTGTCTATTTATGGGCTGCTCTCAAATGCAACCACTACAAAACAGTGCACTGTAATTAACCCCACCTAATCAGATAGCGCACTTGTGTTGTGTTCCTATTCGTCCTCAGGCACACGGCCATTGGACGGGGGTTTAAGAGAGAGGATGAGCCCATTCTATAGTTCAGAATGGCTAAGCAGATTAAAACCTCATATCAAACATGATATTTACAGGCAAAGCTCAGTGGAGAGTGCTCCTTTTATGTGGGGTGGGGAGAGGCTTCAGGGCTGGGCTTTTAAAGCCATGTCCCTTAATTGTATTCTGGCTAAGTGGGATGAATGGTGCTTTTTAATCAGACTACTGACGTGGTTGTGGGTTGTAAAAGTATAGAGACTATGCCTCACAGTTAAGATGTTGAATGATATGCTTTTAATCCAGGCCTTTGTGTTTCGACCAATATTAAAATGGATTTTGGCACCTTGTTGATACCTCTAAGCATCTGTGTTATGCTTCTGCTACTTAAGGAAGTCATTGTTGCAAAGGCTTTATTCAATCTATGCTTAAAATTTTAGTAATTAAAGGAATATCTTTTATTTTTCTTTGTTGTTTTACTCTATATGCTTAGAGATACACGATGAAGTTTCTTGTCATGAGACCTGATGCACTTTGTTACACTGAGAGCTCTGCTCCTCCTAGTGGCTGATCTTGACTATATTTCCCCCTCACAGCTGTACATAAATACCTTTGATAGAAGGGATTTACCACATCACATAATAAATTGTAACCCCTTTTCCTTCTTCTCTTCATGGAGCTACTCATGTGGTGGGTGGAAAATAAGAATCACTGCAATCTTTTTGATGTAACCTGACAGGCTCACCATATAGGAAGTAATAAACCCAGTATAAGCCCTGCTGTTCACCTAGTCCATTTGAATTTCATGACCAATCAAATGTCGACAAGGTGTCACTCGGTGGGTAGGGAAGAGGGGAGAGTGAATCCCTTTCCCAAACAGCTAATCCAACTTTAATCCTAGTCATTAGGAATTAGACATGCAGAGCTGTCCGGCCGTGCCTCTAAATTACAATCAAACGGTTACCAATTACACAAATTATTGATGGTAGATTCTCTTTTCAACTGCAAATTAAGGCTATTAAGGAAGGCTCCTTTTTAATGCAAAAGTGACTAATTAACCAGCGGACAGAAAATCTGCTGCCCAGATATCAAAAAGTTCTCAGCACACATTGCAGAAACACAAGGGAACCAATTAGTTTAATTATCAAAACAGCTAATTAAAATTGCACAGTTCCTAATTAGTTCTTTGCTTTTGCGTCTAATTGACAGCATGGAGATAAATGGGCTGCCGATGAAAACGGGGAGAGGAGAAAAACAGGAGAAACTTCGGCAGAATATTTATGCTGACTTTATCTCCGTCTGTGTGGCAGCCCTTGAAAGTGGAAAATTAATGACCTTAATTCCCAAACTGTTTTTCCTCCTAACGGTGCTCCCCTCTGCTCTCCTGGTGCACGCTCCTTTGTATAGGCCTGCCACCCTGCCAACTGCTGGAATGGGAAATGAGGGGTACTCGGGGGTGGGAAGGAGCCACGATTCTCCTCCTAATGTGACAGCTTCCACCTAACAATGGGGAAAGATGAAAGAATGGAGCAGATGTAACCACTGGGAGCGTTGCATCATGGGACTGCAACCCGGTCACACTGTTTTTTTTTTTGTTTTGTTTTTTTAGAAAAGAAACTTCTGTCATCCGCAGGGACACAAATTTGTCCCATGAAAGAGCTGAAACTCTGCTGGGACAGAGATAAAAGACATTTAACGTGCCAGTTTTTCATTTGAATTACACTGTGTTGCAAGTTAGCTACTTTTGAAACCCTACACATTTTTGTTGATGATACAAAAAGGGTCTAAAGGCAGCAAAAACAACTGAATACCTGCTATTTTATCTTCTGAATTTACTGTTATGACTCAAACTACTTACTGATATGATCTTTTTGAATGTCCTTGAAAATAAGAAGAAAAATTGCCTCTTTTTGAAAAAACTATACTACAAAGCTGAACATTGTCTGTCCTCCTGGCAGGCATCATTTCTTTGTCAATGTTCCTGCAAGGCCAACCTTGTCATGTGTAATCCCCGCCCTCTCCCTGGATGCAAGTGACATGCGGGTCCTCTTGGCACATTAGTAGATAGCTATCAACTAATCAGTTTACTTTTAGGACTGTGTTAAAATGTAAATTACATTATTGCACAAATTATGCATCCTACCACGTAGATAGGCCGGACCAGAGGCCACATAATGCCAGGGTAATTTGGTTAGTGCCGTCTACATGCAGTGTTAATGCACTCTGATTTCTCCTGCTCTGGGTTAAATAAAGGGTGATGCGTCAACCAGTTGGTGTCTGGGGAAACTGGAGGAGCTTTGTGTTAACTTGGAGAAGAAAGCCTGGTATTTTCCCAAATTTTTATTTAAAAGGCCAAGAGTTTTCTTTCATCTTAAATATTGGAAATGACCTCCCACTCCATCTGCAACCCAAAATTTAATTTAACTTTTCATTGATAATATTTACCTGTTCTCTATTTGAGCCAGATTGCCTGAAGTGCACATTCACTAACATTCAGAGAGTGATTTATCTAAACTCATCCTATCTGTTGCAGAATAAGACCCTGAAGAGGTTGGTTTGTTGCAAAGCCTTGGCCTGGAGGATCTTTGCTGCCCGTGACTAACAAACACACACCTACCACTAATTGATTGTCTTGTGTTTTATTTATGGTGCAGTAGTAATTAGTGGACAGCATAATGTAAGCCATTCATTAGCACCTGGCTACCGCTATGGATTTCAGTGCTTTGTCTCAGATGCACACATCATTAGGGAGAAACAAAGACTGGAATTTATTAGCACGGCTTCTTATAAATATTCTCCAAGTCAGTGTGCCTTTAAGGAAGAACACAGCCCTGTAAAACTTTTGTCAGCATTTGCTCACCGATTCCATTTTCTGCAGAATATGTTAAGGAAGAGCAGTATAAATTTAATTTTAATTGTTTTGTACACACGCCAGTGAAAAGGAACTGATTGGATACAGTTCAGAGACAGTATATTAATACATTATTTTCATATGTTAATTGCTTTGCATAATCTCTCCACTTTGCTCGGTTTGGAAGTACCTGGCATTGAGAAGGGGGCAGAAGAGAATAAAAGACTTCAATTTACATAAAACCAACTCCTCTGAACATTAAATAATAATGCATCAGCAAGCTAAAGGTGTGTTCAGTTAGCAGATAGCACATCTTTATAATTTATGGTCCAGCTGTTCCAGTGGTTTTGAGTCCATTTTCCTCTCTACCTGCTTTAAAAGAAATCTTGTTATTCCAGAATTGACTGGAATGAATTGAGATTTTAATCCTATTGACTTTCTAGCATGGAAATACACACTGGTAGGGAAATATAATGGTGAGCCCTGTAATTAAAGACACTTGTATTCAGCTCTGTGCAATAATGAATCTCATCAAATGTTAAAGCTCAGTTCGTGTGCGTGGGGCTCAAATTTCAAGCTTTTTGACCATCCCCATTTGAGGAATTCCTCAGGGACTGTGTGATTACTCAAGTTTAGCAGTTTATTGCCTCATCTTTCAATAGCCACTGAAGCACAAAATTCTCATCTAGGTTGCTCTTTTTTTCTTCACTTGAAGAACAGGCCAATATAGAGTGCAGAACAGCTGCTCAGATCCCGAGAAACCGCTGTTGGCACCACAGTGTTATTAGCTGCCACCATCGTTGTCCATTCACTGTGTCATTTACAGCATAAGGGCTACATTTTGTGACAAAAATCAGTGGAGTGATTTTAATTGCAGTTGCCATAAGAGCACAAAAACAAGATTGAAATATGAAAATGAATGACACGATGTAAAGAGAAAGTATGAAGGCCTTTTACAAAGATGTATTGATTTAAGGATTAATCTCTAATTAAGGTTGTTCTACAGAATACAAAAAGCATGAGGGCATCCACTGGGTACTCATTTTAACTCCCATTTTGCCCCTTGCCCACTTGGCCCTACTTATAGGTTGTCTGCATTCACAGTGAAAGGCAAGGGCAACCCAATTGTATCTTGTGATATAGGGGAATGGTTAATTAGTAGGGTCAATGGCACTTAT
This sequence comes from Girardinichthys multiradiatus, assembly GCF_021462225.1. NCBI lineage: Eukaryota > Metazoa > Chordata > Actinopteri > Cyprinodontiformes > Goodeidae > Girardinichthys > Girardinichthys multiradiatus. The sequence continues at coordinate 26,136,103 of NC_061797.1, forward strand.
TTCAAGAATCTCGCCCTGGATTTACAAAAGTGACACAACCCTGGAAGAGATTTTATTTTGCAAAGACTAAGAATCCCTATTTTACAAAGGCATTAGAAATCATAACTGTGTTTAGGAAGCTCAAATCCATGTACACTAATTCGATCCAGGTTTGTCCAGTCTATGTGATGTGTCCCTAATGCCAAAAGCATTAAAATGATCTTTTTCGTGTTTTTTACAAATACAAGTTTTATAAACGTCACATAGTGTATGGAGGCTACAGTTCATACAGTCCGGGTTTTCGCAGTCTAAGAATCTTGAACTTTGATCAAACAATGATACAATCCAGTCCAGGTTCATTAAAACATAGCAGGCAACCTTTTAGCTTAGCAACAAATATGAATCTTTAAATCAGACACAGTCTTCAGTGCCACTTGCTAGCTGCGTCGAACGGACAACTTTTTTTACAGTGCTTACACTGTGCCCAACACACTGCCCAGTGACTGGTTATGCAAGACAGGAAATGAAGAACTTGTTACAGGTGCAAATTACAGCTTGAGTACTCATGAGTACTTAAGACATGAGGAATGTCATCGAGTTTGCACAGGCTCGCCCAAATTGGACAATAGTAGGTTGGAAAAAAGATGCCTGACTGATGAGTCTTAATTTCAGCTCCGATCATTCAAATGAATGGATCGGAATTTGCAAAAGCAACATGAATGCATCAATTCATCTTGTCTTGCACAATATTGGTTAGGCTGGTGGTGCTGTAATGGTGAGAAGGTATTTTCTTGTAAAACTTGTTGGACCCTTTAGTTCCAACTGAGCATCATTTAAATGTCACATCCTACACGAGTATTGTTGCTGATCATGTCCTTTCCTTTAGGCCCTTCTGATTGCTTCCAGTCGGATAATGCACATGTCACAAGACTTAAATCATCTCAAACTAGTTTCTTAAACATGCCAATGAGCTCACTGTGCCTTCCACAGTCACAGATCTCGACCCAATAGAGCACATTTAGGATGGGGGGGGGGGGATGAGAAATTCTCATCATCAATATACAGTTGACAAATTTGAAACAACTGCAACAACACCTCAATGAAGGTCTATGCCATGAAGAATTAAGACAGTTCTGATGGCAAAAGGGAAAAAAATCTGATACTAGCAAGGTGTGCCCCCCACACACATTTTAAGGTCGTCTTTTCCTTTGTGTTTCGTTTCAACATCTGCTGTGGAGATGACTTGAGCAGGTTGCATAGACAAGAGTGATGGGATGCTGTCTTATATTTGAATGACTAAGTGTGACCTTTGAGAGAGGAGGAGTTGCTTCCAGGGGGGCTGAAGAGAGTCCCTGCTGCTATGAAGCTCATGTCCCTTTGATCCCTCTGTAATGAGACGAACACCAAGCGTTGTGGTCACTGAACACATTGACACACCACCGGAGAGCAGACGGCTCTGCTGCCTGGTGTTACAGCTGGCTGTGTGCGTGTTCGTTTTGTGTCTTCAGGTAGTGCCTGGAGACATTCAATATATCCACTGGGGTTTACTATTTGACTATAATCCACTGCTTCATGCTGTAATTTGCTGTTAACATGCCATATGAATGATGTATGCAAATGTCCACCATTTGTCATGCCAATTAAAAAGCCTCATGTGGCAGAAGCACTCGTAGCATGTCTCATTTTCTCCACACAGGGAAAAGTTACATCAGGGGAAAGAAAGTAGAGTTTTGTTTGTGCCGAGCCGAGCAAAGTTTTCAGTTGTGATGTTGGAGGGCATTCCCTCTGACCTAAACACCACTCCAGTGAAACCCAGCTCTCTCAGACATCTTTAGAGATCCACTGAAGATCAATCATGACCAGGGCCGTCCCCACGAGACCCTTAGTAACAACCACTGATTGCTTTCTGCTGTGCAGGCCGTTAAGTGGAGTCTGGCAATGGCTCCTGGACAACACTTAACAATCAATCAGAGGACACGACCACTTCTCATTGCATCCCTGGTTCTTCCCCTGCATTACACATAAACAATAATTCAGGTGGACACAAGTGACACTTAAGAATCACAGCTAGAGCGTGTCCTGTGATTTAACTGGAGAGGGATACGATGGACTGCAAAAAACTTGAGCTCCTGGATTTTATAAAACCTCTCCAGCTGGGCTGACTTTTCACCTATTGTTATTTGGGCCATGGTGAAATAGTATGAAGGCATGAAATTGATGCTTACAGTGAGCTTAGCCATCAAGGATCTCCAGTGTGCTTTGAGAGCCGAACATGAAAGAAGTCTCATCTGGAATTCAAAATCTCAGAACAGCAGCAAGGTTAGGAAACATAGCTGTAAACATTTTCTAAATGGTTGTGGTTGAAGTATCCAGTTACAAATATTTCAAGCATTTTGTGAGATTTGCTGTTTACTAAGGACAAAATACACAAAACGAAATGTAAACATCATAAAAATTAGAAACAGGCTCTTCAGTGCATCATGCCATTTCAATGTAAATAGTTCTGAAGCAGAAAGTCCCTTATAAAAGCCTAGACTTAAAGTTTGCCTATTGATTAAGGATTCCATTGACTTAATGAACCTTCAACCCTCCATTAGATGACTGGCCAATATATGCACTAATCTCTGGAACGGATGTCCGGCTGTGGTTCCTTTTAAATGAATTGATCTACTCAGCTGGGGAAATGGGCAAGTATTGATATGATTCTGGACGCTGTGATGGATGTGTGTGATGGTAAAACACAAGCTAACATGGGCCAGTGGGCAGAAATTCAGGGAAAACCTTTAGTGACACTTTTTAAAGACAAGATGACATATTTCTATGTTACCAACGATCAGTCCACTGAATTATTGTTATATTTTGAAACTAAAATATAAAAGCATAAAAATGTATTTGTATTTCTGAATGTTTAAGATTTTCACTGTATATTTTTTTGTGAAATAATTTAATAATAATTCCCATTCCCATTCTTTAATTGAATTTTGGCCACTGTGTAATAACATAAGACAAATGGGTCAAAAAAATTAAAAGGAAGGAATAATCATTTCAACTGAGAGTCAATTAGACACTACAATCCATCTCTGTGGTGGACTAAACCAATCGCAACAAGCTCCACAAGATCATCACAGTGTGACGTTCAGACCGCACAGCAAATATTTATCCGAGTCTGATTGTACCCAAGGGAGACAGAAACGTCTGCACCCTCCCCTCCCTCCTTTTGTTGAGAGAAATGCACAGGATCATTGTTTTGGCACAGGTTACAACTTCTAACCGTTCACTCTCCTACAATAGAAATCCATTGTTCAGTCTCGCCGCAATAATAAGCGTGAGTGCCATGAATAATCACCAGTGTGTCAGCAAGCTGCATTGTAATCCTCAACACTGGCGAGTCTCAGATGGCATCAAATAATTTTGCCTGTCTTCCCCTCTGAGAGCGACGCAGCCAAGAGTGTTTGATGCCCCTTCAGTTCATTTCGACCGCAGAAAGGCATTTTGAGAAAATTTAAACAACCCATTTCTTTCTCTGATCTCCTTCTGTTGCATATCCTTGTCAGAAGTGTTCAGCTCTCCTTTGACAAACAGTAATGAGTCAGCTGTGCAGGTCAAAGGCCACAGACAAATTCAAGCTCTTATTTTATACATTCCTTCTTTGTCACAAACTGATGAGGAAACAATAAATCAAAAAACACTTTTGCTAAGGGAATGACATGTTAAATTATAATTAGGCACATGAAATGGTTCCCGAGAGATGCTTAAATTTACACAAAATAAATTACTGTATAATGTTGCATGTAATAACTATTCTGATTTCTAATATCTTTTTTATGTCTCACATGTAAAACTATTGTCTATTTTGTCTATTTTTATTGTTGTCAGACCTATTGGAGGGTTACTAACATGGGGATCACCAATGAACTACCACTAGCAACCAGTAATGTGTGCTTAAAGCGAAACATGTAGACATGTTATTCACAATGCATTGACCCTTTGGAGCATAATGCCACGAGCACAAGCGCCACCACTCGGTTTCCCTCTGGTTATTTTCCGTTATTCTGTTTAATAATAGTTCATGGGTAAGCTCTTGCAATATCAGCTGTGCCAAAAATATTAGAACCAGAAAGCGTCGATCTGGAGCTCAAAGCCACCAACTCCCATCTACAAACCTCAGTTGCTCAGTGAAGAAATGTCTTTTGATGGCTGATAAAATAAGATTTAAAATACCTCTTCTGTTTATCTTAAAATTGGGCAATTTTCAATGCTTTGTGATGTCCCAAAATGTAATAATCGGTCCTGTTAGGTATGGCTATTTATAGCCTATTTAGCTTTGGCCATATAGCTCTAGAGATTAGCGGATTGTGGCAGTATTTACAGCTTAGTTTGTCATCAAATGCATAAACAGTGAAACTACCCTCTAAGTATGTCTGCACTCCCAACTAACCTCAGCCTTATACCGGCAGTAGGTTGCAACAACAGATCTGTTCTTGCTAGCATCCAAGGTTCATTAAGCTGGTTAGGTACACTCTGACATCATTTTATGAACAAGTGGGTGCTGTGACACCTCAAAAGAAAACTCCTCCTGTGCATGTTATGAGTGAAAATAATTATAACAGCTGGCAAACTGTCTGCTTTCAGTCTTCTGTGTATAAAGGTATGCCGATAGAGTAAATAAAACGTTCAAACACAAACGTTTTTCCACTTGCTGATCTTATGCATCCTGGAGCAAGTAACTGGAGCCTACCAAACAATTCCCTGCTTTTCCAATCCATGAGTACTTGTACTTTCCTCTTCTTTTTGGCAGATGCCTGTTGAAGGAGCGAAGTCAGAAAGAAGCTCAAGAGACATGGGGGTCTTCATAGCAGGACTTTTACATTTGTATATATTTTATTGTAATACATTTCTCACAACCTTCTTATTGACTATATGGTGGTCATTTAATTGCCTTCTCCACCTGATTAAGAACACATGTGCCTGGTTTGATACCTTTATCCAGGAACAAACAATAGTTGATTTAAAACAATATTCTGAAATAGACCATTGTCTAAAACTTAAGTTTGATTTGATTTTATATGATTTACAACAGGATCAACAATTAAACACAAAATAAATTTAAAATGTGCAAGAAAATTGTTTCTGCTAAACTTTAGAAAATTAGTTTCACCATTTATAAAAAAGAAAAAACACTGCAAAAAAATTGCACAAGAGTTAGAGATTAAGACAGCTTTATACGCTGTCTAAGGCCTTACTCATACTAACACAGATAATTTTGCAAGACTCACATTTGTACCAGTGATTTACATTCAAATAAGAATGTATGTGAATTATTTTTTTAAACTTTCTAATTAGGAGACTTTAAAAAAACTTTTTTTATGGAGCTAAATTGGGGCCATAAAGTTTGTTCAAAAGAAAAAAAAATTGAACCTGGAAAAATAAAAGTTTGTTCGGACTTAAAATGCTGTGCAAATCTGTCAAGACCATATTTTCTCCTCTGAGATTTGCGTCTTGTATTTACGTTATCCATCAAAACCAATCACATACATATAGAATATCGATGATGTGTTACAGATAATTCCAGTTCCCACGGTCCCTGAATGCAACAGCTGGGAATATGTTGTTCAGCCGCTGTGTTGAGCTGTCAGTCATGATTCCACACCCCTGTGATGTGAGATCCCGCCCCCCACGCCAAAACAAGGCCAGAAGTTTGATGCTGAAAAAATAAAATCTGCAAGTGCGAAAAAACAACTTGAATCTGAAAAGTAGTTTTGAACATTTTTTTTTTCAGTTTCACATCTTTGTTTTCAGTTGCAAAACTTTTTTCGTGTTTACAAGTTGGGGAGAGGTTCAAAATCCTTTTTCAGGTTAAACTTTTTTTCTTTTGAACAAACTTTTATTCTTCAGGTTCACATTTGTTTTGTTTGAACAAACTTTGTGGCCCCAATTTAGCTCCACAAAAAAGTTTTTAAAAGGCTCCAAATTATAAAGTTTGAAAAAAAATAATTCACATTCTTTTGGACAAACTTTATGGCTCCAATTTAGCTCCATACTTTTTTCCTTATTAAAAAATGAGCAAAATTGAGATTTGCCAAAAAAAAAAACAACTTCTATGTTGATTTACCTTAAACACATGCATCACTTTACATTTAACACCATGGCATACACAGTTTGATCAACAGACAAGCCAGAATGCCACTGATTTTTTGGAAATGTCAGAGCATTCCACCTCATACAACCAGCTGCTTTCACACATTATGGATATAGCACATGTGCATCACTGTTACAGAAACAGCACACATGACTCAAATATTGCAGCCGTGACTCAATAATATTAATTAATCTCATGTAACTCTATAGAAATGATTCACTCACCTCAAAGTGCTGGATATTTAAACTGCCTGACATATTTTCTGGTTAATTTGGCCGGGGGGGGGGGGGGGGGGGGTCACAGCACATTTAAATTTAGTCACTTTGTCGTTTAATATGGAAAAAAGAATAAAAGAAATGGTGATGTCACAGAAAAGTCATGTACATAATACTGGTGCCACAGAATATCAGAGCACTGATACCAACATACCTGCACTATTCAGAGCAGAAGCACATCAAAAGTGGTACATGTACTTCAAGGACAGGACAGAACTTGTTTCGCAAAAGCCACTTCAGTTCCTCATGTTTACACCACATAACATGTGCTTCAGTATGCCAGCATACATGGCAAGGTAGGAAAATGTCTAAAAGCAGCTAAAATGTTTGCAGAAAATATGTATTCCCCACCTACTGTCGATGGACTTTGCAGGTTATTGCAACATTTTTTCATTGGCTGTTTGAAGCCTGAGCTCAAGGATTTTGTTTTTCTAAAATAACCTAAAGTTTTATAAATGACTCCAAAAATCTTTAGAGGAACAATTGTTAAAAACTATTTGAATAATAGGAAGATCAAGCAACCTATGAACAATTCTGATGTTTGATGTCTGTTTGGCCATTGTTTGGAAGCCAGTCATGGAAGTGTTTATATTTTGATTGATATATTTGTTTTGCAACTTTTTTTACTAAACATTTCTGTGGAAAACATGACCTAAAATACATTGGTTCCTTTCATTTAATTAAAAGATGTCTCTGTGTAGAAAAAGCTAGCCATTGCAGAGTCCATCTAAAAATAGACTAACTATCCTCAAACATAATAGCTCTTCTGAAGTAAATGATAAAACATACTCCTTATTTGTTTTATGCAAGTTAAATTAGCACCTTAAGGCTCTTTTTTGCAAGTATTTTGCTTTATTGTTTTTCAAGCTAACTGCCTTGAGATGATTCATATGTATTATATGATATGTATTAGATCAGTCTGTGAAGTCATCTCTGATGGATGACCAGGATCAACAATGACACAAGTGTACAAACCCAACAGTGAAGAACTGGGTAGAGAAACTGCTTATCAAAGAAAGGAGAGGCTTATTTGAGTCTAACACAAAAGATTAGCATAATTGTTCCCCATTTACTCTCCCTCTATCACTTTAACATCTCTTTAACCTCAAAAGGGTTTACTGTGCTGCATTTTGTTTGATCTAACCTATGGTCCTTCAGCTAACCGTAATGATGTAATAAAATATAACCATTGGTTATGTATGCAAAATTTTATGGTACCTGGGAAATAACATAAACATTAGCCAACAGCTGCATCTCTCAGTTCTGGTTCTCCTTGGTTTGTCTAAATTTTGTTCATTTTCTTGTTTTTCTAATGGCTATCGGAATGGTAAGCCTTTGGTATGCTGTGTATTGAAGCATTTACATGTTCAATCCCACCTGTTAGATGCATCCTAATCTGACTGTAAATGCTTGTGGATTTATAAGACTGCTCTGTACAGACTCATCTAGACTAATCCAACTGCAACAAACCCCGTGTAGACTCATTAGTACAAATACATGTATACTCAAAAGTAAACATGTTGTTTTCTGACAAAGAAAACATTCATTAAAATATGTTAGCAGTTACAACCGGCAGGATCTCTAAAATGCGCCAATGCAGCCATCCTCATATGTGTCTAATATGCATGGCTGCAGTCTAATTATAAGACTATGTGTTTATGGAAAATTGTAGTTTATTGGACTTAGCATTACACTTCAAAAGGCTGTGTGTGTCTGCTCAAAGCCCTAAAGAAATCCTTTGTTTTATATCAACAAAGAAGAATAATTTCATCATGAAAGAAGAACTAACAATTAAGGAAAAGTAATTTTATACATTTTCTACTTTTCAGCTTTAAAAAAGACATTTGCTAAATTACGTGGGTTTTTTTTTTTTTTTTGTTCCAATTTAGTAATCTGGTCTTTTGATTAATTTTGTATATGTCTGCCATGTAAAGTTGATAAGCTGTTTTAAACAGTTTTAAACAATCAGTTGTTTCTTTGTTTTAACAATGCCTTTTGGTAATAAATTTCACACCATAGGAAAGCCTGCTTATTTACCTTTAGATGATGCCACAACATTCATTTGTGTGTTGAGCAGCAAAGTTGAATAATTCGTCCTGCCAGTTCCCAACAGTTTATTCTTCTACATATTCTTGTTTTTTGTCATTTATTGGATTAAACCTTGATAAAACAAGACACAATGGCTTTTTAACATTCTATTTATTTAACAAACAGGAGCCTGATTAGTGCATAGCAGAACCATACATAACCGGAAATGCTTGGCCGTCATCCTGATGCCGGTCAACAACTTGGTCACACACTGCTGTGGGACGACATCCCATTCTTCAAGTAGCATTTGTCACAAGTCTGCCAATGTGGCTGTGTTGGTCACTCTGGCAAAAACAGCTTGCCCATGCTGATCACACAAGTTTTGAGTGAGTTAAGGTAAGACCATGTGGAAGCCATTTCATTCCTCTACACTTCCTCTACACACACCAAATGCTGGAAGTAGTCTCTGAAACACTGTATTTTATAGTTCAGTCTCTAAGAGTGGAGGTATGGGATTGCCACTGGTAGCAGAATCTCATCTTGATATCTGTCTGCAGTAAGATAGCCTCTGATGATGACAAGCCTTGTTTTTCCATCGAGGGAGATGCTGCCCCATAGATCACACTTGGAAGAGAAGATTTGGAAATTTTATTCTGAAAAACACCCATACTTAACTCTGCCTTACAACCCTTAATTACTTAAACTAAAGGAAATAAAACATTAACTTCATCAACGGACCACGTATCAAAGGGTTCTAAAAGAGTCCAAAAACTATAGTACTTAGAGCTAATTAAGAACCTAAAAGTTCTCAAAAGACAATTGTTCACTCAGAAACTAAAGGGAAAGTTATTTCTGGTGCAGAAGAAAAAAACAAGCTTTCCATTAGGATATTTCAGACCACCAGCAAAAGGACAGTAAAAGACACCTTAGTTTGGTCCCACACAAGTTGTTGCTTATTTACAAAAACACCAATGACACTTAAATCTTTGTTGGAGCAAAGTGGTTGTCTTTAGGATGAGCCAATGGTGCAGGTTTTCCTCTTAAACACACACCCATGATGTGAAAAGCAAAAATGGTCTTTCAGAGCAACAAACATTTTACTAAACCACACTCTGAGGCCTGATTAACCACACAGCCTCATGACCAGGGTCAAAGGTTAGACTTAAAAAGTGTGCATCATTACACAGGCATAGTAAAGTTTATCTTTATTATACTACTGGTTTACCTAAAAGACAAGTACAGCAATGTGCATTAAAATGATCAACTATTTTTGGTATGCTTCCATAAGTTTTAATCACCGGACCACAGTATCTCTATTGAAGAAAGAGTGTTTTCTGTTCATTTGTTCTTTGAAGTTGAGAAAAGATTCATAATTTTGACATATTTGGTGTTTTTGTCTTATTCTGTTTGCCACAACAACTAACTTTAGCCTAAATTAAAGAACTCTTGTTCTTAAGTACACTTTCCTAATGGTAAAAACCTACAGGATTTCAGATGACTGCTGGGGAGAGGGTTAAGATGTTTTCCACATGACATTTTAGGGTGCTATTCTCCAGATGCTCAAAACAATTGTGCAACTCATACACAGGAGATTTGAAGGACCAACTAATGAGCTGTTGCAAATAAACCTAAAAGGTATGTGAAAATTGAAAATGCCATTGTCGAACACCTGGTTTTTGAGGGTCTGGTATTTAGTGTGGCAGATGTTCCACTTTTCAATAAAGCACCTGCCTGATGGGTCATTATCAGCTCTCCATTGTTTTTATGTTTCTTTGTTCACCGACATGCACTCTTTCTGTCCCACAACTTTGCATGGAACACAGTAGAAACCATGTCAGATAATGTTTGTCATTTAAGCAGAAGAAAAACATTGTACTCAGAAAGACACCTAATAGTAGCCAAACTGTAAATGAAAGCTGGACACTTAAACAAACCAAAAGCTTTGTTTGGTAACATTTCCTAATATGAATCAGGTAGTTGGGACCTAAGCCTTGGGTTACAACATTAAAAGCCACAACATTAGTTGCTGCACCGCAATTGCCCTTAGGTGTCTGAATGAGTGTGTGCATGGTTGTTTGTGTGTTGCCCTGCAATGGACTGGCGACCTGTCCAGGGTGTACCCCGCCTCTTGCCCATAGACTGCTGGAGATAGGCACCAGCTCCCCCATGACCCATTATGGAATAAGCAGTAGAAAATGACTGACTGACTCTTTTAATATTTCCTTAAAAATATGTCCTTAGATATTATACTAAATAAAGACAGCTAATCAATCACCATTGAAAATTAGTTACCCAGAAGGTTTCATTTTTCAGCAAATCAGTCTTTGAAACATTATTTTATTAAAATAATGTTTCATCTGATCTTGCATTGTGAATGGTTGTTTGAAGGTATACCAATTATTGTCTAAGTTAGTTCCAAGACTAACTTATCTTCATTTCCAGATTCCTCAAGATAATCCTTGGTTCTCAAACATAAATATCATTGAATGGTAATGTTGCATCATTTTATTGGTCATGGCTTTAACCTGTTAAGACCTAAGGGTTTTAGAAGCAATTTCTACCTGAAATTACATACCTGAACTAAATCAAGTATAGCTCCACAGTTATAAGGTCTACATGCAAACTTTTGGTACCTCTGTAAAGGTAAGACATAAAATAAAATTTTTCAAGTGGAAGCACTATTGCTACTATGTCTGGTTTATTTGTGATTAAACCAAAAAACAAAAACAAAAACACAACACACCACACACAGCTCAACCCGCCGGCAGGTTGGTCAGTTGGCCTTCCTTATTCTTTCATTTTGCCTGGTAGTTTTAGTTGGATTGTTCTAGTATAGTAAAGGATTTGTTGATTAAAATATGTTTGACTTTATGTTGACTTATTTTTGTTAATAAATTCTTGTATTATAAGAAATTGTGTGAATTTATTCCATGTGTGTGTAGAGTTTTGCTGTTCAGTAATGCCTAAGCTTGGCTCACCCCTTTCACTATTGTTCTAATACCACCGCGTTATTGGGCTGGTATTGACAGAACACTTAACAGACTGAATTATTTTTAAATAAAATATTAATATTAAATAATATAATCGTAATAGTTACGACAAGGAAATAGATAAAACTGAGAATAACTTTAGAACGTCATATACAAAAATTACAAGTTCCAAACATTCAACTTGTTAAGATGAACACACAGCTGCCATCAAAACAACATTAAGAAATTGATATTTTATAAACAGGAAGAAAAGAGGAGGTTCGTTATCACTCCACAAAACGTAAGAAAAAAGGAATTTTAGGCTTCTCAAAAACTAATCACTATCGCAGTAGTTGTCTACACAGACTCGAACATTTATAACAATAACTGATAAATGTTTGGCAATTCAGTCTTCCTGTGAATCAATGAAAATGCTTTGTATCTGTGTTGCATCTTCTGTCACCTTTAAATGGGTAGACCAGCCTTAGAAAATTGGACTGTATTCTACAATCCCTCTATCTGTGGATGTCCTGGTTTTTTTCTTAGAAACATCACTGTTTATGCCAACAGGTAGATTTTTATTGCATTAGAAATTGTGGACTAAGCTGTCTACTCTGTAACATTAATCTTGTTGATCTGGAACCAAAATGCTACTTGCTTACTGAGGTGTTTGGGGTTGTTGACTTATCGGAAGACCCATTTTATGGTAAATGGTAAATTGCCTTCACTTGTGTAGTGCTTTATCAAGTCCTTTTATTTTATAAGAATTTCCTTTTTAGCATAAATGTGAGTATTTTGATGTATTCCTCCTTTTCAGTTTCATTTTACGGTTTCTATTTTGTTTTGGATTGCTAGATTTAGATAGTGGTGTCTAATCAGGAAGTAACCGTACCAATTTTAGAAACTTTAGGAGTACTTTTAATTAATTCTGTGTTTGTTTTAGCACACATGAACATATAATATTTACAATATGCATGGCCCAGTCTCCTGTTCTCTCCAGACAGCTTTGTTGATTTAGCTTGGATGTTTAAGTTGTACAAAACATACTCAAATCTTTAAATATGTTTTCTAGATGACATTGTTGTTTTTAACCAGCTGTAGAGAAGTAAATAATTATAATGATAGTTACTATGTGAAATATGTGAAGTAACATACTTTGATACAAAATACAAGAAACTAATGTCTAAAATAGGTATTTAGCAGCATAGTGGATGCATATTGTAAGGCTGTCTCAGCTGCATTGTGTGTGTATATGTTGGAGTGTGTGTGTGTGTGTGTGTGTGTGTGTGCTTTCCAATGAGGGCATCTTGAGGGACAAACCCTGTTCACAGTGATGTCACGCAGGCTCTCCACAGACTGAATAAGAAGAACAACAGAATTTCAACTGAAGAGATCAATTATAGATAGAAGAAAATGAATGGGAAAAGTAATTTAATTTATTATTGACTTGATGTCTTATATCATGTACAAAACCAAATGAAAAATTAGATTGTGCATTTGGATGAAGTCTGATTTAAAGAGCTTCAAAATTATATTTAATGAGACAAAGGGAAAAAAGTGTCATGGGTGTATGAAGTTTCATTGGAAAGAGAAAATGATCACATTTGTGGCTGTAGAAAATGATGTGCCATCCAAGACGTCATGTCTCTTCTTTGCCAAGTTAGATAGAAAGATTGGAGATAATGTTTTCTTGAAAGGAATGGTTTGGAGTTTTCAAATTGTGTTTTGTTGTAGTGTAGCTTTCAGTAGTCAGTATTTTATCTGTAGTGAACACAAGTTTATTCAAATTTGGCTTCGCAAAACTAAGAAATTCTATTTCTAAACAGTTGATGGCTTTTCAGATCGGACCTTCTGTTAGTTTAAACTCAGAAGTTCCATACCTGTTTAAGTCAACACAATATTAGTAGGCTGTCGGTTGTTTGGTTGGTTGATGTATTTTCAACACCATCCGTACCACTACATAAATATGTTTGCTGAGGCTACTTCATACCAATGTCAGTAAAATGCAGGTTAATGCTGACTACTAATAACTACTTCATAAAGCCCCCTTTTTTTTACGGTTTTAATTTTTTAAGACTTAGCAGTGAAAAGTGAGGGGAAAACAAAAAAGCAAAAATAATTCAACTGAAATTGCAGCCAGCTCTGTATGCATGCCCTCACAGTTTAGATTCTGTAATAGTTCAGGGAAGAAAGAGCAGGAGGCTAACTTAGAGTATTTCTCAATTAACCTGCCCAAATACCAGGGTTTACATCATCCACCTGCACCCAGAGTACAAAAACAATTGCATATACTTTCCAATACACAACAGACCAAACTTCGTAAAAAATCTAAATTATCACACAAAATAAAGAAATGTATAAGACAATTTATTGTTTTATTCCAGGACATGTTGTTGGAACCAGACATGTACATTGTACAAAATCTGTTTTCCCCATTGTCTGATATTAAATCAGGCTAAAGTTTTCCTCTTTTAGGTCATAACAATAATAACAACAGTCTAATTTCCTAATAATCTTGCAGCCTTAGAGTCTATTGCCAAAAGTATACACTGCTATACAGTGGCCCAGAGGTCTCAGGCCAAATACAAAAGCCACAACACAAATATAAAAACCACAATGGAAATACAAAAGCCACAACACAAATACAAAAACCACAACGGAAATACAAAAGCCACAACACAAATACAAAAGCCACAACGTAAATGACCTGCAGTGGGAGTGACGGTACGGTGTTACACCAAAATCTGTAACCCCTTGCTGTGTCCAAATTCAGGGTCTGCCTCCTTTGAAGGCTGCATTTGTAGGCCAATTACATCACAGTGAGGCGGCGAAGGCTGTCTAAATTCGAAGGCTCCTCAAAATGCGACTGACAAATGTGTCCTTCGTTTTCCCAGTTTTGGATGGGTCCATTTTATTCTTCGTGGCCCACCCTATCCCATGATTCATTGTGGGTCAAAGTGGATTATTCAAACAGAAGTTGCAATGGTGCTTTCTGTGAAACAAAATTATCTTTTACAATGTTTTTGAGCGAGAATATAGCTGTGTAAACCTGAAATATCTGCTCTGTTTACCAAGATATCGCTTAATTGCAAAAGTGTTCAGAGACATCCGCTTCCACAGCACTAACAGCCGGCTCGCTTTGCCAGCTGTCAGCTGACATTGCCCAATGAGTTGAAGTTAAGTCAGATGATATCTAATGTTAATGTTTGGTTTAGTTATTATTATTATAGTTATTATTATTATGCTCTACAAACAAATGAATTTTTCTTTGTTCAGAAAGTTAATATTTCAGCGTTTAAGTTGTTAAACGTCAGTCAGTCAGTCATTTTCTACCGCTTATTCCATAGTTGTTAAACGTTTTACAAATAAATAAATGGTATTTGTCATCAATGTTTCTATTTTCAGTGTTATATTTTTATATCTATAAACATAAAAAATATCTTTAAATGGCTGATTACTAAACAAGAATAAAATTAAAAGATTAGTAAAAAATACAATTCTAAACAAAATAGGATTATAAGCCATCAGAAATATGTAAAGGACTAAATAAAAAACCGTGCTGTGGCTTTTGTATTCATCTTGTGGCTTTTGGATTTGACATGACACCTATGGGCCACCGTACTGATATATCTTCACACACTTTTAATTGGAGTGACATCCCATTCCTTATCCATAAGGGTTGCTATGATGTGGACTCACTCTTTGCAACTATAAGAGCCTTAACTCTTCTGCAGAGGCTTTCCACAATGTTAAGGAGTTGTTCCTACGGGGACTTTTGACCATTCTTCCAGAAGTTAATTTGTGAGGTCAGACGCTGATGTTGGACAAAAAGGCCTAGCTCACAGGTTAATTCATCCAAAGATGTTCAGGGCTCATTTATGTCATCTATGTCTTTATGGACCTTGTTTTGTGCACTGGTGTACAGTCATGTTGGAACAGAAAGGAACTATCCCCAAACTGTCCCGAAAAAAATGAAAACATGAAATTGTCTATTTATGTGCCGAGCATTTATAGTTCGTTTCAAGGGGTTGAGCCCAACTCCTGAAAAATAACCCCACACCATAATCCCCTCTGCAACAAACGTTACACTTGACACAATGCAGTCAGGAACGTGCTGTGATTCTGGCAACTGCTAAACAAAAACTTGTCTATTGGATTCCCAGGCAGAAAGCCACAAATCATCCCTCCAGAGAACCTATCTGTATTGCTCTACAGTCCAGTGTCAGCATGCTTTACACCATTCTATTCAATGCTTTGCATTGCAGTTGGTGATGTGATGCTTGGGTGTAGCTGCTTGGTCATGGAAACCCATTCGATGAACCTTTCTACACATCATTCTTGAGCTAATGTGAAGGTCAAATGGAGCTTGGAGGTCTTTAGCTATTGAATCTGCAGAAAGTTGATGGCCTATCCTTTACAATGCACCTCACCATCCGTTGACCCCTCTGTGATGTTAAAGGATTACCACTTTGTGGCTATGTTCCTGTCATTCCCAATCACTTCCACTTTGTTATTAATACCACTACCAGTTACCTATGGGATATTTGGTAGTGAGGAAATATCACAACTGAACTTATAGAATAAGCACCATGCTGGAATTCACAGAGCTCCTGAGAGTGACCCATTCTTTCAGAAATATTTGTAGAAGCAGCCTGCATGTTTATGTGCTTGATGTTATACACTTGTCACCATGAAAGTGATTGGAAAACTTAAATAATTTATTGAAGTGAGTGAATGGATACATTTTGGCTGTATTGTGCATATATTTACTGAAGTCAAAGTCAATGGCTTTGTGTGAGATCAGGTGTCTCTCATCAGGGATTACAATTTGAATTAATCTTATAAGACTAAACAGTGTAAAAAACACTAAAGTAATCTAAAAGGTCAGGCATGTTGCATTTTATTGTTCAGTTGCAATGACTGATGTTAACAGCAGCTGATAAATATCTGATGTAGTTTGTTAAATATTTGTTTTGAATAATTGAGATCAACTAATAATCTGGCCCTCAGAAACAAACGTAGCCATCCATGTGGCCATTTGGGTGAATTAATTGGCTACCCCTGTACTTTCAGGTCAGTAGTAAGGACTAACTGCTATTGAGTGGTAAAACATCATCAGCTGTCCATGTTTCTTGAACTTTGAACACCAAAAATCTGGGAAAGTGTATTGTGCGCTGTGCACAAACATATCTTTGGTTTAATATAATGTAGACGTTTGCTATTAATTTTGTGGGTTTTCTATAGGGTTAACCATATTTCACAGTCCTGTTTTCATTCTAAAGAACACATTCAATGCTGAACTAAACATCTGATTACAAGCCTTGAAAATCCTTATACTCTGGGTTACCCAGCAGCCTCTGGAAAGTAAATAAGGATTCTAATTAGGCAGCAAAACTTGGAAAAAGTTGGATTTCACTTTCTCCTTTGCGTGAACTGTTAGTAAAGAAGCTATGGGACAAATGAGGAGGAGAAAGGAGGAGCACATGTGGAAGAAGAGAGGGAGGAGGAATCAGGGAATAGAGGAATATTTTATGTGGAAACCTCCAATGGCACTTTTAGGATGCTGTATCCCCTCCGATTGTGTCGTCTGGTATCAAGAGAGGAAGAATGCAAATGGAGCAGGTTTCTAGGTGAGGTTGGGCACAGTCACAGGCCCGTGTTGGGACTTGGTTATGCAGTTGCTAAACAAGTATTCTTTGTCATGCTGGGCCCCTGGGGCTGAGCCATACGAATACTATCATCTGCAGTGTTGTGTTACTTGAGCACAAATACTCAAGTTTGCAGACAGTATTTAGAAGATAAAAGACTCTCTTCAGGGAATGTCAGAATTAGTTATTTTCCCTCCAATTATTTTCTGTTGCAAGTATGTTTTCAAGGTCCCTGCATGGGCTCCCTTGTGAATCGATTTGTTTTCCTGCTATTTGCATGACAGTTGATGTGTCAAATTTATATAAATACATGGCTTTTTACCAACTTTTTATGTTTGATGCAAAAAGCAACCTTCAAATAGCATGGACCATTCTCAGATAACAAAGAGCTTTAGTATAGTGCAGGTAGCTCATTTACTGGTAAGTTTTTTTAAGGTAAAAGAAACTAAAGCTCATCCTGTGCTCTTGCTCTCTCTACTTTCCACTTCCCCAGCTAATCTAATAACTGCTTACACAGGCCCAGAGTCCTTGATGAATTAAGAAATACCATGTGGACTAATTGACAAAATCATTGAAATGTAAAGATAAAATCCTCAGTATAATTGAATGTGAAGCATCATTTATCTATGGATTTGTACCTGGCTGCTTTATTGAATGGCTCTCCTGTGCCTGAAGTACACTCTGGTAAATTGACCTAAATTCTTATGGGAAACACAAAACACTGGACATTCAGGTCCTTGATCAAATATTTTTTTACAATTTCTCTAATTATGGAAGTTTACTGCTTAAAATGTTCCTCCATCTGAGGAGAACAGAAGCTGCATGTTGTCAGGCAATGCTGCTTGCAGCACTGGAACAGAATAAGGTGCTAATAAAAATGTGTGACTCTACTAATGAATCCAATTCTGCAATTCTGCAACTCAAGCACTCAATTATCATAAGACATTTTCTAATGTGCTCATTCAAATGGGCAGCACTTTGCTTGGAATAAACTGTATGGCTTAATGACTTGAGAAAAAGAGCCTGATGACATCCAGCTCCTCTTATCAACACTTCCCCAAGACTGGCACAAGAGATGGTGGGTGGATATGATCAAACTGGCCTATAAATGAATCCATTTAATATTCATTGGTGTCTAATATGGCTGCAGAGTCACTGAAATGCACCATTTATCCATCAACTTGTCCCGTTTTTATACACTGATCCACATCCGAGTACAGACCAAGGAAACTGCCAATCGAAATGGAAGCCACTCTTCAGATCTAAGAGAAGGGAAGTGATGGCACTGCTCTTTGTTTGAACATCTGCTTGTGAAAAAGGATAAAAAGAATGAAAGCATTACAGGATATCTCCAAGAGCCCTTTTTGCTCTCAGTCTAAAATAGGTCTACTCTGACAACCAACATCAAAGTAAGTCATTATGGCAGTATATGATCCATCCATTAGCTACATACTCAACTTCTAAGGCATTAATTGCTCTTTCTGTGCATACATGGGCAGACACTTTTTCATTCATGTGTGTGTGTGCAAATGTGCTGTTGTATATGGACGTGTTGTACATGTGTGTGCCCACACACACGTACGTATATGGTGAGTTCAGATAAGTAGAGGTGTAAAATTAAATCCCACAGTGCAGCAGCATGCAGATGATGTGCTTGAATGGCCTAGCTGCTCTTTGCACCATTGTAATTGAATAACCTACAGAAAAGTCATCACATTCCCACTTTGCTGTTCCCTCTCTATGTAACATGCAAAAAGTCCTCTTGTAACTACCTGGGAGAGCAACCCATCAACAGCTGTTAGAGCTGACTTGAAGGTTAAATATTAGGAAGGAATCCAATTTCTCTTGTCTATTCAGCTCAGCGGTGTGTTAGATTGCAGCTGGACTGTGCTTACGGAGTGTGGGATATGAAGTGGGCTAATCAATCCCCTCTGCTTCATTCTCAAATACCTCTCATATCAGGTCCCTGCCCCCCGGGCAGGCCTTCTGCTTTCCGAAAGCCAATTCCACACGAAATAAGAACTGTGACCTGCAGCTAGAGGGTGAAGTTGAGTTTTCCCTTCATGATTAATCTCTTCTTGGGTGGTTTTCAGTAAAAGAAGGGGGTGGGGTGGGGGGGGGGGTGTGTGAAAAAAAATAAGAAAACATGCAAGTCGCCGCCTTGTGACCTGTAAGGTTTTTTTTCCTCTGAATAAGCTGGGTGCACTGGAGCCTGCTTATCTCCTGAGAAAAAGACAGAATTCATTTTTTGACAAGGTTTCATGTTGACATTGAGAAAATAACTACCTGATTCTATGATTAAACTTAGGCTGTCATAATTACCATCAGAATTGAGGGGAAAATATAAATGTTTTGGGAATATTTTGTTTCTCAACGCTTCCTGTTTGGAGCAGTCGAGTTGAAAATATTGTGAGGTGGTTCATTGTGTGATGAAACCATTGATGTAAGAGGCAGGAAGTTAATTGTGTTGTGAAAATTACAAGGTACAGTATCTTACAAAAGTATTCATGGCCTGTCCCTTTTCCACATTTTGTTGCATAACACAAACTTCAATGTGTTTTATAGGGATCTCAAGTGATAAACCAACACAGAATACTACATAAAGTGGATGAAAAAGGATACATGATTTTCAAGTGTGGTGTGTCCCCTAATAAGAGGGCCTACCTCTGATCTCAACACAAATACAGGTGTTCTGTGAAGGTCTTGAAGGTTATTTAGAGTACATTACTAAAGAAACAGGAAGGAACAAGTAACACAACAGACAGGTCAGGCAAGTTGTAGAGAACTTCAAAGCATGGTCAGATTGTAATACAGTATCAAATGCTTTAATATTTCTGAGAATATTGTTCAAAGCATTATCTAAAAAAGAAAAGACAATAGCACAATTGCAAACCTATTAGGACATGGCTGTTCACCTTCACTGATAGGCTTGTGCAAAGGACAGCATTTATCAGAGAAACATCTAAGAGGCCTGTGGTAATTTTGCAAAAACTGCAGTTTCCAAGCTCAGATTAAATAATCTGTTAATATGACAAATAAGACCTGTGCAATTCACAAATGGGTCTTTTTGGAAGGCTGACACAAAGAAACCAAGGTGCTCTGGACAGAGGTGCTTTGGTTTACATGTAAAACTCTGTAACTGTATAGGGGTAAAATAACACTGCAAATCACCTTAAACACACCATCAAAATGGTGAGACATGGTGATGGCAGCGCCATGCTGTGGGATTGTTGTACCTAAACTGGGATATGAAAGCTGGTCAAAGTTGGCAGGAAGATAGATAGAGCTAAATCCAGAACACTCCTGGAGGCTGCAACAGATTTGAGAGGTAGGTGGAGGTTTGCCTTCTTGTAGGACCCTAAACATATAGCCATGTTTAAAATTTTAATACTATACACAGAGGTTTGGGTTTTCAAATGGACAAAATGTGAATACAATTTAGGGGTATAACTACTTTTGCAAGGAATTGTAAATGCAGGATATATAACTTACACTATTAAAATAAATCTATTTAATTTAACCTCAAAATGAATCTAAGATATGACTATAATAAATACCAATAAAGAACTGGCTGTATGACCCAAAACAATGAACCCTTATTATACAGCAGATGGGCAGCCAAAGTTGAAGGGTAAAGTGATATAACCTTAAAGTGCTAGTCTCACATTTTTACAGGTTATAATGGCATCTGTCACTAAGAGTGGACCTGTCAGGCACTACTTTCATACAGTCGAATTGCTCTTAATGGCTGTGTCTCCTGGTTCAGACCCACATTTAAACACGGCGTGATGTCTGTCTGAGGAACAGTGACGTTAAAAGCCTTCAGCTAGAAAGAGATGGGCCATCTTGTGGAGCTCTTTTCTTCTGTTGTCCTTTGTTCAAAGTGTCTTAGTTAGCCTACTGTCTTTGTTAAGGCAAAACTCCCTGGAGGACAGCAAGAGCTTCACTGTTAAATGGTCAGCAAGGATACCACCATTGTTGAAGTAATGCTCTCACTCAGGGACACTAAAAGGCCTCTAGAAATGTTTACATTTTTAATGTCATAATGACGACACCACATTCATGTGTCTTACTCACGCATGTAGTGCATTTTTAAGTAAGTATTACATTCCATTTGGAAAACTACACAAATTGGCTAAGAACAACAAAGTTCAATTTATGTCGGATTATTTTTCAGGGTTGTTTATGTGTTTCCTCCCTCCAGTGGGGCACCTACGAAAGTGTTCTTATGCATCAGAAATATGATATGCTGGCCCACTGGGAAGTAAATGAAAGTGGGTTTAAAAATATGTGGGAGACCAAATTCCTTAGCCTGGCGCAAAGGAAGTACCTTTGCGCCAGGCTAAACAGTGGGTGCAGGCCCCAACACAGACACTAATGGAAGACTGAAGTAGCATATAATGTAAGAGTGCAGATTTAGGTTGAGTGCCTAAGGGCCAGCAAATTTTCATCAAAGAAACATCACCTACAGATTCTTTTTCTCTTAGTCCCATTTTATGGTCTTCAAACATGACTCAAACATGACTTACAAAACTGTTTTCAAGTTTTAACTGTATATGGTGGGGTTAAATCTCCTAAATAGCTATCTTAATGGGATAATTAGGCTTCTGTTTTATTTTCTTATTTAGCTGCCTACAAGGTTACAGATACTGATTGTATGATTTCAAAATAAATAAAACAAATATAGTTGGATTGTTTTGTGTGTCTTGCTCTCTCAATTTGATCATAATTCTCTTTACTGTGACAACTGACTTATTCTAACACATGAGCATGTTAAAACACATATTTTCTGTTGCTGCACTTCATGTTTGTGAACCATCCGTGTTTCACACGGTTTCTCTCATAATGACAAGGGGTCGCTAGCTTAGCTTTAGCTTCAGCTCTACTATGGCTAGCTGTTCTGCCTCTCCTGTTCTTTCTCTGTCTCTCTCTGAGTCTCCATCTCACTCCTTCTCTGTCTGTCAGATGACCAGTTACTCCTCTGCCTCCTGTAGTGATAATGGTACGTTTAAAATATGTAGAATGTTTGTAGCTTTGGCAGTGAGGTAGTCAAAATTGGAGGCCCAGTTCTGCGATGTTGAAAAACCAGCAGATAGCCAAGGCCCCTTAAACAGTGCGGAGTCACCAGGATTCAGCTTCCCATATCAGTTCTTCAGCAGAGCCCATGCAAGCCGGACCTAAGGCCGGCTGGGTGGCGATACGTAGAAAGCATAGTCCTAGACCCCAGCCCTTGGGTCACTATGCGTTTCTAACAGATTTTCCCCACTGCACGACAAACCAATTCTGGAAAGTGGCAGCTCCAAAGCATTAGACATACCAGCAACCATAGTCAAATGTTTGCCAGGGACCAGAAAGGGTGACATCAACTCCTTCCTGAAACTGCTGGCGGTAATGACACACAGTTATGCCAATCAAAGGTCACCAAAATCAGTGTTGCTTCGGTGTGTAAGTTTGCTGAAACAACAACAGAGTATCAAGTTTTTTTTGTGTTTCTCCCTGATCTGACCACTGACCAAATTTTAGCAGCATGCTGTCATTCATCCGCTGGGAGGTCTAGGTGGTGTAAGGATTATGATTATTGGTTAATTAATATTTATCAAAAATTATAATAAAAAATCATAATTCAGGAAAATAATTTCTTAACCAAAATCATTACTTACGAATAGAAATCAGAGATGTCCTCTGGTGCTGTGATTATGGGCTCAAAGCTCTTAATAATTACAATTAGTTATTTGTCATTAATAATTGATAATTATTAACCGCAACCACTAAATGTCACTGTTTAATCAACCGCTTCACCGAAGGTGGGGGAACTTTGACCTTACTTTGACAGATAAATCACTCTTGCATGAAATAAACACAAACGCTTTTTTTAAATACAGTACAGACCAAAGGTTTGGACACACCTTCTCATTCAAAGAGTTTTCTTTATTTTCATGACTATGAATATTGTAGCTTCACACTGAAGGCATCAAAACTATGAATTAACACATGTGGAATTATATACTGAACAAAAAAGTGTGAAACAACTGAAAATATGTCTTATATTCTAGGTTCTTCAAAGTAGCCACCTTTTGCTTTGATTACTGCTCCGCACACTCTTGGCATTCTGTTGATGAGCTTCAAGAGGTAGTCACCTGAAATGGTTTTCCAACAGTCTTGAAGGAGTTCCCAGAGATGCTTAGCACTTGTTGGCCCTTTTGCCTTCACTCTGCGGTCCAGCTCACCCCAAACCATCTCGATTGGGTTCAGGTCCGGTGACTGTGGAGGCCAGGTCATCTGGCGCAGCACCCCATCACTCTCCTTCTTGGTCAAATAGCCCTTACACAGCCTGGAGGTGTGTTTGGGGTCATTGTCCTGTTGAAAAATAAATGATGGTCCAATAGCATGCCACTGCAAGATGTTTTGGTAGCCATGTTGGTTCAGTATACCTACAATTTTGAATATATCCCCAACAGTGTCACCAGCAAAGCAACCCCACACCATCACACCTCCTCCTCCATGCTTCACGGTGGGAACCAGGCATGTAGAGTCCATCCGTTCACCTCTTCTGCGCCGCACAAAGACATGGTGGTTGGAACCAAAGATCTCAAACTTGGACTCATCAGACCAAAGCACAGATTTCCACTGGTCTAATGTCCATTCCTTGTGTTCTTTAGTCCAAACAAGTCTCTTCTGCTTGTTGCCTGTCCTCAGCAGTGGTTTCCTAGCAGCTATTTTACCATGAAGGCCTGATTCACACAGTCTCCTCTTAACAGTTGTTCTAGAGATGTGTCTGCTGCTAGAACTCTGTGTGGCATTGACCTGTTCTCTAATCTGAGCTGCTGTTAACCTGGGATTTTTGAGGCTGGTGACTCGGATGAACTTATCGTCAGCAGCAGAGGTGACTCTTGGTCTTCTTTTCCTGGGGCGGTCCTCATGTGAGCCAGTTTCTTTGTAGCGCTTGATGGTTTTTGCGACTGCATTGGGGACACTTTCAAAGTTTTCCCAATTTTTTGGACTGACTGACCTTAATTTCTTAAAGTAATGATGGCCACTCGTTTTTCTTTACTTAGCTTCTTTTTTCTTGCCATAATACAAATTCTAACAGTCTATTCAGTAGGACTATCAGCTGTGTACTGTATCCACCTCCTGCACAACACAACTGATGGTCCCAACCCCATTTAGAAGGCTTGAAATCCCACTTATTAAACCTGATAGGGCACACTTGTGAAGTGAAAACCATTTCAGGTGACTACCTCTTGAAGTTCATCAACAGAATGCCAAGAGTGTGTGTCAGGTTTAACCAACCTAACAATACTTATAACAACACAAAAAGAAAAGAGAGACAAAGTATTAGTTTCTTTTACTCGCTTTGCAAGGAGAAACGGTCAAGATATGCTCAGTTACAGATCTCGCATCGCTCTGGACAGCATCTGTCCGCCTCCTCTTTTTATTGTCTTTCGGGGGTCCCTAGTTTACAAAAACATTGTTCTCTAAAGGATGGGGGAAAACAACAACTGCATCGTAAACAGGTCATAAACAGCTTTATCCATTAACAACACATTTCCCACAGTCTCCTCCAACTTGTAGGGTCAGTTGTGCCTTTTGTTGAGTGTAATCAGCCTTCATCTTTATGACCTCCTCAACTGGACTGCTTCCTTCTCTGCTAGTTCAGCTCCTATTTATGATCTTTGCCTGCAGACAAACTCACACATCCTTTACTCACACAAACATCATGAAAGGTTATGAGATCAAATAGTCAAGTTAAAGAATAGAAAAAACTATAAGACAAGTCTTTATTCAATTATTCCAACATTTCCCCCCTGTTTGTCTTATATCTGCTCATATTCTCATATCACTTAACAGCCACTTCTGTCAGATTTTTTAACTGTAAGATTATTTTCATGAGTACAAAGACAATTATACTCAGAGGTACTTACTGACATTTAAATCACAGAATCATATAGAAATGGATCTGCATACAGGTCAGAAATGTGGTCAGTCCCATCCTCGTCATCTTCATCATCCTGATGTTTAAATAACGGATAGAGTTGTGTAACTCTGTTTTCCATAGGAGAGATAGCTGTGGTGATGAGACGGTTAACAGAGTACAAAAGCAGGGCATTCAACAATATCCACACAATGTCAAAATTGCAGCAAACACTGCAAAGGAAATTATTACTCATGATACTAAAATTTTATACTTCCCAAACATATCCAGCCAGGAGTCCCACATCGAGGCGTCTACTCCATAATGCTCTTTCATTTTGCCATTTAGAGATCTCAAACCTTCTATGGCTTTCGTTAGGCTGCCATCAGCTGCCGTGTTGTTAGGTATAAATGTGCAACATTTTTCTCCGAAAATAGCACAAACTTCTCCTTTTTCAGCTAACAACATGTCCAAAGCAATTCTATTCTGGAATGCCATCAGGGAAGTTGAAGCCAATTGGTCATGGACAGTTCAAACCCGCTTTGTCCAATTTCCTCGTTTTTGTACATTGTAATGAATATAGTTGATCCTGTCTACGTTTTTGTTCAACGTATATCACCAACAGATACTTGATTCAAATCCTGCAACTACTTGATCAGTTAATTTATATTCATCTATAGCATCTATGTATGTAGTCTCCCTCAGTCTGCCAAGCTGCTTCTCTGCACTTTCTATCACACCAATCATGTGGATTTAACACTAAATAGTCCATCTGTTACTTCATCTACTAACATAGGATATAACCATAAAGTAATTAAGCACAGAGTCCTGTTACTTTTGAAGGTAATTAATCAAACAACCACCACCAAATGTCTCCTCTAGAGACTAGTTTAAAACACTTATTTACTTTTACAATTGTAGTACACCATACTGCAGTGAGATTTCCCAATTTATTACCTCTCTCTGTCATATTTATACATGTATAGTTTCCAGTGGTGACTCGCTTATGGAAAACTGATTGATCCTTATCTGCTCTAATTACAGAAAAAACAGAATCCTTATGCTGACACATTTCATTAGGATTAGTTTGATTCATTACTTCCATCACACAGAGTTGTGGTATCACAGCTGGAATTATTTATAATAAAAGCCTTGAACCCATACACACAACACAATCTCTTTTAGTCATGTTAGCCTCTTGTTCTACCATCAATAACCAGTTATTATTTGTTCCTGATACTCCTGTAATAACCTGGAACTTAGTCATCTATGGTTAACTTTCCTAACATAATTTTCACTCTCTTCGCTCTGTTACCTGGATTGCATTATCAGCTTTATGGAACTTAAACAACTTATTTTAATAACTAGCATAAGCAGTGGTGCACCACTCTGGTGTCCAATTATTTCCTTCATCAGCTACCATCATGGACCATGAGGTGTCTCTTCTATCATTAGTTAAGTACCATTTATAACTTCTATAATCCTGCCCTTTCCTTCCTCGTTTGGTCAAGCTAATGAGTGGGATCAGCACCACAGCTATGGTTTTAGATTTCACGCACACTTGAATACCATAAGTATAAGAAGTTTGTTTAGTGCACATAGTTAGGTTATCTTACCTACCTTGATTTAGTGCTACTTGTTTCATATAACTCATAACAGATGTTGATACATTCGGATTCATCTTGACTGGTTCCCAGAAATACCAGAAAAATAAAAATCAATATAAGAAAAAAATATATATATATAAACACACAGCATCGGAAAGCATTGCTCATCCATCTAGAAATCATTTTGGCTGAAATTTTCACTCCTCTAAATGGTTTCAGTGTCTTAATTGTCTTCACTGACTTTCGGATCTCTCCAGCCTCTAAATGTCTGGGTCCACCCTATTATCAGTCTATAAATCACTTCCCCTGACGGAGCATTCAACTGAAATGATCTTTTTACAATGTGTAAGGTGAATCCAGGTTGATCTCTCAGCTATTTTACTGCCCTTGCAGTGGTTAATAATAACTAATATGGATCCTCTCACTTAGGTGAATAACAATGTTTCTTCTTTACACTCCTTATTAACACCCAGTCTCCTGGTTTCACTGGTTAGTTTTTCTGCTGGGAAATAGAACATTCCTCATAGCTTAAATTTATTTCTGTTGCTTTCTAACATACTCCTCATATAATCAGCTAGGTTAGCTTCTTCATCTAACTCCCACTTATTTTTGAACTGTGGTAATCTGTATGGTCTTCCAAATAACGTTTCATAGGGTGTTAGCCCTGAGGTACTTGTAATGTTTAGTTGGAAATAGTTTTATCCGTTTAGAAAATGCATCTATAATGACTAAACAGAACTTTTTCCCTTCACTGTGATTTAACTCAATAAAATCCATATGAATTGTTTGAAAAGGGTATCTTAGTTTTGCAAATTGTCCCCTTCGTTGTCTTAAATTCCCTTGTGGATAATGTTTTACACATGTTAAACATGTTTTACAAAAATTTGTAATAAGAATTTTTTAGAATTTAATCAATATGTTATGTAATATTAATATATCTGTCCTACTATTCCCCCCTGTTGAGACATTATGAAACACGATGGCTCAAATATTGCTTCCATTTATAGGTTCTTTGGTAGGACAGGTTTATTATCTGGTCAAATATAGTTTTCATCTTTTAATTCAGCTCCATGTTTTTTCCACATTTCTATCTCCTGTAGTGAGCTTTGTTGTTGCATCTTTTCTAACACTATATCCATTGTCACCAATACATATCCTGTTTGTGTCTTCTCCCTCTCATCTTTTTAGAGAAATCATTCACATAAACTATTTTGTGATCCTGCAAATCACTTCTAATTTTTTTTTTCTTTTTTTTTTTCTTAATTCTGCAGTATTAATGCTGAAACTGCATGGGGAACTCTTAAGGTTAAAAGGTGAAACAACACTATTGCAGCACTGCAACTGTCCTTTTAGGCTGCAATTACAGCTCTCACATAATATGGTTGCGCACACGCAACACTATCTAGTTTTGAAAAGAAATAGGCTTTTATTTTCATTTTATCTCCGTGTTGTTGAACCAGAACTGAAGTCATAAAATGTCCCTTGCAATGTACCATCTGACTAAACGGTTTACTATAATCTGGTAATGCTAAAGCAGTACTGGAAACTAGAACTTGTTTTATGTTGGTAAATGCTTCTTCAGCTTCTACACTCCATTTCAGTTCAGACGTCATTTTCAGCTCTTCCTCATACATTAATTTATTTAATGGAGTTACTATTTCTGCATAATTTGGCACCCAGTTTCTACAATAATTAGTTAGTCCAAGGAAGGACATCATTTGCTTTTTTGTTACTGGTTTTAGAACTTGTAATATTGCAGTCTTTTTTTCTTCTACAATTGTGCGTCCCCCTGCGCTAAAATTATGACCTAAGTATTTAACCTAATTTTTACACAACTGAAGTTTCTTTTTACTAACTTTGTGTCCTTCTTCTGCTAAATGTTTTAATAATGCTATTGTATCATTTTTACAGGTCTCCTCATCAGGAGAGGCTAATAGCACATCATCAACATATAATCAACCCTGACTACCTCCTGGAGGGTCAAACTGGGCCATACTTGCACTCATTTCCTGAAAGTATATAGTTGGACTTTCACAGTAACCTTGAGGTAGTCTGGTATAAGTATATCTTTGTCCCTCAAAGGTAAATGCAAACCAGAACTGCCTATCTTTCCTGTTGATGGAGCTTGTTTTTTAACTGGAAAAATGGGGGTGTTACATGGTGAATCCTCACATTTTATTATCACCCCTGCAGTTATTAAATCCTTTATTACTGGTTTTATCCCTTCCTGCACTGTCACTGTCCAAAATAATAATTTTCTAATTAATCCTGTGGATGCACTAGGTTCTGTATTCATTATCGTTACAAACCAGTCTGTGACATCTTTTCCCCTCTGCACTATTCTCCCCATATCATGCCACTTGAGTTCTTTATCCTTGATATTTGTGGAGGTGACCACATGTTGCAGAGCTTCCTAGTGTCTTCCTCTAACACTACTTCAGCAACTGAGGTACTCTTCCTTCCTGTATAAACATAAGTTACCATGACTTTTATGGGGGTTACTTAATTTAATACTTCATAAATTTTATCTTGTCCAGGAGTATTTTTATACCACATGGTAATATGTAGGTCATCTGGTGTCATTTGATCTTGTAGTTGAGTAATGACATTTCTTCCTTCTGTTAGTAAAGCTTTCCCTACATCTAGGGGTGGCTTATTTGGAACATCCAGTTAATAGTGGTAATAAGGTGGTCCTACTCCTTTTTAACATCAACACCCTGATGTGTATTGTCTGTAATCTCCTCTGCTCACTCCTCTCTGACCCCTGCGGTTTTTGTCCCCTGCCTCTAATTTTTTCTCTACCTCTGTTGTTTTAATAATAAATCTGCTCTTCTTCTTCTTCTTGCTGAAAAAAGGTGTTGCCTATTTAATTATTTATTTCCCCCTTTTTTTTTTTTTATCTCCTTCATAACTTTTTCTGCATGGAGGGCATGATTAACATAGTCTTCTAGATTTGCTGTGGGGAACCCTATAAAATATCTCCTTACCCAGGTATTAATTGCATCCCTGGAACCAGCATGTAGTGCATTTTTTTTAACTGCTGTCAATAAGCTCCTTGCTTCATCTTCTTGTAGACCACTATGTATTTTAAACACTTTTGTCAGTCTAATCCTATATTCTTCAAAAGGTCATTCCTCTTTTTGTTTCACTCTCGCTATTAAAAAGAGTAAAATATTTTCTAAGGTTACACAGAAAAAACCCATGTCATGCCATGAACCTCCGTGACACGCTGTATCAACAGCCTTCAGCATCTCAAAACAATAATAATAAAAAATAAACACAAATAAAACATACATGAGGTACAGCCATGGTGGGGATGGATTTATTCACCAAAGGGACTCATTTTAGCCCATCTTATCCTGTCAAACCTCATCAGATCTTTGGTACAAAACAAAAACTTTCCACCTACTCTTTTACTCCACTTCTTCTGTCCTGCTATTCCACTTTGCGAGTCTATCAAAAATTACTTCTTAGCCCTCTGACCTTTTCTGCTTTCCACAAAAACGTCCATTCTTGTCTCCTGCATCACATTTCTCTCTTTTTAGTTACTTTTAAGCAATAATCTACATCCTCATCTACATTACGGCTTTGTCCATTTTTCTTAAATCACGTTTACTTTTAATGTACTTTTAATTATTGCATCCTATAAATTACCTAATTTTTTAGAGTTTAAACGACCATCATAATGATATGTGGTTATCCATTTATCTAAATATTTTAATTTTAATATTTTAATTTGATCCTGTGCTTCCATAAATTTCCAACCTTTACATTATTATTAATTTTTAGTTTATTTAAATCACCCTTTTCCCATTTTTTTTATTTAAATTTGGTCCAGCATATAAATACCTAGGGTATTCTAAATACTGGATTATTCTGCTCAGTAGGGTGACGGAAAAATCTCCTTTTGTGGTAATTCTCACTTCAACTCTTTCGAGTGGAGAATTCTTGCCTTTGCTTCCACAAAAGTTAGTCACTTACAATCCCACTGCTTTTGGTATGAGGTAAAACCTAGTGGTTTAAATCCTCCATTTATTTCTCACATACACACATTTAAACGCGGATTTTACTTAGTATTTTTTGTTGTTTAAAATACTTAAACGCAGACTCCGCCGTTCTGGAAACACGGAATTTTAGTATTACTTTCTTAATACTTAAGAGGACTCTGTCGTCCCCTATAACCTCGGAATTTTCAGTATTTTTTACTAATACTTTAAGCAGGACTCCGGCGCACTGCTGTTACCTGTTAGTGCCTAGGTTTACAGGGTTTGTTTCTTATTTCACGCAATGACCCCCAGTCAGTCGTCACACTTTTGTTTTAAATCTAGATTCAACTCACCACTTTGTCCTCTCCTCTCTCTCTCAGAGTTCTGTCAGCCGTCAGACTCCAGCTGGCAGGCCGAAATCCAGTCCCGGAAAGGGTCTGTGTGTCTTCCTGTTGAAAACAGCCGTGCACACGGTCTTTTCCTGGAGTCTACCGACCCGCTGGAACCATCAGGCATAGTTGGAATCCGGCTCTCGAAGGACCAAATTAATGTCAGGTTTAACCAACCTAACAATACTTATAACAACACAAAAAGAAAAGAGAGACAAAGTATTAGTTTATTTTACTCGCTTTGCAAGGAGAAACGGTCAAGATATGCTCAGTTACAGATCTCGCACCGCTCTGAACAGCATCTGTCCGCCTCCTCTTTTTATTGTCTTTCGGGGTCCCTAGTTTACAAAAACATTGTTCTCTAAAGGATGGGGGAAAACAACAACTGCATCGTAAACAGGTCATAAACAGCTTTATCCATTAACAACACATTTCCCACAGTCTCCTCCAACTTGTAGGGTCAGTTGTGCCTTTTGTTGAGTGTAATCAGCCTTCATCTTTATGACCTCCTCAACTGGACTGCTTCCTTCTTTGCTAGTTCAGCTCCTATTTATGATCTTTGCCTGCAGACAAACTCACACATCCTTTACTCACACAAACATCATGAAAGGTTATGAGATCAAATAGTCAAGTTAAAGAATAGGAGAAACTATAAGACAAGTCTTTATTCAATTATTCCAACAGTGTGCATAGCAGTAATCAAAGCAAAAGGTGGCTACTTTGAAGAACCTAGACTATAAGACATATTTTCAGTTGTTTCACACTTTTTTGTTCAGTATAAAATTCCACGTGTTAATTCATAGTTTTGATGCCTTCAGTGTGAAGCTACAATATTCATAGTCATGAAAATAAAGAAAACTCTTTGAATGAGAAGGTGTGTCCAAACATTTGGTCTGTACTGTATGTGAAGATTTATTAAAGCCATATAGCCTTGATATACCACCATCCTGGTCCAAAAACCTTCACCTAACTAACAAGCACTATTCCACACAAAGGGGATGAAAATGACTACCTAACAACAATAAAAGAAAATATATGCACATTGAGTGTCTATGAAGTTCAAAACTGGAGTTTTATGGACAAAATGTGCAATTTGGCTTAACTTGGAAAGAGAAGCCCTCCTGGCGTGCTGATGTCTCGATTGGGACTATTAGCTGATAGATGGCCCTTAGCCACTAGCAACTCATTGCCCCAAATCGCGAACAAAGTGTCATAAAACTCTGAGGTGGGAACTCATAAAAAAAAAAAAACTCCAGTAATGAAACAGGGACAAAGGAGTGGTCAGAACACGAGGCTCATACCGCAGTTGCTTTGAATGGAAAAACTTTAAAAGTCCAACTTCTAACTCCTGGCTGATATGGGATCAGCCAGACAAAAACATCAACATGCACCTTGCTGATCGCATCTGCGCTCCGCAATTCAGCACACTTGCATGTGCATATAAAACCTCTGTGGTTTTCCACTTGCACTGGGTGTCGGTGGGATCTTCGATCGGTATATGAATCTTCTGACCTTCTTGTATCAGAGAGATTTCTAGCTTTCAAGCTCTTCCGGGAATGGCCGTGTGGAGGAAAAGTTTGCCTGCAAGCTTGTGTCTCTCCAGATATGCGTCTCTGTTGCGCCCTCCCATGAGACGCGCTGGAAATGGCAACAAAAGTTTAAAAAAATACTGTCCCCGTGTTTCTGTTGGCAGGAACCGGAGTTCACAGTTCAGTGCGCTTCTCAAAGGTCTAAGACTGGGCAGGATAAGGTTAGCCTGGGTAGGGCTAAACTCTGACTAACTCATAACTGTCTATGTAGTTCAATGAGGATATACAAAACGATACATTTACATCATCAACACAATATTTTGATCATTAGCTTTGGTAACCCTGAAACAAAGTGAAACACAATAAAGGAAACAAAAAAATAACAAGATAATCAGATAATGAGGTCATAGCTTAGTTCCAGTCAGGCACGGGAATCAGCCTGTGTCATTGGCATAGGTAGTGCTATGAACCATGGGAAAATAAATGTGAGGCAGTCCATCCTGGTTTGTTTGTAAGATTTTGCATGAAATCTCAAGCAAAGTGTGTGTCCATTAAATCATTCTTAATCGCATATGTGAGGGTCTGCAGTGCATGCACAGTGTTAATGGGAAATAGCGTGCAAACTTACAGTTTAACAGTCTGTCCTGGAAGGTAGTTATATTTTTAACAGTTTATGTTGAAGGAAGTTGTTAGTGGTTAGTGCATGTTAGCGTGAGTGTTGATACATGCACCTGTAATAACTGGTCTGACACACTGGTCTCTCCTTTCCTGGACATGGAGACAAGCTCCGTTCATGGGGAGGAGAGTTCAATATAGAACTTCAAGTGTGGACAAGTACCCAACCCACTTAATTAAGCTGCATGTCACAGTTAGGAGGAATTTGTTACCTCCTGCTAATTTTGGAGATGGTTCGACTCAGTTGGTCTGAAGGTGGAACATAAGTAATGTAACCCCCTTCACTGAAGCGGAGGTTGACTAAGTAGCTGGGATGACTGAAACTGGCAGCAGGTTAAGCATCCTTGGATGTAGACCTAAGTGTTGTGAGACGTTTGAGGTCAGTACGCCGTCTGTTGGGGAGTGTGGAGTGTGGCTTTGTAGCTCCTATGGCCCCTAATGGAGAGTAATGGGCGTAGGCTAATGTGACACCCCTTTTGTCTGTTGGAACATTGTTGAAAGCATGGGAGAGCTGTCTTATGCCAATCCGCACACTGGAGGTGCACACTCTGGTTGTCTTAAGGAGAGGGCGGAGCCCGTCTGCTAAAAGGAGTGTGTGGCTGTGTTGTGCCTCAGGTTAAAGGAGATTTTATTGGCACAAGTGGTCATACAGCTCTCTCCTGGTTGGTAATATTTCCAGCCAGAATGCTAGAAGCACTTCTGGCATGAACGTGGGTTTCAGGTGTACACCTTCCACCACTTTGGGGTCATAAGTTTTCACACCCGTGTTCCTTAAAGAGCAAAGAAATGATGCATGCCTGCGGGGAGGAGTTTTCTGGATGGCTGGGTGTAGCTGGGTACCAGAGGTGCTCATGTCTGGCTCTGACAAGGGCTCTTGGGCTCTTCTATGCGGGCAACCTGGTTGGTGACAAAGGATGGTTTACTGCTTGCACCCAGTGGTTTTGGCACCTTCACCTGGACCCAGAGTTGGTCCTGGTAGCAGTCAATGAGGGGAGCCAGCCTGTCCAGCAGGTCCTGGCCACCAAGGAAAGGCTCTGTGTCGAATGTGCACCGGTAGATGGGGTGCACCAGAGTCATGTCTTTGAGTGTGATGTCCAGCCCCACCCAACTAGGGATGCATGATCGGTCATGGGTGTGGCTGGTGATGCTTACATCACAAGCCCTGCCTAAAATGGTTTACTGAGGGAGAGCATGGCTCTGTCCACCTCCTCAAACAAGACTGAGCACATCAGGTTGATCTCTGATCCTGTTTTAAAATGGAAACTCAGTTTGACACATCCTCTTATACTGGTGAGACAGTGTAGGTGAGGTGTATGTTCCTTTTGGTTCTGTTTACCTACGAACTTTAGAAAAATGGTTTGTGGCGTTTCTCTTGGTGAGGTCCCAAGGGGTTCTTGGAGTTTCCCAGGTTTGTCTGCCCATCCGATCAGGTAGACTCTGATGGCTGTGGAGACTGGGTCCATGCCTAGTTGTGCTGACGGGGGTTTTGGATCCAGTTTCACCGGATGGTTGGCTGTTTCTAATGATGGTGGAGGTTAGGTGCATGCATAGCGCGCTGCTTCTGTCAGAATCTTGGGCAATAATAAAAGAAAATATATGTGCATTGAGTGTCTATGAAGATCAAACCAGCGGTTTTATGGACAAAATGTTCAGTTCGGGTTAACTTGGAAAAAGAAGCCCTCCTGGTGTACTGGAGAACAAAATTACTTTGACGGTGATCACTTCTCTCCACCGGTTGAGGATGGGTCAGGTCTAAAGAAAAACGAAGGGGGAGGGGGTGGGGCGCTACGACATGGACGCGTGATCAACGTTAAGTTCTCATCCGTCCAAAGCTGGGAAAAATATGAAGAACCGTTTAGTTGACTGAATCAACAAGGAGGAAAACTCATCTCCTTGGAAATAAAATCTCTGTGAGTTTCCACCTGCACTGGAGTGTCAGTGGGGTCTTCGATCAGTATATGAATCTTCTGACCTTCTTGTATCAGACAGATTTCCAGCTTTCAAGCTCTTCCGGGAATGGCCGTGTGGAGGAAAAGTTCGCCTGTGAGCTTTTGTCTCTTCTGATACGCGTGTCCAATGCGACATCCCGTGAGACACGCTGGAAATGAGACATGCTGGAACATGTTTATTTTCCGCATGTTTTATAATGCCAGGTGATGTCTGTTGAGGTGCGCATGTTGAACTGCACAGCTTAGTCAGTCTGTCCAACCAAAATGGATAACTCCAACAGTGGTGTCCTGAAAACAATGTAGGCTTAACCGATAATTGGCGAACATTGTGAGTGAAACCTGGTCTGATCCAGAGAGACAGCATTCATTCCTCTTTGGACAGAGCAGCTCTTCTTTCTAGGAATCTGGCCAAATTTTTTAGCTCTCCAAAAGTCTGACAACTCTGGGTCCAGACTAGGAAGCAGAGTCGTAGTTTAACACACCTCTCTTCTGTACTGTTACCCACCCATTACTATATCAAGACAGTGTCTTGTCCACGGTCAAAACTGAACAGATTAAAAAATAAACTAAAAGAAGCAAGCCATGAAAATCACATAAAAGTAAACATAACTCTGACTGAACAGAGTAATAAAAAAATTAAAAGTGGTTTATTGAACATAAGATCTCTCTTCAAAGATTTTGTCAGTTAATGACTTGATTTGTGACAATCAGACTGATTTATTTTGGCTCATAGAAACCAGGCTGCAGCAAAAGGATTATGTTAGTATAAATTAGTCATCCTCTTCTAAATATTAAAAATTTTACATACCTAGTAATACTGGGCGAGGAAGAGGAGGAGCAACAGCCTTTCAGTCCGATTTATTGATTAGTCCCAGAGCAATTAATAGCTACAATTCTTTGAATATTTAACCCTTTGTTTTGCTCCTCCAAATGGCAAAGCACTAAAACCACTTCTATTTGTTGTTTTGTATCATACACCAGGCCCTTATTCTTAATTCTTAGACCAGATTTCAGACTTGTTATCTGATTTTGTGATAAATATGGATAAGTTTATTATAGTGAGGGACTTTAGCATTCATGTTGACGCGGAAAGTGATAGCCTAAAAATAGCTATCTTATGTAATTTAATGCTATCTTAAACTCAAGATGTTTAAGATTCAAAACATCCACAAACCTACCCACTTTTGCCTTTAACTTGTGCCGCCATATGGCATTGAGTGAAAAGAAATAACAGTATTTCCTCTTAACCCTGTCCTGTCTGACCATTTTATAATTATGCGGTTATTCATATGAGGGTGGCTCTCTGGTTCAATCCAGAGCTGTGAATTTTAAAGCGCAATGTTAGAAAATTGGAGAGAAAATGGCACTCTATGCACCTAGAGGACTCCTGCTAAATCTGGAAAAATAGTCTACTGTTATATAAAAACACACATTGTCAAGCTAAAACAGCTTATTTCTCCTTATTATTGGAAGACAATAAGACTATTCCTAGGTTTATTTTTATTGCAGTTGCCAAACTTACACAGAGGCATAGCTCTGTTGAGCCATCCATTCCCTTAGCTCTCAGCAGCAATGACTTTATGGGATTCTTTATAAATAAAATTGATTCTATAAAGATTCATTGACATCCTCCCAGACATGATTATTTCATCCTCAGTAAGTGAAACAGCATTGGAGGTAACTGTAGAACCTAATCTGTGTTTGGACTGTTTTGATCCAGTTGAGCTTTCTGAGTTTTTCAAAATATTAGCTTGATCTAAACCTTCAGCTTGTATGTTAGACCCAATCCCAACCAAATAATTTAAGGGCGTTTACCCTTAGATTACCACCCGTATTTTAGATATGATTAATCTATCCTTGGTAAATGGAAATGTACCACAGGCTTTTAAGGTTGCTGTAATTAAACATTTACTTAAGAAACCTTCTCTTGATCAAGATGACTTAATAAATCACAGATCTATGTCCAATATTCAATTTTTATCTGAAAGTTTTGAGAAAATAGTTGCTAATTAAGTGTGTGAGCATTTACACAGTAATGATCTGCTTGAAGGGTTTCGATCAGGTTTCAGAGCTTATCATAGCACTGAAACTGTTATGATTTGTGCTTGTTTGGTTTTTGGTTTTGGGTTTTTTCTTTATATGTTCTTCACAGCTCAAGTTTTGAATCATGCTTCTGTTTATTATTTTCCTGTTTATGTTTTTGTTTCATGAGCAGCCCACGCCAGGACTCCAGGAAGCTGCTACTGCAGAGCAGTCCACGCCAGGTTTCCAGAGCGGTGCTGCAGCTCAGTCCACATCATGTCTCCAGAACGGTGGTGCTGAGCAGTCCACGTCAGGTCCACAGAGCGCTGCTGCAGAGCAGCCCACCTCAGGTCTCCAGAGCGCTGCTGCAGAGCAGCCCACCTCAGGTCTCCAGACCGCTGCTGCAGAGCAGCCCACATCAGGTCTCCAGAGCGCTGCTGCAGAGCAGCCCACATCAGGTCTCCAGAGCGCTGCTGCAGAGCAGCCCACGTCAGGTCTCCAGCCTGACATACCACAGCCTGAGCCCAGGCCAGACACACCACAGCCTGAGTCCAGGCCAGACCCTAAGTCAGCCTCAACCCCCTCCACACGGTGCAGAGGACGTCGTAAGAGGGACGCCCCGGTTCAAGTCATCGGGGGCCCCGGCGATGCCTCTGCTCACGCCACTGATGGTCTCAGTGATGCCTCAGCTCCTGCTTACGCCACTGAGGGTCTCTGCGACGCCTCAGCTCCTGCTCACGCCACTGAGGGTCTCGGCGATGCCTCAGCTCCTGCTCACACCACTGAGGGTCTCGGCGACGCCTTAGCCCCTGCTCACGCCACTGAGGGTCCCGGCGACGCCTCAGCTCCTGTTCCTAGTCTGCAGGGGTTCAGTGAGGAACTGGTCCTCGTTCTGGCCTCTGAGCACTGCGACGAGGGGTTCGAGGAGGGAGCGCCGCCGGACCCTGTCTCTGAGTGGTTCAAGGAGCAGTTTGTCCTCGTTCTGGATTCTGAACCCAGAGACGATGGGTTCGAGGAGGAGGCGCCGCCGGACCCTTTCTCTGAGGGGTTCAAGGCGCAGTTTGTCCTCGTTCTGGCTTCTGAACCCAGAGACAAGGGGTTCAAGGAGGAAGCGCCGCCAGACCCTGTTCCTGAGGGGTTCAAGGAACAGTTTGTCCTTGTTCTGGTCTCTGAACCCAGCTCCAAGGGCTCGCCTGGTTCTGCCTCAGCCTCCGAGGGTCCGCCTGGCTCCGCCTCAGCCTCCAAGGGTTTGCCTGGCTCTGCCTCAACCTCCGAGGGTTCACCTGGCTCTGCCTCAGCCTCCGAGGGTTCGCCTGGCTCCGCCTCAGCCTCCAAGGGTTCGCCAGGATCTGCTTCAGCCTCCGAAGGTTCGCCAGGCTCCACACCTCCGGAGTTCCACAGAGTTTCTGGGGGGTCCTCTACTCTGCTCGGTCGGCCTCCTGACCAACCTGCAGGTTCCCGTCGCAGGCCGCCACGGTCTCTACGCTTATGTCGGCCTCCACGTCTTTGTTACAGGTCTCCACGCCTTCGCCGTCGACCGCCCAGAACTCTGTGGTGTAGGTCCTGTCACCAGCCTGAACTCTGTGCCTGCTCGAGACGACCTCATGGTCGCCCGCCTGAACTCTGTGCCTGCTAGAGACAACCTCATGGTCGCCCGCCTGAACTCTGTGCCTGCTCAGGACGACCCCCTGGTCGCCTGCCTGAACTCTGTGCCTGCTCGGGATGACCCCCTGGTCGCCCGCCTGAACTCTGTGCCTGCTAGAGACGACCTCATGGTCGCCCGCCTGAACTCTGGGCCTGCTTGGGACGACCTCCTGGTCGCCCGCCTGAACTCTGTGCCTGCTCGGGACGACCCCCTGGCCCGCCTGAACTCTGTTCTTGTTTATAGCTTCACAAAGCTATAAACCTCTTCATTGAAGAGTCCCATAACATACTTTGCTATATTCAAGGCCCTGACATTGAGAATACAACCCTCAGTCAAAGGGTGGCATCATACACACTGTAGATAACACAAACCATCAGAAGCAGAAGAAGAAAAACAATGAATCAAGTAGCTGGATCATATGTTGTTTTCCCTTCTGGATAATTTACCTCCCAGGGTCCATAAGAAAAGAATTGAACTGATTGCCTGGTAAGAAATCAATTTATTTCCTATCACTTCTTTTATTATTTTCTCATGAGTTGACAGTTTACAAACCAGCCAATTATTGCGGAATCGAATGAAACAATTTAACATTCTCTGCTACTGTAGCTCAAATTGCTGAAGAAGACAACGTCAGTCTGCCTAGTGTATTGCAGGTTGTTGTGTACAAGTCTGCATAGATGCTGATCAGTCAGAGCTACCAGGCTGACCCCTGTCCATCTTGGTGCCAGAAACCAGAACACAACTTTAGGGGCTGAGTTGATTCCATGTCTCAATAGATAATGTTTTGGCAATGAAAGCAGGAGTAGCACACTATTACATCACAATTAGACATAATGTTATATCTGATCAGATACATATCTGTCAAGATCTGGAGTCATCTGCTGCCTGCTACTAACACCATTCCAACACTAGGTGCCGCCAGCAAAAGAGTGCCTGAGGCGACAGGTGTTGCGCATCGATTCATCAGCTGGGAGGCATAAAAAGGATGGATTGCCAACACTTCATTGCCTGAGTGTTTTGCCCTCCGTGGTAATCTTCTGGCCAGCTCTGAAAACCTTGCAAATTGCTGTGAAATAATTTTTGAAGCATTTTCTGAAAGAACTCTGACTTCCTCCTGTTACCTGTTCCAGGTGCGATCTCTGGCTGACCTGTTCCAGTTCTCCATTTGTGGTGCAGACTCCTTCCTGGATTTTGAACTGAACCTGGCAGACTGTGCTCCTCTCCTGACACGATTCCTCTCCCTGGTGGGTTCTACGATTTCTCCAGTAAGAAAACGTTAGTCAGGCCACATTCTGAGGTTCAGTCTCTAATCTTTATCCATTGTGTTTTTCATTGCCGGAGATTAGGCTCGCCGCTTCCGTTTGTGCCTGACCGAGTTTCCAATAAACTTCTTAAACTGATCTTGTTCTCTGAGTGTCTGCATGTGGGTTAAGTCGGCTGTTAAAATCATGACAGAACACTCAGGCCAGCCTAACCCAGCAAAGACCCTTCAGAGAACCTTAGCTGAACATAGTCAGCAGATCCATGCACACGGTTCCACCCTCCAAACCCTCCTAGATCGGCAGCTAGAGCACTAGCTCATACATCTCGGGTTTGTTAACCATGAGGGCGCTCCGGTGGGCGGAGTCACGGTTGTCCGACTGCAGTAATTTTGGCATCTCTTATGAAGATTTCATTATTGAATTTAAACAAACTTTTGATGTAGCCTCTGATCAGTCCTTACTGCCCGCAGACTGTGGGCGTTAAAACAAAAGAGTTGCCCACTAGCCGATTTTTCTATTGACTTCCGTACGTTGGCCGCGTCATCAGGCTGGAACACAAGCGTGTTAAAGGCGGCGTATTTCCAGTCTCTGGACGAGGCCATTTAGGACGAGTTAGTTCTGGTAGATGAGCCCAATGGGTTAGATAAATACATTGATTTGGCTGTCCGCATTGATTCTCGCCTACGAGAGAGGAGGAGGGATCGCTCCGAGAGGGCGGTGGGGCGGTCAGCCATTTTCCTCGTCCCCGTTGCCAGTTCCACAAGATCCTCTGATCAGCCCCCCCGAGACCGAGTCCATGCAGGTAGGGAGAGTGCCTGACTCCCGGAAGAAGTTGCAGCAGTTCCTAGGGTTCGCCAACTTCTACCGAAGGTTCATTAGGAATTACAGCCAAGTGGCAGCCCCCCTGACTGCGCTGACTTCCACCAAGACGACCTTCAGATGGGGGTCAGAGGCCGAGACCGCCTTCACTCGGTTAAAGAGGCTGTTCTCCCAAGTGCCTGTCCTGATCCATCCTGATTCAACTAAGCAGTTCACGCTGGAGGTTGACGCCTCGGACACCGGGGTGGGAGCGGTCTTCTCTCAGCTTTCGGACCAGGATGGGAGGCTTCACCCCTGCGCCTTTTTCTCTCGTCAGTTCACCCTGCCGAACAGAACTACCAGGTTGGAGACAGGGAGCTGCTGGCCATCAAACTGGCCCTGGAGGAGTGGAGGCATTGGTTGGAGGGCGCCGAACACCCCGTGCTGGTCTGGACGGACCATAAGAACTTGTCTTACATCCAGTCAGCTAAGCGTCTTAATGCATGCCAATCACGATGGTCACTTTTTTTTTCCCGTTTTAATCTGCCTATTTCTTTTAGACCAGGGTCCAAGAACCTCAAGCTCAGTCCTGCCAGTTCGGGCCTGAGGACTCAGAAAAACAGGCCGAATTTATTCTTCCGCCAAGCTGTACTGTGGGCTCCTTAACCTGGGAGATAGAGGACCTGGTGCAGCAAGCCCTCCCTGATGATCCTGGGCCAGGCACTCGACCCCCTGGACGGACCTACGTTCCAGCTTCTGTACGGTCCAGACTGATCTGCTGGTTCCATACATCCAAGTTCTACGCCCACCCAGGAGTCAGTAGGACCATCGCTGCAATTTCCAGATGTTATTGGTGGCCATCCCTACACAGAGACGTTAGGGAGTACGTGAACGCCTGCGCCACCTGCGCTAGAAGCAAACCCTCCAATCGACCCTCCGCAGGCCTGCTCCAGCCTCTTAGCGTCCCCAAGCGACCCCGGTCCCATGTGGCTTTGGATTTCGTCACCGGCCTGCCAAGCTCTCATGGAATGACTGTAATTCTGACCATAGTCGATCGGTTCTCCAAGGCCTGCCACCTGGTTCCTCTAAGGAAGCTACCATCAGCCCTCCAAGCAGCAAGGTTGATGGTTTAACATGTCTACCGCCTGCCCGGCATCCCCTGTGTCCTGTTGTCCGACAGGGGTCCTCAGTTTACTTCCCGGGTCTGGAGACATTTCTGTGATGCCTTGGGGGCGAAGGTGGCGCTGACTTCAGGTCATCACCCCCAGTCTAATGGCCAGGTGGGGCGTCTCAACCAGGAGCTGGAGGCGGCCCTGCGGTGCGTAACGTCCACCTGTCCCACGGAATGGAGTGACCACTTGGCGTGGATCGAATACACCCACAACTCCCACGTCTCCTCAGCCACAGGCTACACTCCTTTTGAGGCCTCCTTGGGAAACCGGCCGCCGTTGTTCCCGTCGGAGGAAAAAGACATCGCTGTTCCTGCAGTTTCAAGTTGCTGAAATAAACAAACTTTTTAAGAATATTGAATTTTTTTAGAAAATGACTGTAACTGTCTAAACTTTATTTAGACATCTAGTCTGGACATCTGTGGAGAGATTAGGTGTAATTTAGATGTATTGTAAACCAAAGAAAATGCTCACCGAATAATGTGAACACTTGTAATTTGTCCACTGTGTAAATTGGCAGTCTGTGGCCACTTGATAGGATGCAAAAACAAAATGTTTTATTAGCAGGACACAAGCTCATAACTTAAGTAAGGATGTGTATATATATATGAATATATATACTATGGATAACACCAGAAAGCATATAAGCTCACCAGTGATATGCTTCCGTGCTTAGATGCTTGATTCAAATAAAAGGTGGGCTGGGCTGTTTGGAAGATGTGTAGATTTGAAGATAAAATCTGGGCAACCAGTTAGCTATAATTAAACTATGAAAAAAACAAAGCTCATTTATGAAATGCTTTGCAGGCTGTAACCTGAACAGTTTCCATTTTAGACATTAAAAAGTAACATTTTGTTTTTATAGTCTTATGCAAAACATTATTTAGAAACAAATAATTTTTGTAAGAATGTATTTGTTATTAAAAAATTGAAGCTGGCATTCACAAACATGATGATAGCATGTGAGTCTATGTTGGTATAAAAATAAGGATGTTCAGTGTAGATGTGAAGGTTTGCTAGATTTATAAACCCCACATTAAGCACAGAAGTTCATACCATAAATGATGCAAATAATGTTGTGGAAAACTGACACTTTGTCAAACCTTTTCACCACAAGGGTGCATGGTGAGAGATGGAACCAGGGTCCTTCTCACCTCATTGTCCTTTCGTAGAACTGAGGATGGAGTGCTGAAGCCCTCCCTTTGCACCGACTACAACTGTCATCTCATTCAGACCTCCGCAGCACTTAGCCCCCATTTGCTTTTAAAGTTGTCTGACAGGACAGCAGCCACATGTGATCAAACTTTACTTTCGCTATGCGCTTGTGACAGTTCATTGAGAGAGGCTCTAATGTGCTGTCAGTGGTGCTCTCCACTCAACTGCCTTGATTTACCTTCCCCATCTGTCTCAGTCAAATAGCACTAAGTCAGGAGTGATTGGAGGAAAGGTGGCCTATTAATTCCACATCCTTGAATTTAGCCATACACTAACTTCACATGAACCAAACCTGTATTTCTACTTCGGCTACTTATTCCTGCTATTTTTTTAAAAAGAGTTTTGATTTCTGCCTGTTTTTTCTTTTTTTTGTTTTTGTTTATAAGTATATTTCCTTGTCAAATATACAGAAGATATATATACTTTTGTATCCATATGTCTACATGAGGTATTTGTTAAAGGGGACATTTAGAAAAACTAGCATTATATAGGGATTTGATCATTTCTGATATTTTGACAAAACATGTTACAAAATTGTTAGGACCCACTGACCCCCTTCAGAGCTTGAGCATTTTGGCTCCTTTCAGACCTTTTTTTTAATTGGATACTCGGTGATTTCCCTTTTTTATTTTTTTATTTTATTATATCTTAAAAATAATTAACAAACCTAATGATTTAAAAGCAAACAATTAAATTAAAGACATTATTGTCATTGTATACAAAAATACAAGAAAATTTAAATAGTCATCAGTGGTGCACTCACTCAAAAACATAAACATCAATCTTAAAACACAACAAATAAATAACAAAGATTCAACTATAAATAAAAAGTCCTTGCGCATCAAGCACTTGCTTGCAATGAGCCAGGCAGCAATCACACAACCTCTTTGGCTGAAGGTCACAATAATAAAGATGCAGTGAAAGTGACAAGTTGT
Organism: Girardinichthys multiradiatus; assembly: GCF_021462225.1. NCBI lineage: Eukaryota > Metazoa > Chordata > Actinopteri > Cyprinodontiformes > Goodeidae > Girardinichthys > Girardinichthys multiradiatus. The sequence goes on from NC_061797.1 coordinate 26,180,234, forward strand.
GAAAAGAGGAGTTTACATGATGGAAACTGTTTGCCCGTCTTTTAGTCCTGCTCTTCAGGCTTCTGAAACACTTTCCTGAGGGCAGTGAGGAGAACACACAGTGTCTGGGGTGGGAGAAATCCTGAAGAATTTTCTTTGTTCTGTGAATGCATTGATAAAGGGAGAGATGATCCACAACCAATGATCTTTCATGCTGTGGTCACCACCCTCTGCCGAGCTTTCCGGCCAGCTGTTGTGGAGCTGGCAGACCAAGCTGTTAAGCAGTATGACGAAACACTTTCAATAGTGGAGTGTGAGAAAGTAACCAGCAACTTCTTCTTCAACTCTACTTTCTTGAGCAGTCTCAGAAAGTGGAGTCTCGGGTGGAATGTTTTGCTTACAGCCAGGGTGTTGACCATCCAGGCAGGTTGTGGGTGGTGGTATTATTTTGTGTGTTTTGAGGGAAATGTATCTGCATCTGAACATCTGATTTTATGTGTGATCACCTTATTTAGGATGTTATTAAATCCTGCCCCCAGCCTACATATAATTCATAAAGCTGATGTGTCCTTTTTCTTTTCTTTCAGCCTTCAGGCATGGTTTATAATTTGTAAATAGTAAAATAATATTTGGGTTTGAACTGTTCCGGCCATTGTGGTTCGTTATACAGGTGCTTCTCAAAATATTAGCATATTGTGATAAAGCTCATTATTTTCCATAATGTAATGATTAAAATTTAACATTCACATATTTTAGATTCATTGCACACTAACTGAGATATTTCAGGTCTTTTATTGTCTTAAAACGGATGATTTTGGTATACAGCTCATGAAAACCCAAAATTCCTATCTCACAAAATTAGCATATCATTAAAAGGGTCTCTAAATGAGCTATGAACCTAATCATCTGAATCAACGAGTTAACTCTAAACACCTGCAAAAGATTTCTGAGGCCTTTAAAACTCCCAGCCTGGTTCATTACTCAAAACCCCAATCATGGGTAAGACTGCCGACCTGACTGCTGTCCAGAAGGCCACTATTGACATCCTCAAGCAAGAGGGTAAGACACAGAAAGAAATTTCTGAACGAATAGGCTGTTCCCAGAGTGCTGTATCAAGGCACCTCAGTGGGAAGTCTGTGGGAAGGAAAAAGTGTGGCAGAAAACGCTGCACAACGAGAAGAGGTGACCGGACCCTGAGGAAGATTGTGGAGAAGGGCCAATTCCAGACCTTGGGGGACCTGCGGAAGCAGTGGACTGAGTCTGGAGTAGAAACATCCAGAGCCACCGTGCACAGGCGTGTGCAGGAAATGGGCTACAGGTGCCGCATTCCCCAGGTCAAGCCACTTTTGAACCAGAAACAGCGGCAGAAGCGCCTGACCTGGGCTACAGAGAAGCAGCACTGGACTGTTGCTCAGTGGTCCAAAGTACTTTTTTCAGATGAAAGCAAATTCTGCATGTCATTCGGAAATCAAGGTGCCAGAGTCTGGAGGAAGACTGGGGAGAAGGAAATGCCAAAATGCCAGAAGTCCAGTGTCAAGTACCCACAGTCAGTGATGGTCTGGGGTGCCGTGTCAGCTGCTGGTGTTGGTCCACTGTGTTTTATCAAGGGCAGGGTCAATGCAGCTAGCTATCAGGAGATTTTGGAGCACTTCATGCTTCCATCTGCTGAAAAGCTTTATGGTGATGAAGATTTCATTTTTCAGCACGACCTGGCACCTGCTCACAGTGCCAAAACCACTGGTAAATGGTTTACTGACCATGGTATCACTGTGCTCAATTGGCCTGCCAACTCTCCTGACCTGAACCCCATAGAGAATCTGTGGGATATTGTGAAGAGAACGTTGAGAGACTCAAGACCCAACACTCTGGATGAGCTAAAGGCCGCTATCGAAGCATCCTGGGCCCCCATAAGACCTCAGCAGTGCCACGGGCTGATTGCCTCCATGCCACGCCGCATTGAAGCAGTCATTTCTGCCAAAGGATTCCCGACCAGGTATTGAGTGCATAACTGTACATGATTATTTGAAGGTTGACGTTTTTTGTATTAAAAACACTTTTCTTTTATTGGTCGGATAAAATATGCTAATTTTGTGAGATAGGAATTTTGGGTTTTCATGAGCTGTATGCCAAAATCATCCGTTTTAAAACAATACAAAACCTGAAATATTTCTGTTAGTGTGCAATGAATCTAAAATATATGAATGTTAAATTTTCATCATTACATTATGGAAAATAATGAGCTTTATCACAATATGCTAATATTTTGAGAAGGACCTGTATTGTTGTAGTTGTTCATGAGTTTTATTAACTTTTCCCTGCACTACCTCTTGGACAACCTTCATATTTCTCTTGGTGCCATGGCCAATCGGTGAACAGCAGTCTGTTCACGTCACATGTAGTCCCAACTGAGCCCCGGTCAGACCTGCTCAGGAGCAGGGACCAAAAAAGTAGGTATCAGTACGGAAAAAACAAAGCGAGCTGAGTGGAGTCGAGTAGGGCCAAATTGAGCCAGTGGAAAAGGGTCATAGGTGTCTGAGTGTGTTAAATCATAATTGATTGCATCCTCTGTACTTCTGTTTTCTCTAAAATCAAACTGATATAAGTCAAAGGTGGGAGGGAGGGTAGCCTTGATTTTATGAGCAAAGAGCTTCTAAAAGCACTTCATGACTACAGACGTCAGGGCCACTGGTCTGTAATCATTTAGGGTTGTCACAGCAGGCTTTTTGGGAACCAGGGTGTTGGTTGCAGACTTCATTCAAGGAGGAGTGATGGTGTGCTTCAGAGGCGGGTTGAATATCTTGGTGAGCACCTCAGTTTGCTGGTTAGTGCAGGCTTTAGGTACTCTACCCAGTATTCCATCTGAGCCTGCAGCGTTTTCAGGGTTAACAGTTCTTAGAGCCTTCTCACTGACTCTGCCTGAACAGTAAAAACATATTGGCTGGAAGACCGCCCTTCCTTTTTCAATGGCAATAAATAGTGTCCATGATTTGGAACCACCGCTACAGTGTATTCGTATAATTTTACTCAACAGATCTATATGGAGCTAAATCGGGGCCATAAAGTTTGTTCAAACGAAAAAAAATTGAACCTGAAAAATAAAAGTTGTTCAAAAGAAAAACATTTGAACCTAAAAAATTATTTTGAACCTCCCCCAAAAAAATTTGAAAACTGAGAAAAAAGTTTTGCAACTGAAAAAAAAAACAGATGTGAAACTGAAAAAAAAAGGTTCAAAAGTACTTTTCAGATTCAAGTTTTTTTTTCTCGAACTTGCAGATTTTTTTTTCGGCCTCCAACTTTTGGCCCTGTTTTGGCGTGGGGGGCGGGGCCTCAGATCAAGGGGGCGCGGAATCATGACTGAAAGCTTAACACAGCGGCTGAACAACAGCTGTTGCATTCAGGGACCGTGGGAACTGGAATTATCTGTAATACATCATCGATATTCTATATATATGTGATTGGTTTTGAAAGATAACATGCTTCACCCATAGAAGCAGCTTACGTGAATACACAACGCGCATCTCAGAGAAGAAAATATGATGTTGACAGATTTGCACAGATTTTAAATCCGTGTTGGAGATTTCCCATGGTCTCAACAAAAAGCAAAAGAACCGCCAGACTAAGCAACGGTATGAAACCAGATGCAAAACGAGCCGGTATTTTCCAAATATCCTTGCATAATTAAGCCTGGACTTGTTTTCACATGGACTGGACTCGGGTTTCGGTTTCTGGTGCATTTTTGATTAAAATGTGTTTGGTCTTCATTTAGTGAAGTGACTCACAGCCAGGGGCAAACTGGCATACGGGGCAACCGGGGAAATCCCCGGTGGACCACTGGCTTAGGCATTTCTTATTTTGTGAATGTTTAGTTTTTAATAACCGCCTTTCACAGATGCAAGGTGGTGGGCCGGTGGTTCACTTCAGTGAACCACCGGCCCACCGCCCTGTACAGACGCAAGGCGAGCGCGACATCAAGTACGCAAGAGGCGACAGTTTCTGGGGCACTGATATTTTTCTGGACCATTGTGCCCTAAACTATGCCATATCAACCTGTTAGGGATAATGTTTATTTATATGACTCATATCAACTTTTCCCATTTATACCATAATGATATAAAGCATAAGTTCTAATGTTTCCTTTTTGTTACAATAGGATAAGAATGCTCATCGACACACATTACAAGGATAAATGGCTCAAGGTTTGTCATGAATGACCTGTGGCTGGGGCACTGGGTTTGTTGGTGGAGCAGGCTGTAACTGGTTTGATTAGAATGCAGCAGCACACTTAGATTAAGGATGGACACCCGCTACTACACAACCTACCCGATAGACACCACAATGGTGACACACCAGTCTACTGATAAACACTGAGGGAGAGCGCATCCATTGCATTGGAGTGCCAGATATAAAACTACATGTGACCTTCTATCGAGGCTCTTCCTCATCCTTTCACAGACGCTACGGTCCGAGACGGGAGCCTCAGCGCTGATCTCTGTAAACATTCCTCTGCCTTATTTAGATTAAAGGAGCTGAAAGTTAGAAACTGTTTGAGAGTCGTTCCTTTAAGAGTCAGTGTTAGATAGAGTGTGATCGCTTCTGGGGACCAAGGACTGGAGAAACTCCGAGAGGTCTGACCGCCAACAGGTGCGGTAGCTCGGACAAACATCTCCTCTGCTCCAGTCAGGCAGATCAGCTCTGCTGTGCGCTGGCGAACAGCTGATCTGTAACACATGAACATGCGCTGCAACGCGGCCAGCTGAACTGAAGTGAACCACCGTCCCACTAAGCCAGCGGTCGACCAGGGATTTCCCCAGTTGCCCTGTATGCCAGTTTGCCCCTGGCTTTGAGACACTTCACTAAATCAAAAATGCACCAGAAACTGAAACCCGAGTCCAGTCCATGTGAAAACAAGTCTAGGCTTAATTATGCAAGGATATTCAGAAAATATCGGCTCGTTTTGCATCTGGTTTCATACCGCCTCTTAGTCTGGCAGTTCTTTTGCTTGATGTTGAGACCATGGGAAATCTCCAACACGGACTTAAAATGTTGTGCAAATCTGTCTAGATCATATTTTCTCCTCTGAGATGCGTGTCGTATATTCACGCAAGCTGCTTCTATCGGTGAAGCATGTTATCTTTCAAAACCAATCACATATATATATAGAACATCGATGATGTATTACAGATCATTCCAGTTCCCACGGTCCCTCAATGCAACAGCTGTTGTTCAGACGCTGTGTGGAGCTGTCAGTCATGATTCCGCAACCCCGTGATTTGAGGCCCCGCCCCCCACGCCAAAACAGGGCCAAAAGTTTGAAGCCGAAAAAAAAATCTGCAAGTTAAAAAAAAAAACTTTAATATGAAAGTAGTTTATAACTTTTTTTTTTCCAGTTTCACATCTACTTTTTTTTTCAGTTGCAAAACGTTTTTTTCAGTTTTCAAATTTTTTGGGGGGGAGGCTCAAAATAATTTTTCAGGTTCAAATGTTTTTTTTTTTAACAAACCTTTTTTTTCAGGTTTGAATTTTTTTCGTTTGAACAAACTTTATGGCCCCAATTTAGCTCCAATTTAGATCTACTTTATTACATTATCCAGTTTAAAGTACAGGAGCCAAAAAGAGTAAATCAACCCTGCTCATTCATTTTTTTCCAGGGATTATTGTATCCAAAGCTATTCAGTGTAAAACTTCGAAGGGAGCTGTAAGTATAACCCTTTACATGTTTCTGACATAAGGATTCACAGCCCTTGATGAACTGAACTAAAGGCAAGGCAGGGTGTTCAGTCAGTGTTTGAAGGCTTCAACATATCTCTGCCACTTTGACTCGCTAGAGGCCTCATCAAAAGATGTTAATGCTTCTGTTTATTTTATTCCAGGGCCTGCATTCAGTTTTTTTTGCATTTGAGCTGCATTTTTTGAAAGTGACTGCATTTACAAGCTGTAAAACACATCTCTTGAAAGCCTAATGAATATAAAACTGAATGAGAATCATTTTTTTCTCTGTTCCTCTTCCTGCTTTGATCATGCAATCCCATGACATATCCATCGTCAGCTTCTCAACTCCTCCAGGAGTAGGCACAGCCTAATTGGTGCTATGAAGAGGAAATCAAAGCAGGAAACAAGGCTGATTCCAAACAGAGCTCACAATGCACAGAAAGCACAAAACCCCTCACGTTTCCTCCAACAACCAGCAAGTTTACATGTTAGCTCATGTAAAATTTTTACAGCGCTGGCACAGGTGATATATGGTTGTTACAAAGTAAGTGTGATTCAACAATGTACAGCCATTCTGTGTGCTTCCTTTGCTGCTCTCTTGGTCCTTATTCTAATCTTATTTAACAGTCTCTGCCTGACACGCAATTCAATGCAGGCCCCCAGATTGGAGAGTTTCCAAACAATCCTGAGCTCACCCAAGCTTGGAATTGGTTTTCCGTGGAACATCTCCCTCCCCCCTTTGGGCACTTTACCAATTTGACCAAATTTGTTCCATCAGTGGTTCTAAGTACCAGAAGTGTTTTCTGCCCACACTTCGACTCATTTCTGCAATTTGCACATTCTTTGCAGAACATTAACAGCTCTGTCAGTGGCTGAGCTGCAGGCAGATGTAGTGTGGGGGCCCCATGTTTCTCAAGACACTCAACAAAGTATTGCCACAAAACATTAACATACGTTTTAGGACACTGTCTGCAAGACCTTCTTAGTTTGCATAAAGATGAATGGTGAAAACAACACAGGGCAACTCACTATAATGCAGCTAAGAACACAATTTAATTTTGCATGTGAAAATTGTAACGCCTTAGATTGACACAATCTACTTTTAAAGGGTGTCCATGGTGAATAAACTCATCAAATTTATCAAAACAACAAGGTTAAAATCCATTTATTATTAACATTTTCTTTTTACAATAGTGCAGAAGTCATCTGATTGGTTTTTAGACTTGATCAAGACAATGCAACACTATGCAGAATGACCATCTGCTTAGTGTTTAAGCATCATGGTTATATTGCGTCATTGCTGTGACATTTGAGTTGCACAAATGTACAGTATATATAGCACCTCAGAGTTGCAAGGCACATGACGTGGAATTTTTTAATATGTCCAAATAATCTTCAAAACATGCAGAAGTGTAATGCTGGAGCATTGTTTGCTTAAAGCTGTGCATCTTCCATTGATAGTTTCATTGTCCGATGAGCTAACCACTCCCTCCTACTTCCCTATTTCTAGGGGGATTGTTCAATCCAGCTCTCCATCCAACAGGTCCAGACTTCCCTAAACCTGGAAGATCTTACTAGTGTCTCGGCACAAGCCCCGAGGGCATTGTTTTAATAAGTTTGGCTTAAGGCAACCTATAAAAACCTCCTAAAATCGTTTGGAACCAGGCAACAAGACTTTTTACCACCAACGAAAAAGCCAAAATAAGGTAACTCAAATAATTGACTGTCCACAATAAATCTAGAAATGTATATGCTTTCTTTAATTTGTAATGCTTTTGCAGGGGTCAGTAACGGCTTAAAAATCAACAAAACCTAATAATTTGAATAATAGAAATAAATCAACCAACTCAACCTATCTTTCCCTAATGCTGAAACTGGTAAGGCTGAAGAGGCTTTGGAGACAGAGGCTCACCGTGGATCTGAATGGAATGATTTCTTCAGAAGGCAACTAGTGATTGTCTTCTTGGGTGAAGGGCAAATCTTCAGTTTTCTTCCTCTAAGTGGACAGGCGCTGATGCCCGGGGTTTCGATGGTCAAGTTGGAAAAAAATTCAAAACTTAAAAAAAGAAAAAAAAGAAAAGAAAACAGAAATTTTGTTGGCATATGTTTCAAAAGTCGGTAGCTTCCAGAGGCTGAATAGTTGAAGGAAACCTTTGAGGTGTAATTGAGGTTGGTTCAGGACTTCCAGTAGCCTGAAACTTAGAGCAATCAGTTGTTCACTGACCAAGTTCACTTCAGTTGTCTTGGTAAAAATGCAGATGAACAGATGAAATTCAGATTCTCAATTTTGAGTTGCAGCTCTTCTCAGGGCACTTTATAATGCAGAATTTGTCAGCTGCAGGGCTGCGTCTCTGGTCTTCTGATTCATCTGTAGCTTCTTTCTCTGTCCGTACTTGTTCGCTGGTCTTCTGCGAGGAAACAACCCCGTTTCTTTCTTTGGCACAGTGTTTTTAGTGCAGATGGCATCACTGCTCATCCCGTTGGCAGGCAAGCTTTTCCATCATTGAGTTACATGGTCACCATGACTTTTCGGTGCTGTCTCCCAGCCTCTGTAGACAGAGTCGTAAACAACCCGCAGCTGGCTCCCTATGTTATGACTTCCATCTGTTTTTCGGCCTGCATGACTCCCGCTCCCGTCCTGGTGCTATGACTTTTGCCTGTTTTTTCGACCTACACGACTCCCGCTCCCATCCTGGTGCCATGACTTTTGCCTGTTTTTCGAACTTCAGACTGACGAAAAGCAGCGTGCACCTGGCTTCTCGTTTCTCGCTCCCATGCTTGTTATGGCTTGAGCTTGCTCATTGATCTTCCATCCATGCCAAGTTCCCGTGATGCTGTCTCTCCTCTCCCCCTCCCGTCCTAATGTTATGACTCTGCCTCTGGCTCTCAGTCAATGGTGCCCTCCTTATCTGCTCAGCCTCAAGCTTTTTAACACAGTATTTATCTGCTTCTTGCTCTCACACCAGTTTTTGCATGTAAAATTTGTAATGCCTTAGATTGACACAATCACACCAGTTTTACCTTGAGTTCCACTTTGTCTTCCAGGTGGTCAGCCCATACAGCCGGGATGTGATAGTCTCTCTGTCCGGCTTCAGGGATGTACGCTCAACGCCCATCATTTGCTTGAACAGGCCCCCATGTCAGGTCTCTGGCCATTCCTTCTGAGACCCGGTAGATGTCAACCACTTCCACTGCCCTCTTTTCTCCTCTTCTCTGTCCCACTTTGAGTGCCTTGTGTGGGGTTGCCGGCTGTACTGAGATTGAAAACAGGCTTACACTTTCTTTGCCATCTGCCCCAGAGATCTCATGCTCTGATGGTTCTTCTTCTTTGGAGCCACTGAATTTACTGTCTTCTCTTTCAGGGTTCAAGGGCTCCATTTTGACTGCACTTTGCTTATACACCTGCAGCTGTTTTTTTTTATTATTATTATTTTTTAACAAAATAGTACACGGTAATTCTGAATGTAACATGTACTTAGTGAGAGGTGCAGCCCAATATAGAACATTTGTGTATCTGTCAACACTTGAAGCTTAACACCTGTGAGTATGGGCGTGGATGCGCTTTTGTATACAAGGTTTCTCCACAAAAATATGCAATAGCGAGTGTGAGGACCCACAGGCCTGCCCCATGGTCCCTGGACGGACACTGAGGAGATCCGAGCCACAGACATCTAAAGGCCCAGCAAAGCACAGGAACCCCAGGAGAAGCACTGCCGGGACTACCGCAACCCCCCCAGAGAAGAGCAGTGAAGAGTCCCAGGGGAACCACCCAGCAGCGACAGTGCAGAAGCCCCAGGGAGCCGCAGTGACGAGCCCACAGGCCCCGCCGGCAGCCGTCCACGCCCGAGCAGATCCAGCCATGGACCCAGAGGCCCAAGACCCCGGGACACACCACCCCCCAAGCAGAGGCCCGACAGAGCCCAGGGGGCCAAGCCCCGGCAAGCAGCCACCGGGAGTGAGCCAGCACACACCAAAGCACCCGGCCCTGGACACCGAGAACCACAAGTACACCAGCGGGCAGAGACTCCAACCACTGGCAGGCGGTGTGGCGGGGAGGAAGCTGATCCAGGAGAAGGAGCAGTCCAAGACCCAACCTGTCGCAAAAAAAAAAAAAAAACAGGCACACACAGTCACAATCACCCACTCCCACCCTCACCCAACATAAGGATAAACAACAATGGACGTCATACACTCACACTCCCCATGCATTCTCTATACTCCCAGGTCCAGGCACCGGTACCCCCTAGGGGCAACCGGCCCCCAGACCCAGGAGGTGGTCCCCTTCCCTCCTGGGGCAGAGGCAGGCAGACAGCGCTGGTACTGCCCACACCCGGGCGACCCCGGCCCGGCTCCCACCCCCACGCCCCGAACCCAGTCCCCAACAACCCCCATCCACCTCCGGAGAGGGGGCTATGTACAAAAGAGGAACCCTGTCCACCTGCTTAAGCATCGACTAATGTCCTCTTTCTTCTAGACTGCCATGGGGCATGGTACCACGACCAGTCTTGATCCATGCTTTATCTTTGAACAGTAGTACACTTCATCACTTTGGAGGCGGTTTGTTAGTTGACTTTCAAGTGTCTCTTCTGATTGCTCTTTGTTGGAACTGAGGAACATTTTCTTTACTGATGAAGTCCATGTTGAATATCCATCCCCATATAGCAGCAACTCAGTAGGGACACGGAGTAGCTCTGATTGTGTTGATGTTGGTTGTTCTGCTGACGGGATCGGTCCTTCAGCTCCCCACTCCGTCAATTCCTGCATTTCAACCTCTTCGTCCATCGCTATGTCTTTGTCATCTCGAGTTGTCCGTCTCCAAAGCCCCCCAAGGATCCTTCAAGTAGGGATGGGTTCGTACTATTCGGCTACTAGCTTTACTGTCTGGGTCTGGTCAGTCTAACCTCAGTGAGGCCCTATCCTCACCTGCACACTATGCAGTTACTGCGAGGGTTGTGACTGAGGGCCTTATCAGTCACAGACAACCTTACTCCCTTTCAGGCTGTTGGTCCGGGGTACTCAGGCAGAGACGTCCTTCTGCTGAGCATCCTTAATCTGGGGCCCCTTTATCTCTCGTCTGGGTCCCTGTTTGGGCACCACCTTTTGTTGTCTGATGAGCTAACCCCTCCCTCCTACTTCCCTATTTCTAAGGGGATTGCTCAATCCAGCTCTCCATCCAACGGGTCCAGACTTCCCTAAACCTGGAAGGTCTTACTAAGCAGGTTTACTAGAAAATCTGTTTAAGCTGGTGTCAGGAAATGACACGCCTAACCTCTAACAGCCTGCATCCAAAAGTCTCGCCCTTCTTCAACTGGTGGTCTGGACGACCGAGTAGCCCACACCAGTCATCCACTCCTCGACATCCACTCCACTTCTGTTAACGGCTGCTCATTCCCTATAACTTAGGTTAGGTTGATTTTAGTGTCTTGGCCCAAGGGCATTGTTTTAACAAGTTTGGTTTAAGGCAACTATAAAAACCTCCTAAATCATTTGGAACCAGGCAACAAGACTTTTTACCACCAATGAAAAACCGAAAAATCAGGTGACTCAAATAATTGACTGTCCACAATAAATGTAGAATTTTATATGCTTTCTTTAATTAGTAATTATTTTGCAGAAGTCAGTAACAGCTTAAAAATCAGCAAAACTTAATAATTTGAATAATAGAAATAAATCATTCAACTCAACCTATCTTTCCCTAATGCTGAAACTGGTAAGGCTGAAGAGGCTTTGGAGACAGAGGCTCTCCATAGATCCGAATGGAATGATTTCTTCAGTAGGCAACTAGTGATTGTCTTTTTGGGTGAAGGGCAAATCTTCAGTTTTCTTCCTCTAAGTGGACAGGCGCTGATGCTCGGGGTTTCGATGGTCAAGTTGGAAAAAAAATAATAAATTAAAAAATTAAAAACAACAGAAAATTTGTTGGCATATGTTTCAAAAGTCGGTAGCTTCCAGAGACTGAATAGTTGAAGGAAACCTTTGAGGTGTAATGAGGTTTGTTCAGGACTTCCAGTAGCCTGAAACTTAGAGCAATCAGTCGTTCACTGATCAAGTTCACTTCAGTTGTCTTGGTAAAAATGAAACAGATGAAATTCAGATTCTCAATTTTTAATTGCAGCTCTTCTCAGGGCACACGGGTTGATCCTCTTTATAATGCAGAATTTTTCAGCGGGGCTGCGTCTCCGGTCTTCTCATTCATCTGTAGCTTCTTTCTCTATCCAATCTTGTTCACTGGTCTTCTGCAAGGAAACAACCCTGTTTCTTTCTTTGGCACAGTTTTTATAGTACAGATAGCCTCACTGCTCATCCCCTGTTGCCGGGCAAGCTTTCCCATCATTGAGTTACGTGGTCACCGTGACTTTTCGGTGCTGTCTCCCAGCCTCCGTAGACAGAATCGTAAACAGCCCGCAGCTGGCTCCCTGTGTTATGACGTCCGTCTGTTTTGTCGGCCTTCACAACTCCCGCTCCTGTCCTGGTGCTATGACTTTTGCCTGTTTTTCGAACTTCAGACTGACGTAAAAAAGCGTGCACCTGGCTTCTTGTTTCCCGCTCCCATGCTTGTTATGACTTGAGCTTGCTCGTTGACCTTCAATCCCTGCCCAGTTCCCATGAAGCTGGCTCTCCTCTGCCCCTCCCATCCTAATGTTATGACTCTGCCTCTGGATCCCCGGGCATGGTGCCCTCCTTATCTGCTCAGCCTCAAGCTTTTTAACACAGTATTTCTCTGCTTCTTGCTCTCATACCAATTACAGCTAAAAAAAAACCATTACTGCTCTCATTTCATCATATGTGATTGTTGCTAAACTCAATCATAAAAACTCATACATTAAACTTACAAACTCATAAATTAAACTCATACATTTCTGCAAAAGAAAGAAGAATTAAAACATACTCTAAATCATATTTCATTGATTTAATTATGAATGTTTAATTAATTCCTGCATGGATACGTGGAAGGATCTCCCCTCATTTTGACAATAGGAAAGGCAGATAGGGAATAGTGTGATGGGAGTATTACACTATTTGCATGCAGGTATGCTTGGACCAAATTTTTACACCAGCAAATACAAAAGTGAATCAAAGCCCTGTTGTGACTATGAATCGGAATATATTATTTAATATTTAATATTAATACTTTAATATTTTATCAAATAATATTTTGGTTTGTTAAGGGTTGTCCTGTGAATACCAGCCCAGTAAGGCGGTGGTATTAGGACAAAATCGAAAAGGGTGAGGCAAGCTCTGACATTATTGAACAGCAAAACTCTGCACACACATGGAATGAATTCACACAATTTCTTCAAATACAAGAATTTATTAACAAAAATAAGGCAACTTAAAGTCAAACATATTTCAATCAACAAACCCTTTACTATGCTAAAACAATCCAACTAACTTGTAAGCAGAATTAAGAAATAGGGAAGACTAATGGGCTGTGTACAATATAAACAAATGGATTAAAGATGGTTGAAACCATGACCAAAAGAGTGATGAACATTACCATGCAGTGTTTATGTTTGAGAACCAAGGATTATCTTGAAGAATCTGGAAATATAGTTAAGTTAGTCTTGGAACCAACTTAGACAATAATCAGCATACCTTTAGACAACCATTCTCAATACAAGATCAGATAAAATATTATTTTATTAAAATAATGTTTTAAAGAATGATCTGCTGAATAAAACCAACCCTCTGGATGACTAATTCTCAACGGTGTCTCATTAGCTGCCTTTGTTCATTAAAATAATATTCAAAGAAACATTATTAAGGAAGTGGTAGTATATTCAAGGAAATATTTTGGAAAAGAGCCAAATCTTTCTGTAGAAATGGGGCTTAATTGTGTTACTTTGTGTTACTCAATTGTGTTACTCAAGTCTAGCAAAATAATGTTAAGGGAAATATTATTTACTGGATTGAAAACTAACAACCTTTCTGGGTAAATATTCTTTAGCAGGCAAGCAGGTGTTCTTAGCTGTTAGCAGTTAAAGCTAACAAAAGAAGCTTATAGCTTAGCATCAGAATCAAACACACACCTTTAAAATACCGTTAATAAAAGGGTTAAAATGCATAAGCGTGGACGACGCGTTATGATCAATCTTATGTGTTTAAAATCACCCTTTAAATAAAATCTTTCTTAACTTTCAAAACACTCAAACACAGAACACAAAACTGAGCACGTGTGCTGCCAATAACCTGCTAGCACTAAGATAGCACAGTTTCACAAACAAAACCAAAGTTCATAAAATGAAAAACATTTAGATCATTTCATCCTTAATCACCTCTCTCTGCCCAAACCCTAACCTCGTAAGAACCATGCTGAGGAGGAGTTGTCCTGGCGACAACGAAATTTGAAGAAACTCTGTGAATAAAAGGTTAGCTACAGCTAACCTCCGAAGCAGTGGCTGGGCGGCTCGCTCTGTCTGCTGACCACACTGCACGCTAACTGCCATAACCACGGTGATGCGTTCCGTTGTCCTTGCTTTGGGAAACTGCTCCACTCGGCGTCGTGCTGGGAACTCTCTAGAAACAGTTAATCTCTGTATATCTCAGAGAGAAAAGTCAAGCCACACTTGTACCTTAATTATCCCATTTATGAAGGAATCTACCAGATACACGAACAATGATTCATTTGTACTTAGTGCATATGATCGATGATCGTATGACACTCTCGGATCCAGTTGAAGATGTCTGTTTGTCTGTTTGCCAGCAAAAAAGACATTATCGCGCTGGGTCTCTCTGTGTGACCTGCGTAGAAGAGATCAGTCCCTTGGGAAGAGGAGGGGGTTTTATACGGGCAGTGGCATCATGGGAAGTCCGCTGTCCCCCCCCCCTTTCCTATGTTGCAATTTATTTTGAAAGTTCCAGAAAAGTCTGTACCACATCTTGATGTTTTAACCCATGGCTGTGGGTCCCAACAACCCATATTGAATGAATTCAACAACACTTTCCTGTAAGCTACACTGTCATTGCATGATTAAACTAGGCCTTAAAGTTAGTGGGTTATTAAGATCATTCAGCCAACAAGGTTTGTGTAAATGGAGGATACTGAACTGCTGCTAAATGTCATACAGCATGATTAAGATGAAATTTCAGTTTAGTTGATTAGTTGATGCATGTTTGCAATTTCTTTCCATGCAAGTTTAACACTTTTTATCAATTCAAAGTATTATTGTGTAGGGTAATCAGTGTTCTCTTGTGTCACATTCACTTCTTCAATTGATTTACATAAGTTGATAATGTGTGCAGTTTTGCTAGACTCTTATGTCTTCTTCATCTTAAATGTAACATTAACAGGCAAATCCTCAACTTTGCACCCTATTTTATTATTAATAGAGTCTCCAGGTAAGTTTTCTGCTACAACAGAGATGAGCTAAGGGAGCTGCAGCTTAATACATCCTGTCACGTCTAACTTTTTCCTCAGACCATCACACAGGTAAGTATAGCCCACATAAGCATCTATGTTGTTTCTAATTTATGTGACGATTCTGTCTGTTTTGTTTCTTTAATTATGATTTATTGAAGATGAACATTAACCACGTAGTGTTTTAAAAGTGGCAGTAATTACAAAAAGTGTTAATGGACCGCCCTTCAGTTGGAATTGCTCTGTGATTTTGCTTTCTACGGATGAAAACTCCAAAATATGTGAATGAGAGCAGCTGTTTTGAGAATCTGGCCATAACAAAAACAGTTCATGTGAGCAAAGAAAAAAAAAAAAAAAAAAAAAAAACTGAAGTAAATAACAGGTCACAAATCCTATGCAATTATATATGCTAATTGTTGACTGGCATGACTATTATTTAAATTTATTTTAGACAACAAATGATCAATTAATTAAAACTAGTTCAAAGTTCAAATGTTTAGGTGGTGAACTATAAACACAAATTAATTAACTTGGTGAACTGAACTAAGAACTATTTATGTTTAGGGTAAACTGTCACCACATTACCTTGTTCTCATATGTGTTAAATGGAGAGTGTTGCCAATGTGAAGTTGCTGAAGCCACTGATATCGTATAAAACCCTGTCTTTAAATGTTCTGTAAACTGACTAGAGAGAAAAAAAGAGCTTAGGTGAACAATTCAGAACTGTTAGGCTAAAAAATAAAAATGTTATGTTTACAGTTCAGGAGACTTAAAGTACCCAATTATAGTTTTGCCTTTACACTTTCCAATCTAAGATAAATACAATGTACCACATAGATATCTGTTCTGCTGGTGCATGTCGGAAATACAATGGTCTGCTAAAAGTTGATATACTGTAATAGGCGAAGATGGAGTTATAAAACCCTCTGTAAATGCTCCATTGAGATCAGGAGTATTAGGTGATGCTCACAGAAATGCACACCCACTGCTTTTTTAATTTAAGGGATGAGTGTTAGCAGAAATATCATTTGGGCTTGTGATCATGTTGGAGGTGAACACACAGATAAAGTGCGGGATGCTCCATAAAGCGCTGCTTTTGAATTGTATGATAAGTGCTTGAATTATAAGTCAGCTAATTTGACCAAGAGATTCCAAAGTTTCCCGGCAATTCAGACGCACGAGCTGCTTCAGGCTCCAAACGTAATTAACAAAAACTTAAAATAATTTGAGCTCATTCTTCTCATGCTATCTGGTAGAAAATGATGCATTAGTGTATATTTTGATCATGAGAGGAAAGAGCGCCTTTATCTGCAAAGGGAACACCTTATGCTGAGCCTGCTTCTTTAAAGACGCAGCTTCAGGGGATGCTGCTTGCTTCTTCTCTCTTATTTTAATTGCTACTTTCTTCTTTACATATACAACTTCAGTAAAAACTCTCCCTTGTTACATGGTGCTCTTCACCTGCAAGTGTTAACACTGCAGTTTCTGTCTTACAATTCAGTGACTAAAAACTTAGTGACTAAAACCCCAAATACTGCATAAATCCCCTAAGATTTTTATTTTATCTTTTAATTAAAGTACACAAAATGAAATTTGAACTAGTTTCAGTTTTTAAGGCAAATATTTGGTCAAAAAGTAAAGCTAAAGTCTAAATAAGGGTTTACACTTTTAGGCAGGATTGGCAAAGATAATTCAATAGTTTTAGAGTATGTGACTTAACTCCTCAACCCTGTGTTTTACAATAAAATCATGACTATAGATCACTGGCAAGGGATTTTACATAATCAAGATAAATTGCAAAACTGGTTTATTGAAAGGAAGAAAGATTGCTGAAATTCAATTCAATTCAGTTTTATTTATATAGCGCCAATTCACAACACATGTTGTCTCAAGACACTTCACAACAGTCAGGTACATACATTCCAATTAATCCTAACCATTGAACAGTGCAGTCAGAGTTAGTTATTTATTCAAATTGGATAAAACGTTTTTCTATCTAAGGAAATCCAGCAGATTGCATCCAGTCAGTGACTTGCAGCATTCACTCCTCCCGGATGAACATGTAGAGAGAGTGGACAGTCACTGGCGTTGACTTTGCAGCAATCCCTCATACTGAGCATGCATGTAGCGACAGTGGAGAGGAAAAACTCCCTTTTAACAGGAAGAAACCTCCAGCAGAACCAGGCTCAGTGTGAACCAGGCCCATTTGCCACGACCGACTGGGGGTTTGAGAGAACAGAGCAGAGACACAAAGAGAACAAAGCAGCACTGATCCAGGAGTACTTTCTATGGGAAGGAAAAGTAAATGTTAATGGATGTAGCTCCTTTAGTCATTTCATCTAGAAAGAAAGAACAGAAAGAAAGAACAGATCAACTCTGAGCCAGTTTTCAAGGTTAGAGTCTGAAAAAGAGCACATATAATTAGTTACAGTAAAGCTCAATCAATTGCCATGTCTAGGAGAGAGAAAAGGTTAAATACTGAAAGACAGGGCCATGTGAATCATCAGTAGAGGGTGAGCATTAAGTTGTTGCCAGCAGAAGCTCGGACGATTCCCCTCTCCAGAAAGGTGTCACAGGCAGACACAGAGCCAGGCCAGGTGTAGCTTCTCGGAAGAGAAAAGAGAGAACAAAGTTAAAAGCTGAAATAACAGCAAATAATGCAAAATTGGAGAGTAGTGTGAGAATGTAGCGAAGAGGGTGAAAGTGGTCGTTATGTCCTCCAGCAGCCTAAGCCTATAGCAGCATAACTACATAGATAGTTACAGTTCACATTATTTACTTAAACAGCGCTTATTTACAACAATGTCATCACAAGGCACCCCACAAAGGGTCCCACTGATGGTCATTGTTATACTAAAAACCACAAGGATTGGGATACCTCCCTCTGTCAGACTGATTATAACCATTGGAAAAGAGAAGTGGTCATACAGCTAGGAAGGCTCCCTCCCTGATAAACTAAGCCACTCTAACTTTTATTAAAAAGGAAAGTTTTAAGCCTAGCCTTAAAAGTAGACAGGTTGTCTGCCTCACGGACTAAAACTGGGAGCTGGTTCCACAGGAGAGGAGTCTGATTACTGACAGTGAAATGGAAAGACCTTTTATATAATGTTTCACAAAAAAATGCAAATGTCAGGTTTTAAACGGCATGTTTTATTGCTTTAATTTACACTAAATAAAATTAAATCTGACAGTTTTCAGTGAAAGATGAGTGCAATCAAAGGTATTTGTTGTAAAAATGCTCACTATTTCCTTTTTTTGTGGTTCAAATTAGCAACCCCAAATCCTTTAGACATATTCCTATTAAAAAAGATTGTTTTGGTCAAGAAAATTATCCCTTTTCAATTTACAGCCATAGAAAGTGACAGACATCAAGATCATACAGTTACATATCATCATTCATATAGAAGCACCTATCTGTCTTTAGGGCGTGACTCAAAATGCTCTTTTTGTGTCGAAAAGTGGGTTTCAAAATTACGTATTACCTGTGAAAACCAAAGAAAATGCCAATTGTGATTTATTTGTTTAATAGTTTTAGGTTTTTTTAGGTGTCCTTACTCTAAAACATGATCATTTTTAGCCTTTAATTTGAAAGGCATTAAACAACACCACATCTTGGTAAAAACTAAAATATTGTAAATAGTTCTGAGATGGGGCTGCACAGTGGCACCGGGTACTCCGGCTTCCACCCGCAGTACAAAAAGCATGACTGTTACGGTTAATTGGTCTCTCTACATTGCCTTTAGGTGGGAATGAGTGTGTGCATGGTTGTTTGTCCTGTATGTCTCTGTGTTGCCCTGCGATGAATGGGGACCTGTTCAGGGTGGACCCTTCTTCTTGTTGGGGCCATCCATTTTGGTCGCACATTTTGACATGCGCAGCTCAACAGACGTTGCAGCTCTGACGTCACTGGGAGCATAAACCGGCTGAGATGCAGAGTTTCGTGGCCATCTCACAGGACAGTGCAACGGAAGCGCATATCTGGAGAGACAAAAGCTCGCAGGCGAACTTTTGCTCCACTAGGCCATTCCCGGAAGAGCTTGAAAGCTGGAAATGTGTCTGATACGAGAAGATCAGGAGATTTATTTGCCGATCGAAGACCATGCCGGCACCCGGCGCAGGTGGAAACCCACAGAGGTTCTATGTCTAAGGAGGTGAGTTTCCCTTCTTGTGTATGCAGTTGACTAGCGGTTCATCTTTTCCGCTCCTGGACGGATGAGAAATTAACGTTTTCTTCTTTAATTTGATCACGGACGAGTGGTCCCCCTTCCCTCCTTTTTCTTCAGACCTGATCCCTCCTCAACCGGTGGAGAGCAGAAATCAACGTCAAAGTAATTTTGTTCTTTTCATATTAAACCGGATGCATTTAGAGGTCTGGGCAGGATGAGGCATAGTTAATGTGATACATGATGTGTTAATGTGATGCAGGATCACCAGTAGAGTAATCTCAGGTATTAACTTGTTGCATGCAATACTGATTGAATTATGTTATGCTGAGCTGTGTTTTGATTTGCTGCGCAAGCGCTGCTGAATTGTGCGTGGTTAATGTTTTGTTCGGCTGATCGCAAATCAGCCAGGAGTTAGAAGTTGGACTTTTAAAAGTTTTTCATTCAAAGCAACTGCGGTCTGGGCCTCGCCCGACCACTCTTTGTTCCAGTTTTATTGCTGGAGATTTTCCACTGAGTTCTCGCTTCAGAGTTTATGACCCTTGTCAAGATTTGGGGCGTTCAGCTGGTTGGGGCTAAAGGGGTGTGGCCCCACCGTTTTATCAGCTGATCGCTGCAATCGAGACATCAGCACAACAAGAGGACTTGTTTCCATTTAACCCAAATTACACATTTTGTCCATAAAACTACTGGTTTGATCTTCATAGACACTAAATGCACATATATTTTTCTTTTATTATTATTGTTAGGTAGTCATTTTTATTCCCTTTGTGTAGAACGGTGCTTGTTAGTTAGGTGAAGGTTTTTAGACCAGAATAATGGTATATCAGGATTATTTGGCTTCAATAAATCTTCATATATATAATTAAGAGAAGCATTTGTGTTTATTTCGTGCAAGACTGATTTATCTGTCAAAACAAGGTCGAAGATCCTCCATCTTCGGTGAAGTGGTTGAATAAACAGTGACAGTTGGTGGTTTTGGTTAATAACTTGTAATTATTAAACAGCTTTGAGCCCATAATCACAACACCAGAGGACATCTTTGATTTCTATTCGTAAGTAATGATTTTTGGTTAAGAAATATTTTTTTTTCAAATTATGATTTTAAATTATAATTCTTGATGAATATTAATTAATCAATAATCATAATCCTTACACTCTCGCCTGTAGACTGCTGGAGATAGGCACCAGCTCCCCCGTCACAAAATATGGAATAAGCGGTATAGAAGATGAATGAATGAATGAATGAATGAATGAATGGGTTCTGAACTGTTCAAGTTAGATATACAGTTAAGTCCAAAATTATTCATACCCCCGACAGTCAGATTTAGCTTTAAATTGATCTTTAATTTTACCAACATGATGCTATGGACTGGAAAAAATAGATGTAATAGAGAATCTGCGGAGGGAGCTAAAGATAAGGGTGATGGTAAGGACCTCAAAGACTTTGAGCTCATCATGAAAGGTAAATGGTGAAAACGCTAATGGTAACATGCAAATTCAGCTAGTCAGAAATTATAGAAAGAATTGTATTGCTGTAATGCCAATAAAGATTTTCCATGATTTATTAAGAAGGGTATAAATAATTTTTTATCACTTCGCTTTCAGTCATTTTTAATACAATCTAAACTGCTTCGCTTTTTACATTGTTTTATTATCTTTTGAGAGATGCCCGTCACATATCCTATCAGAAACAAAATTAGTAGAATAAAGATAAATTTAAATCCAAATCTGCCACGGTTATGAATCATTTTGGGCTTAACTGTCATGATTAACAGGTGTTTATGTTTTGTTTTGGTTTGGATTTGTTGTTTATTTATACTATATGTGGTCTTGCTATATTTAGTTCATTTCTTTGTGTTCATTAGTGTCAGAAAGGTCTTGTATTATCAGTTCATTTCTTCAGGTTTAGTTTCTTACTTATTTTCTTATGTGCTGTTCTCTGTGTATTCTAGTTTATTCCCTCAGTTCAGTGTTAGTCTATTCCTCTATTTTCTCTGTGTTTTAGTTCAGCTCCCTCTATGTTAGTTAGGCTACGTTCACACTGCAGGCAAATGCATCCTAAATCTAACATTTTTGCCCATATGTGACCTTTTCATGGCAATCAGAATGGCCCAATTCCAAATATTTTCTCCTCCAAAAAGTCAATTTTCATATGTGGTACCAAATGAGATACGAATCAGTTTTCCGACAGTTTTCAAAGCATCCGCAGTCAGAACGATCATGTTGCATATCATCCAACTTTTACGTCATTTCACGGCTCCGACCACGCATCCACACAGACTTCTCTACAGAAGTAGCAGTCTCTGCTCAACAAAAGGACATTGTTATAAGCTGTGCTCTTCTTTTTTTAATCTTCTTTCGTCTTGTTATGATGTGGTCATGATATTGTCGGCTCCCATCGCTTACCAATTTAATAATGACACAGACACATCGGCATCCATTATTACTTCCGTAAACCATGTGGGGTCAATATTCTCCTTCTGCACATGTGGGTCACTTTGGGGTCGTCAACCCTTCAAACTGTCGTGTTTAATTAGTAGTTTGAATGACCATGCAAAAAAATTCTGATTTCATTAAAAATTTTAAGCATCAAAATTTTGAGCATCAAGGCCTGCAGTGTGAACTTAGCCATATCCTCCCTCAGCTTCCCTGCATTCATTCTGCCACATCAGTCCCACATCCAGTGATTAGCTCCTCTGGTTCCTTTGTCATTCTCTACTGCCACCTCAGTATTTAAGATCCTGCTTTTTCACTGTTCTCTGCTGGTTTCTCTGCTAGACTGTCCGTTACTCTATCTGTTACATTGCCTGTACTTCATGACCTGCTCTTCATGCTATCCCCCCTGAAAGTTCTCCTTTTGTTTATTATTAAAGAACTCTGTTTGCCACTGTCAGTCTCTGCCCTTGGGTCCTTTGCAAAACCCAAAAACATGACCATAACTGAACCAATAAACCTGTCAGTTTTTTTTTTTATCAGTTATGCACTCTCAATTAAAACTTTATCTGTTCTTTTAATCCAAAATATTAAGATATACTTAATATCTCAGGAAGGTTTTTGAGTGATAAGTCAGGGGGTTTCTTTATTCCTAACTTTGATTTTAATTTAATATTGTTTAAGAACACAACATTTTTAAAAGGTGAAACTACAGCATTTTATTATTTTCTTAGATGCACAATGCCATCTGACCGGTTTAGCTTGGACTTGTAGAATCAGAACAATAGATATGTTGGACTCCTGTACAACCACCTAAGGAGCTCATGCATTTAAAATTTACATGCAGTCATTTAATAATACTCCTCAGTTGCGTGTCCACCAATTATGTGATACTGTTTTTTAATAAAGAGTTTTATAGATTTGTTTTGGGCAATATCCTCTCTCTGTACTCTTTAGTGCAAAAACAGGCTCCAATGAACTTTTCTTAAACTGGGGGATGAGTTGTGTATGTATAAGAAGTAAGTAAATCAAAGCTGGGTATGATTATTTAAAATAATTATTAATGCGTTTTGTGTACAATGTGAAACCTATGCTGTTAAAGAAACAGTTTGTCTGACTGGAGTAAACATGGTTTGGGAATAATCTCTTCCAGGTGGATGGCCTCTTCAGTTTCAGCACAGCTGAAACCTCCCAGTTTTGTTCACTTTCTCCGCACAACTTTTAGGAAATCGTTGCCTCCTGCATTGTTTTGTATGAAGGCCACTGTCCAAAATTAGGATTTTTCTGTGTGCACTCAGAGACTCCTGTGGTGGTGAGGTTGCCACGAGTTTCATTAAAGCCAAAGCTGAATGAAATATGGATGTGCAGGGAGTGAATTAGAGTGATGGAACGGGCCAAATATTGTCTTCGTAGTGTCTGTGCAATGCTGTCTTTAGGGGAATAGATATCCAGACAGGAGGAAAGTAAAATTGCAGTCCAAGTTTAGGGGATTCATCAACAAGACAGAAAACTTTCTCGCCCTGTTCTGTTATAGAGTATGTTGTTAAACTACATTCACAAATCTCCAATAGTAATGCAAGAAAAGACGTTAAAAATAAGTGTCAGAAGAAAAAATACTTTGATTATTTTTTTCTGGGAAGAATTTAACATAATTTTGAACGTGCGACCTGTTACTGAAGAGAAAAGGCACAGTGCAAAGAAACTGAAACCCAAAAAAAAGGCAAATTTCTAACATAATGCAAATACGAACTGCATATCACAGCCTCCTGATCAAACACAATCCATCCACCCTGACAGAACATGTTTTTGCAAACAGCCAACAGATGGAAGCTCAAAAGTACCATTTCAGCACACTGTATAATTGGATATTGACACCAAGCTGTCACGGCACCAAGCTGGATCCACTGTGTCCCAGCTTGTTGTTATGCTCCATAAATGAATTGCAGCAGAGTCAACAATATAAATTCAGTGCTTTCAGTTTAGAATAATCTTGAACAGGCCTTCATGTGGAATAGTTTGGAATGTGCTGCAAGATCACCTCATGGGTTTATTCAAACAGTGCCAGCAGATGGTTGATTTTTCAGTGTCTTTTAGGGTAATGCAGAGTCAGACCTCTCACCCTGACAGGAATTTACATTTCATGATCACCCACTGAATCTAATTCAGGTTATAATAAAACTAAGAAAAAATGTCCACTGTTGCAGCTATATGTAAGAAGGAAAAACTTCTGCAGGACCAGAAAGTGACTCTCACTGCAGTGGTGCTGTGGGAAGGATGTACTGTAGTGGGAAATAGAAGCTTAATTGAACAAACTAATGAGTAGTTCTTATTTCCATTGGGGATGTGCCAGTAAGATTGTTTGACAGTTTATCTGTGATAAATAAATTCTTCTGGAGCTAATTAGCTTATAAGCCCTCAGGGGATGAGAGCGTTGAGTGTCCAAGGGTGTGCATGGGTATGTGTGTTTTTCTGCATATTGCTATATCTTCAAGTCAACACTGGTCCACTTCCTGTACTGTCTCACTCCACCCCCTCACACACTGACAATCTCCAGACCATGCCCATTGTTGAAGCGTTGCCTATGCACCCACTAAAAAAACTAAAATTAAAATTGACTAAATGCAAAAGAAGATAATTAATCTCCCCAATAAGTGAAACTTAATTTGAAAGATAATACACAGTGATCCTTTTTTCTCATAAAAATGAATGTCATCACACATTGACAGAAAAAAGTTGCTTTTGTATGCAAATTAAAAATGTCATATTATTCTCGTTTGCATGTCCATCATTGTATTTGCAGTCTATTAGAAAAGTTAAAATGCAATCCTGTTTAAGCACACATTTCTTGTCACTCTGAGAGTCCTCTGATTAAGAGCTCCTTGTTTGTTGATCGGTCAGTTGGCCCACAGGAGACGCAGCAATGGGGGATATGAATAAATCCCTGTTTCATGATTACTGGTCTTAACCTCACAAACAAAAAAGGGTAATGTACCAGCATGGAACAGGAATTGGGTCATAAAGTTACAATATTCAAAAACCCCTGGACAGGTCTAAAATCACCTGGACTGTAAAAATGTTTAAAGACTAACCACCCAATAAAAACAACTTGCTCTATTGAACTAAAGGTTTTTTAGAAATTCTGATTTGCTTAATGTTACTATTCCACACAAACCACTAATCCCATAAATTGTCAAAAATAGTAACAAATTCAAATTTAACCTGATTCTTAGATGCGTTTGACATATTGTTAACTGATTCCTAATGTTTGTGCAGTATTCCTTATTCATACTGACCTCTTTACAATGTTTATGCAAATCAAACTGGATCGCGCGATTTATCTTTATCTATCATACCTGTGTCAGATGTAACGACACACCTCATAAAAACTTGTACTTTTATTTAGTCTGTCGACAGAATATTTTCCCACAAACGTTAGGAATCCTCAAGATATTTTTGGTTAATGTGAGACAGGGTTTTTGATCATTCTCCAGTGTCTTCACTCATCTTCTTTCACTTTCATGTTCCAAGGACAAAAGTGAACGTCTGCCAATGTTCATTAAATCGTTGGGCAGAGCTAAGTGATCTAAAGAAGAAGAAAAACAATTGTTCAGTCAATTAGCTGATTTGCAATTAGTAAAAAACAAAGTAAAATGAAAAAAACTTTTGTAAATGCCTGAAGAAATATTGTGTAAAGCCATTTTAAAACCTCAAGAAAATACTTCTTAGAAGTGAAATATATGCACAGAGCAGTATATCTAAGATAGAAAGAAATCTCCATAAATCTAAGATCCAAACATAATATGGCTTTAGGTTAACAGCACTGTTTTTGATCATTTCTTGATATTTCTAGCTTCTCTGCTTCTAAGCTGAAGCATTAAAAATGTTGTTGATTCTATAAGAATAAAAAACAGCTACATAGAGTTAGAGCCAACATTAATTTTATCATGAAGCTGATCTGTACGACCAAATATTTCCTTTCCATAGTTATTTTCACAGCATCGATCTAAACTGCACTTCATTCACAGCCGCCTCCTTGGCTGAGTTTCACCTCGCACTGTATGAAGCTTCTTGTTTATATCAGTTTTTGACTGTTTAAAGATGTATGCTACAGGCTGTTCTGATAAGAGCATATCTGCCAGTGGGACCACTTTGAGGAGTCACAAGTTTTACCCTATCTCTCGGTCTCTGGGAAAAATTTGCGTCTGGGCATCTGGGGTCTGGGGACCCTTTGGCACCGTGCTGTCTCCAAAGGCAAGATGAAGCCCTCCTTTGAAGTCTAAAACTATATTTATAAATTGCCTTTTGGTTCATTAGGTGTCGTCCTATGTTTGCACAGATAATTTGTATGTTATGAGAGTATTTTGTATGCTTGTTTGGATGTAAAATCCTGTAAAGGAGTTATCACCTTCAGAGTAGATGTTCGGGTGTTGTACGGATGTAAACGTTTTGTATGTTTTCTCCACCATCTTTCAAAAACACAAATAAAACCTTCCATCAAATTCAAAACTCAACTCTTATATTCTGATATAATTCAAGAAAGATGTGCTAACAAAAGCAATGTGAGCAGTGAACAGTATACTAAAAGTTTTTTGTTTTTTTTTTAGATAAAGCACTTTAAAAAAAATATTGGGAAAAATGAAAATCCCAGTGAAATGCTGCTAACAGTTCTTGAACTGCAACTAATGATTTCACAAAGAAAGTTTATTGAAGACTTCAATAGGGAAAAAAGAAATGAAAACTTTTCAGTAATACTGAAAAACATTCAACGTATTGCCAAGGAATTGGCCTCTGTTAATCCATTAAGCAAAGAGCTCCCTGCCATGGTCAAATGTTGAAGAGGGTGTTAATGAATGTCTCTACACCAAGAGCCCGTTGAAGTGAGAATTTGAAGAATAGAAGGTGGAACACAATATGCACCTGTAGGATAGAGCGAACATGATAATTGTTCTAAATTATAAAGTGTTGCTGACATGTGTCACCCTAGAATTTCTTTCCACAAATGAGGAGAAATAAACACAGAACGTTGTTCTGTTCTGAAGGAATGTAATCCTCTCGCCTCCATGTGCTCTTTTCTTTTCTAGTGACAAAGATAATTATAGTTTTTGTTGGACGGCTTTCAAGGATTTATCTCCTCCTTGTATTAATGGCTTTCTAAAGCTTTTAAATCCAAAAAGTTTAATTCATTGCTTTTGTGCAGCTATTCAATTTTCCATACTTTTGTGACATTCTTTTCATGTTTTGCAGTAAAATATTTTCACAGCTCCGGAAACCCCTGAAAAATATGGACACAATGTTTGAATTTTCATGGAAAATGTGGAGTACACTTCTGGTTTAGCCTAGAGGTCAGTCTGTTTGTGCTGCCAAATGGATTCAATACAAAACTAGCTTGCTCACAACATTTCCAAAATACACTGTTTGTATTTTCTTATCTCCAGGTCAACAGATGAAAGTGTTTTCTGAATGGACCTCTTTAGTCAGCAGAAACATAATTTGTCAAAGCTCGCTAAAATTATTGTCTATTCTCAAACCATTCATTGTAAGGTAAATAAGACATAATTGTTAAAGAAAAAGAATAAAAACATTCATACTATAGATCAGTTTTTATGTATTGTGGCTACAGAATATAGCTACATCCCACTTAACGTAAATACATGTTCATTTTAAAGGCACAGTTTGTTTTTTCCTCAAGTAGGGTCCCTTGGAGAGGTTTTCAGCGGTTAGTATTTTATCTCTTGAAGATAAGTCTTTAAACAACCTCGGTTCCAATCAATTTAACCCGACCAGTCATGCAAGGACCAGTTTCAAAATGGATTTCTATCCTTCCAAAATAAATTTTGTACCTGGTAATGCAAACATTATTTTATAAATTTTTACAAAGCTCTTATGTTTACATTATTTTATTTAGTATTTGCATATAAGTATGATGTTATTTGCAAAAAGAAACATTGTAGCCAACAGCACACATAGACATCCATCCATCTATCTATCTGCTTATCAGAGCAGGGTTGGGGATGAGCTGGTGCCTATCTCCAGCAGTCACTGGGCAAAGGGGGTGGGGGAGTTGTCTGGACAGGTCACCAGTCCATCACATGGCAACACAAAGACAAACAGGATAAGCAAGCATGCACACACATATTCATATCAAAGACCAATTTAAAGTAACCAGTTAACCTTAGAGTCATGTTTTTGGACTGTGGGAGGTTGGTACCCAGAGAGCACACATGCATGCACAAGGAGAACATGCAAACTCAGTGATTAACAGAAACTGCTAAAAAAGGAATGCATTGTAAAAATCTGTAAAACTGTCTTGAAAGGCGATCCAAATTGCACAACACTAACAAGCAATACATTTGGTGATAGACCAACAGCTTAAATTGACATTCGCTGCAAATAAGAAACTATCTTAATGAAAAGAACTATTTACTCTAAATATGGCATATAGATAGATAGATAGATAGATAGATAGATAGATAGATAGATAGATAGATAGATAGATAGATAGATAGATAGCAAGCACAGTGAACTAGGGTCAAACAAAGATACTTTCAACAGATTCTGAAGCTTTTTTTTATGTTTTTTGCAGCACTAATTGCCTTTATTTTTATCATTTTTTGACAGTAAGCAGTGGAAAGAGTGGGGGAAGGGTGTGCTGGAGACAATGCCAGGGCCAGGATGTGATTCCATAACAGCCTGCGTTGAGGACTAAGGCCTCCATACATGGTTCGCACGCTTAAACCCCTGCACCACCATTGCCACGCCCTGATTCCAAAGCTTTTTCTATTGAATCTGACTTTTTCTCTGTGGAGTAGAATACAACGAACATCAGAGTGGGTCAGCACTCCAGCTCCAAGGGCTTCATTCCTTCCCTGTTTGAGATAAAATACCACTATGATCTTCTGCAGAACCTAAACTAATACGAATCTGTTTATGTTCCTATTTTAATTTGGTTGATTTCTGCACATGATCACCACTTGTAAATGGCATGATCTGCTGTTAGCGCATTAACTGGTCATTTGCCATGAACAACAATCATGTTGTCCCCCCCACCCCTTCCTGCTCTTGAACTTTGTTAAGAAACTGTTTTTCTAAAACTAGATTGCTTCTCGAAAAATTGTCCCTAGGATGCTGGTTCTACCACTGATGGGGAGCAAAAGACACCTGCCTGTGTTTGCATGCTGCTGCTGCAAGTGATTCTGGGCCAGCCTGCATGCCTCACCTCAATAGTGCAATTTGGGGCAAAGTTTTCTGCTGTATTTTATCTTATTTACAGTAAGTGAGAGAGCTGCAGCACTGATATAAACTACATCAGATTCTGTTCATTTCACATTTCCTATCCCTGACTGTAACCTGTCTGACTGAAGAAATTACACAGAGATGAAGCAACTTTTATTTTTAAATCATACTGCAACACACAGGGTGAGTTGAATCTAACAAACTCACAGGTCAGGATAAATAAGTGCAGAATTTTTGCAAAGATTATTAGTTTATAAAGTATAATGAGAATTAACAAACATTTTCTAAATTTATTTCACTGCAGCGAGGAATCAGACATGTTTGGGTCAAAAAGATGGCTAAGGAAAAACAGGTTTGCTCCCCCAAACCTATGTAGTTCAGGGATGAAAATTAAATTATCCAGAAAACCAATTGGTGATCTTGCATACACTCAGTTATTTTGCTGCAGCTGAATACAATACACCTAAATAACATTTATATAATGTGAATAATACAAGTTGTTGTACTATGAGCACACTAGCCCCATTCAACATTACTCTGCTGTGTACACTAACACCTTCTGTTGAGTTATTACATGGGTTGTGAGAGATTTATTGTAAAGTTAGATTTTGTCCAATAAATTAACACTTTACAATGAAATGGCAAAACAAACAGCAAAAGTAATGTGGTGTTTTTTTATGAAGTGTGAACTATATGTATCAGGGGTTTGACTGATTTTAAATCAAAGCCTGGCCAGTAAGTTAAAGCTGTGAAACAACTGATAGTGCTGTTATGTTTGGAAGTATAGTATTCCCAAGGTGTGTATGTTTGTTTCAGAAACAATCATCCTGGTCTGGCTCTTCCACAAATAAACATGCTCCACATTTTTGCTCCCAAACCACCTCTCAAATGTGAGATTAAACACCATGGTAAACCACAGAAGGCATTAAGAAACAATACATCTGGGTTTAAATTAAGTAAAAGTCCCTAACATCAAACACGTGTGAAGGCCAGCTTTTCCAAATGTCATCCAGTGTTGTAATTGTGGGTGAATGAGTGACAGACTGCGGAGCACACCCCCTCATTCAAAGTTTTAATCTGACTGCGCCACCTGTGAGGCTCGTCAGAACTCCAGCCCACGGGGGCAGAGCCCGGCTTCATTACTGTTTGGCTGGTTCTAGCCCAGTTCTCCCCTCGCTCTATCTCTCCCTGCCTCTCTATTCTTCGGTACCTTGCAGGCATACTGCAGAAATGAGAGCCGGCTGCTCGGTCCTCCACATCGTTCCATGGCCGCAATTTGTCATTTTTCACACGAGATGAAGCCTTTTATGAAATGAAATGAGTTTCCCTAAAATGAAGCGCCACAAAAGCTCCGTGATTAATTTGCTTGTTAGGCTATTGCAGCTGTCACCTGTGGAAGACATCTGGACAGCAGATTGACTAATGCCAGCAGTGGGCCTGAAACAGAGCTCTCTCTCTCCCATAACCCACCCCACAGTAAGCCTCTCAGCAGGCTTTTAAAGGCACTTTTCTCTGTTTGATATAGCCTCTTTCTGAGGGGCAATTAATAAGCATTACTTGTGATTGACATGGTAATTAGTTGCATTAATGTGGTCATAAGAGGCTTTGTACTGTATGTTGGGGGGAGTGAACTGATGTTAGGAAACTGGGAGTGAGCTCCACAACCTCTCTTAAAAAGTAATTGTCCACTGGATAACCACTGCTTTTTTTGACAGTAATTTTGTCAAAAATGGCACTGCCGATGAAAGAAAACTATTTCAGCTTTCAGATTACAGACCTTCTAATCACATGGATCATTTATTATTAATACAAATTGTTTTTTAGTTGTGAAGTCTTAAATGCACAGTTATAACACTGATAATACAACAATGTCACAGGCTCATGTGAATACATGGAAAAAAAGAAGATATACTATTCTCTCACTATATATATATATATATCAGAATCAGAATCAGAATCAGAAAAGCTTTATTGCCAAGTACGTTTTTGGACATACAGGGAATTTGTTTTCGCGCAGTCAGTGCAATACAGTACAAATTAAACAGTATAAACATATCTACAATATAATATAAATATATGTGCACGGTTTTAAGTGAGTGAGAGTAAATGTAGAGCAGTATAGGATGCAAGAGCAATACAACAGTGCAGGTGATCATATATATATATATATATATATATATATATATATATATATATATATATATATGCATGTTTCTGATAGGAAATCAGACATGCACCTGTCAAAAGACAGTAAGACCATTTATAGAGTATATTACTTTTTATTCATGTTTTATTTAAAAATGGCTCGTCATAAATGTATACTATTCTGAATAATTAATAAAGACTCTTTAATAATCATTACAGCAATCAAACCCTTCTAATAATTACTGCACAGCTATTTGCATGTTTCTTCTGGTATTGTGATGATTTATCTTCCATGATGAGCTCCAGCTCATTGAGGTTGGAAGGCCTCCTTGTCATCACCCTCATCTTTCATTTCCCTCTGAGATTTTCTATCAGATTCAAGTCAGGACTTTTTCTGGGCCACCCTGACTCAACATTGTCACGTTTTGATGAAGTTTTCTTATCCACATACAGATTACACACAGGATACCAGCATCAGTAAGTAGGGTTTATTTTCCCAAAGATTTTCAGAAGATAATGTGATCTAATAACTTAGTTGGTTCTCTGTTGCAGATGAGAGTCTAGAAGGAAGAGGAGAGGAAGTAGACCAGTGTAGAAGAAAGTCGTGAGTATTGCTGGTCAGTATAATGAACTTTCTTACTTGAAGTGGGGGTAAAGTCTGACTTTGGGGAGAACATTCTTGGCTGTGAGCCACTGGCAGTGAGATGTGGTGTGGAAGATTGCATGGTTCCTGAACTATTTTCTTTCTGCAGGAAATTTCCATGATTAAATGCAGGAAGGTGGACAGGCAGATGGTGATGGTAAGATAACTTGAGAGGTAGTGCTGCGAGGGACAACCAGTTTAGTTTCCAGGTGTCTGTCCTCGGAAGAAAGATTTGATGGGTTGCTTGAGGAATCTGATCTCCAACAGTGACAGGGAACTCAAGCTAATCGGTCTAGGAAACAGAGAGAAGACACTAGATAAGTAACTCCGAGTATTCATAAGGAAAATACACAAAAAGGGAGCTTGACTTTACAGCACATGGGTTAACAATAAAGTGTCGTGCTGGTGTGAGGCAACTCCAGCTGCTTGATGATGTGACTGCCGTCAGCTCTGTTGGCTGCAGCCAGGTTACAATTGTCTTGTTTTCCCTTGGGGGGAGAACTGCAGCTTAGGGGAGGAAATCCATAAACACACACAGAACACACACAACAATCCAGAATCATGACAAATATTGTTTCTAGTTTAAAGAAACATGTTGATTAAATCAAAAGATTATTTTAAACCTACATCATACTAACATCATGATTGAATATCCTTTTTCTGAAATGTTGTGTTTGTTTTAGGTCAGATGTAACACGACACAAACCTACCAAAAAGCTTCACTTTTGTCTTGTCAATCCACAGAATATTTTTGTAAAATTCTTGGGGATCATCAGTATGTTTTTGGCAAATGTGAGATGTGCCTTTATGTTATTTATGGTCAGCAGTGGTTTTGCCCTCATATGAATTTTATTTTGCCCAGTCTCTTTGTTATTGTGGAATCATGACCTCCGACCTTAAATGGGGCATGTGAGGTTTGCAATGCTTTAAATGTTGTCCGGGGTTGTTTTGAAACCCCCTGGTTGAACTGTCAATGTGCTCTTGGAGCTACTTTGGTTAACCAGCCTCTGCTGAGAAGCTTCACAACTGCTGCATGTTTTGTCCAGCTGTGGATTATAGCTCTGAATTTGGTCAGCTGGTGTCCCTTTCCAGACTGACAAATATCAATGGCTTTGGTGTTCTACTGTATTTGAATGTTTCTTAGATGATATGTTGCTTTTTGAGATATTTTACCCATCAGAGAGGCTCTATTTAAATAGTTTATTATATTTTCAATCAACAATAAGAAAATGACTGGACAAAAATGACATGCATGGTAGAGTTGCAAAGTAAAAACACAACTGCCTAAAAAGAACACAAAGATCCATCCCAAAGTTGAAAAACAAAAACTCTGGACAAAATATATAACATACATTTATAAAAATATGATGTGGGCCATCAAGAGAAAAGTGGAACCTTTTGAAAGCATGTGTCCCATTTGAACAGATGTAACAGCATTTGCTGGTGTAGATGCAAACACACAAAAGACAACTGCAAGTTACAAAACTAATGCAAAGGAAAAATGCTGCAAATAGCAAAAACAACTAAAGTTCAGTTCAATCACAACACACAGGTTTCAATGAAGATTGCTACATTGACTAATGTTTCATCCATCCATCCATTTTCTATACTTGTTCCATACTGGGTCGTGGGGGGGCTGGTGCGAGGAAGGATACACCCTAGGCAGGTTGCCAGTCCATCGCAGGACAACACAGAGACTCACAGGACAAACAACCATGCACACACTCATTCACACCTAAGGGAAATTTAGAAAAAGCAGTTAACCTAACAGTCATGTTTTTGGACTGTGGGAGGAACCCAGAGTACCCAGAGAGAACCCATGCATGCACGGGGGAGAACATGCAAACTCCATGCAGAAAGACCCCCAATCGGGAGTCAAACTAAGGACCTAATTGCTGCAAGGCAACATTACTAACAACTGCGCCACTGTGCAGCCCACTAATGTTTTGTATTACAGAAAATAAAGAAATAGAAACGACTATAAATCAAAGTCCCTTGGATGCTAATACTAAGGATGTGAATATGCTGCTGTCCTATAATATTGTAAAAGATTAAGTGTTTGAAAAGACACAAAGGAAACTGTACATTTATATCTTCCATCCAAGTTTCCTATGGGCATCCAGTTAGTATTTACTAAGGCTCTGGTCCCATTGGACTTGTCTACCCCTAGTGGTCTGGCTCACTTTCGTTTTGTGGAGTTAGTTTGCAGCTTTTCTTAACTTGCAGTTGTTTTGCTATTTGCAGCATTTTCCTTTGCAATTTTTTGTAACTTGCAGTCGTTTTTTTGTGTTTGTGTGTTTGCATCATGCATGTGTTTGCAGCGCATTCTGTTTGCAGCTCGTTTAACCATTTTCTGCGCGTTTGCACCTTTCAGGCACTTTAATTCTCATCTTGGGACGTGACCAAAACAACTCATATGGCATCGGTAGTGATTTGTTTGGATCACCAAGCAACAACAACCGAAACATTAAAAAGAGGGTAGCGGCTAGTGACTCACGTGTCCCAATTGCTCTATTACTGACTTCAGTCGCCCTGTTAGTGTGATTGTTCTGATTACAACTTATAAGCCTGTTACTTTCAACCAGGTTAAAAACAGTGGCCTTTAAAATGAGAGGTGAGACATCTTCAAGAAACAAGAGAAGTCCAGTTGCCTAGGATTAACACAGCATTTTAGAAAAAGAACATCATATCGACAGTGAAACATGGTGGTGGCTTGATGGTCTTGAACTATTTTGCTGTTTCAAAGACCTGAAGCATGTACCTTAATTGATTGAACAATGTATTCTGCTCTCTGTTGAAAAATTCTGAAAGGAAAGTCTGGCCATCAATTAATGATATTAAGCTGAAGCTTACTCAGGTTATGCAGCAGTACAGTGATCCATAATGAAGCACATCAGGCCACTGAATGGCTAAACAAATTACTATTTTTGGAGTGGCTTAGTCAAACGATGTGCTTATATCCAGCTGAGCTGCAGCATAACCTTAACCAGGCTGTTAATGCTCTGAAGAGTGGGCCAAAATTCTTCTACAGCGATGTAAAACACTCATTGTCAGTTATCACAAAGGCTTGTTGGCAGTTGTTGCCACAACAAGTGGCACAACCAGTTATTAGGTTGAAAAGGCAATTAGTTTTAACACAGGGCCAACCTGTCTGTCTCTGTCTATCTGTAAAAATCACCCTTTAAACTGCATTATGTGATGTATAAAACCCAATTAATATATTGAGAACCTTGAAAAAAAGGAAGGCACTAAGCACTAAACATCTTTTTTGAACTGATTTTGTAAAGACGAAAATGAAACACATGAGATACACCTGCAAATCAACTGATATTTACAGTATTTTGGAAATTTGTTTCTGTGAATAGCAATTTTATTTTAAAAAGACAACCTGACTGATTGTTACTTGGTGCAAATAGAACTTCACATTATTATATTTGTTTTGAGGCAAACATAACAGCTAAACACATCTTTGTATTGGATAATCATGAATGCAACATGTATTAAAACCTGCAATATTACTGAAATTTCAACACAAAGGTAATACTCTATTAAAAATGGTTTGGTTTTTCACATGTATTAAAAAAATATTCTTTTAGTCTTTGTTTTGGGAAGTCTGAACATGTAAAATCAGTTACATGGCACCTTACAAAAAGCAAATATCAAGTGTTGTATTTTAATGTGTAATACTTAACCGTGATGAAATTTAAACCTCAAATATTTTTATTTTCTTCCTTTGATGAGGCTGTTTGAGGTTCTGGATCCAATTGCAGATCACCGAGTCGTGTAATGATGTGCAGGGACTTATTTTTTAATTATTGAGCAATTAGAGGGTAGGACTAGTTTATTTGTATATTCTGTATACTGAGGAGAAGAAGCCTTTGTTGGCATAACTGCTGTGCAGTAAATTTAAAAACATTACATAATACTCTGGGATTCATAGATTCAATAAGCCTATTTTGAAATGACCTGGATGGAACTTATTGCTATGGTCAATTACTTACTTTACATAACTATTGAATTTCAGAGAAAGGAGAGAAAAGGCTTTGCTACTGTAATAATAAACATTGCAAAGGCAAAATGACTAAATTACCCATGAGACTAAAGAACACACAAAAGTACGCTAAGTTAAGATCACAGCCACAAAGTATTTTTGCTCAATAGATAATTTGATGCTGAGTGTGTCTCCATGGAAATAATGTTGAGATTTAGTAGGTTAAAGATGTTTAGATGAACATATTGTATGTACCATAAGAAAGAAAGAAAAAAAGAGCTTATTAAAACAATAATATTTACACAAAAGTCTGCAGTTATTTAAACTAAAATCCATGTTAAAATCCATTACAGTATTGTTCCGTGTGAAACACTTGTTGTAAAGAGGTGATCATATGAAATGCGACCTGGCAAAAAAACAGTTGTGTTTTTGGTTTCTGCTGTACTTTTGCATGAGGTAATTTCTGTATCTAATCTTAGTAGGCTAAGTTTTGCAATTGTGTGGAACATCAATGAACCATGGAACAATTTATAAATACCCTATATTGCCCATATATCGGTCACACCATCAAATCAGTGAATTCAGGTGTTCCAATCACTTCCATGACTGCAGGTGTGTAACGTTTGGTGTGAAGAAACTTGACTGACCTGCACAGAGTCCTGACCTCAACCTTCTTGAATACCTTTGGGATGAATTAAGTGGAGGCTGCAATTCTGGTTTTCTTATCTAACTATGAAAACACTACTAAACCTTGTGGAAGATGTTTACAGAATAGTTGAAATTGCTATTGCTGGCAATGGTGGGTCCATCAACAAATTTGACCTTATAGACTAAGAATAGAAAGTCATCAAAGTTTATATACATGTAAAAGTAAACAGACAAATACTTTTTGCAATATAGTGTATTTTGAGAAAATACCCATATACTTTTATGCAAATGATCAAGTTATGCTTATTCTGCTCAGAATGTGGCTTACTGCAAGTAAGATACTGACTGCAGGTAGTACCACCACAGACCCCCACTTCAAACCATCCATAGTGTCTCTTTAAGGGTTGAAACAACAGAGATATAAGGTGCTTGGTTGAATTAGAAATGGTGCCCTATTGATTTAAAAATGCCACAGTATGTAATCAAATATGTAACAACAAATAAGAACTCGGTATGTGCACATTTTGTGTGACATTAAATTGTCTGATATGTAAAATATACAGGGGTTGGAAACTGAAACACCTGGTTTTAGACCATAATAATTTATTAGTATGGTGTAAGGCCTCCTTTTGCGGCCAATACAGCATCAATTCGTCTTGGGAATGACATATACAAGCCCTGCACAGTGGTCAGAGGGATTTTAAGCCATTCTTCTTGCAGGATAGTGGCCAGGTCACTACGTGATCCTGGTGGAGGAAAACGTTTCCTGACTCGCTCCTCCAAAACACCCCAAAGTGGCTCAATAATATTTAGATCTGGTGACTGTGCAGGCCATGGGAGATGTTCAACTTCACTTTCATGTTCATCAAACCAATCTTTCACCAGTCTTGCTGGGTGTATTGGTGCATTGTCATCCTGATACACGGCACCGCCTTCAGGATACAATGTTTGAACCATTGGATGCACATGGTCCTCAAGAATGGTTCGGTAGTCCTTGGCAGTGACGCGCCCATCTAGCACAAGTATTGGGCCAAGGGAATGCCATGATATGGCAGCCCAAACCATCACTGATCCACCCCCATGCTTCACTCTGGACATGCAACAGTCTGGGTGGTACGCTTCTTTGGGGCTTCTCCACACCGTAACTCTCCCAGATGTGGGGAAAACAGTAAAGGTGGACTCATCAGAGAACAATACATGTTTCACATTGTCCACAGCCCAAGATTTGCGCTCCTTGCACCATTGAAATCGACGTTTGGCATTGGCATGAGTGACCAAAGGTTTGGCTATAGCAGCCCGGCCGTGTATATTGACCCTGTGGAGCTCCTGACGGACAGTTCTGGTGGAAACAGGAGAGTTGAGGTGCACATTTAATTCTGCCGTGATTTGGGCAGCCGTGGTTTTATATTTTTTTGGATACAATCTGGGTTAGTACCCGAACATCCCTTTCACACAGCTTCCTCTCGCGTCCCAAGTTAATCCTGTTGGATGTGGTTCGTCCTTCTTGGTGGTATGCTGACATTACCCTGGATACTGTGGCTCTTGATACATCACAAAGACTTGCTGTCTTGGTCACAGATGCGCCAGCAAGACGTGCACCAACGATTTGTCCTCTTTTGAACTCTGGTATGTCACCCATAATGTTGTGTGCATTTCAATATTTTGAGCAAAACTGTGCTCTTACCCTGCTAATTGAACCTTCACACTCTGCTCTTACTGGTGCAATGTGCAATCACTGAAGACTGGCTACCAGGCTGGTCCAATTTAGCCATGAAACCTCCCACACTAAAATGACAGCTGTTTCAGTTTCATTGTCCAACACCTGTAGGTTCTCTGTGGGTTGATGAGGGTATAATACCCAGAAAATTCCTAAACCAAAATGCTATTGTCTAAATCCTTTTGGCCTTTTTAATAACTTGTTTTATGACATCATCTCATTGTACTGTCTTCCTGTACTGGTTAATGGCACAGGGGTGGAAAATGAATACCACCAGCTGTTTGAGGCACTCAGCTCTCAATATTTGCATTATAATAATGAATGAAAACACATTAATTAGCCCTTTCACTGATGATGCTTTTGAAATCTCTCAAATCTCTTTTAAATGCGGATGGACAAATATTTAAGAGGGTGGAGGACACAGTTAAGAAGCTTCATTCATTATTTTCTTGGAAAGCAACAAAAAAGTAACAAGTAAATAAAACAGTGTACATGAACATTTACTGCTTATTTTAAAGGTCAAAGTTTGATTAATGCTTAACAGTGTTTATATTGTGTTAGTGTTCTGAGTCTGAATAAAGTTCTTGTAATTGTATTTATAAATGAATTAAATGAATTTACCAGTCCCATTTGTAAAAGTAAATATTCTAAATGAATAAAACCAGAATACTTTTTAAAATTTAAAAACTGAAAACAACATTGTTGCAGATTGTCATAAACAACAAGGGAATTTAAAAAAACAATCTTTAAGATAATGCTTACTTTAATGAGCTTATCAAAATCCCAGCCCCATCATTAAAGCATGAGTTATTTAGATAGAATGATTTGCAGTTAATAAAATTATGGCCTAAAGGCAATCTACGTTAAAGGCATGTGAGAAGGTCTAGCTCTTAGTCTGCCGCGGTTTTTATTTTAAAGGGAAACATTATCAAAATTAACATCAACATGCTGATACTTAAGTACTTAAGTTCATCTCCTACAACCCATGCTCAGGCGTGGAAATAACCTTCACTGGACTACAGACTGAATTTGGTTGTAAAGCTTTGTTATAAGTTTAGATAAGTGGTGAGAGAAGTGTACTTACCTCAAAACTACTAAACACTGAGGTATAAATATCACAGTAAAATCCCAAAATATAATAAAGATGAAACTGACACAAAGCAGGAAACATAACATTAAAGACAAAATAAAACATGATGTTCAGCACCTGTTTAGGCCTTTTATTTCTGTTAAATATATAATAAATGGTGCCTTCTATGAACCAGCAACTTTTAATTCCACTAAATGAAGACAGTGAAATCATTCATAGCATCTTGATGACTATGCAATATGTAAACTCTTTTTTTGTTGGTGTACTTTAAGGTATGTGGGACAAATATATTTGCAGGTAAAAAATATGTTCCCAAGTCTTATACATCCCACCATGCTGGTCCAGACAAATGCCAGAACACAAGGGGAAGGAAGGTCAGTGTTCGGTGTAAATGTATTTAACTCTTTGGAAAAACCTTTGCTGCATCCCTGTAGCTATATCCTCAAAGTCATTTTAGACAGAACTGACAGACTAATCTTTCCCCTCCCAGGCACTCAGTGAAATGATGCCTCCTTCTAAGGCTTCAGATCTCAGCCTCTCTGTCCTAACATCTCTGCTCTCATACAACTAGAAATACAAACTCATCGTGGCATGTTGGCACAATGCCGGTGTTTTTAAGATCAAATGCTGAGCTAGAAATAAAGCCAGCCTCATCTGCAACCAAAACGCACACCCACAGCCACATATATTGAAAGGAGTGCACAGCACACAGACTGCACTACAATGACTGTCACAGGACCATTTCAATAATCCCCAGCATGTATGTTTAATAGTGAGGGCCCAACAGGAAATGATCAGCAAATGAAATGAAGCAGCAGGTTATTACGTACCACTGTGGTGTCAGCCCAGGCCTCCTCACCATTAATTTTATCGTAAGTCATTTCTGCAGCCAGAGTGGAACAAGATTTAATGTTTCCATTTTCCACTCCTGTTCTGAATGACAAATTGTTTTAATAAACATATACTGGGTCATGATAAAGTAATAATAATCCTACCAGTCACCTTATATCACTTCCGTTAAATTTTCCCCTAAGCCAGCACTGGTTACAGTGACAATTACATGGTGGCCAATCCTCAGCAAAGCAAACACAATGGGCAGATTTAATATAGTTTGTAAATATGATTAGTGTGCTGTTGTGTTACCACACTCCACTATTTATATTTCTCTTCAGGCTTTTGTACAGTACAGAATAGGCCTTAAATAAAGCTTTTGCTCTTTTTATCTGTCCTTCTCTCTTTCTTGCTTCAAAATACCTCCCTGCGCTCCCCTTCACAACCTAATGAAAAACATTGTTGACCGTTAATATTCCACGGATCAATCACCATTTTTAATTTTGCGGATAAATGCGCTGTTGTGAAGCCTTCAAAGATCTCACCCACCTTATGTGTATGTACTAGTGTGTGTATGTGTGTCCCAGTGTGTGTCAGTGTACTAGTGTGTGCATGTGTTTTTTGTGTCTGCTGGCTGATTTCTTAGAGAAAGAGAGAGAATGTATTCACATAATAGCTCACGGTTATTTGAAGGGGCAATTTTATGCTACATTTCAATTATTTGCCAAAATGTTTTTTTTTCCTCTTTTTTAGATACTGAAGTCATTCTCAACAGGGAAATATTCACTAGAGAAATACATCAAAATGATTATAGTTGTGTGTTTTAAATACAGCATGGTTATAGCAACCTCATGAAATTCAATAAATGATTAAAATAAATTCAAGTTATGTGAGGCTGATAGGTGTGACTGAATTGTTTTCTGATGGTGTAAAATGTTTTGAATGATATTTCGAGGAGTCCATGTTGTTAGTTTTAAATACCAGCATTTACTATGTTGTGAAAAATATTTGGACCCCATATAGAGTTTGCATTTTTCCAGAGATGCTTTGTTTATCATGCATAACTAGAAAATTAAACATCACATCTGAAAAACAACATGAAAAAATATATCTAAAATATGAGACAGTCTGAAAATGTGAGGATATATGAAATTTCTACATCTATTTGATTCTGTTTAGTGTCCCAAAGGGTCCAGAGTCCATGCAAGTCAACTTGCCCAAGGTGGGGCACAACAGCATGACCAGCACAATATAAAAAGTATACGTATAACTTCAAACTCACTCTTAATTTCAATTTAGATTCATACAACAGTAACTTGGAGAAAGGCATGCATAGCTAAGATTCATCAGGGGAACATTTTACTATAAGTTAATGGTAAAAGACTTGGCAGTAATACAATTAGAGTAACAATATGAGTATTTAAAAATCATTTTGCTTATCTCCATTTGAAAACTTTATTTATGAGTTCATGCATTCTTGTTACAAAATGTAAGGCAGATAAGTTGGAACTGTCTGGTTATATCTTTACCTGTAGGCACGTTCATATACTCTTTCATTAGCAACACCTACAGTTTAGTAGGCACTCAGCAGTTAGCATAGCATCTCTGTAGTAGCAGTATGCTGTACACAGTAGCATTGTTATGTGAATAGCAGAGCTTTCTCATGTATTCACTAATGTCTGGACAAGTTGACTTGTTTATTGGCCCGACAAAATGGCTGGACAGGTTCTGTTACAGAAGAAGTATTACCAGTTATGTTTGTCATTCTTATTAAGTCCACAACAGGTAACCATGCTTTATTTTGACAACTAACCCTGTCATGATGTGAAACCATCACAGCAAAGTCTTAAAGGGTAAACTATGCAAGTGAAACACCATAAGAAAAGTGAGTGTTGTTTCTGACAATAAAAAATAACTTGTTTTAGTGGATGAAAGGGGTCACACAATGAAAGAAAAAACAGAAGCCGAGTTGAACGGATATTGTAGAACACCAACATGCTCTTCTAGTAAAAATGGACTGTCCCAGTCACACCTTTGGACTGAGTCAACAGAAAAGTTTTCAGACTTCGTCTTACCGTGTTCTGACCTGATAAGGCCAATAATCAAGGGTTATTTCATGTTTAGAAAAAAAAAACATAACACTAAATTGTATTAATTGTATTAATAAATTGTATTAAATATTGTTTGTCATTTTTTGTTTATTGTAACATCAGTATGTGCCTCATAGCAATAAACAAACATTGTTTCATTTTCAATAATTATTTTAAATTCCTTAATAAGAAACCTTTAAAGGGGACATATACATGTAAGTCCTTCCTTTTCACTCTTAAATCATTCAGTTGTGGTCTATATAAAGTGGAATTTCTAGCTTTGGTCTTAAGCCCTTGTTATTGTAGCTCCACAGGCCCCTCTTTTACCCCTGTTCTGAGGTGTGCCAGAGAGTGACTTGTTTTGGTGTCGTCTCTGTCATAATGTAGCATTTCTTTAAACTCTGAGGAGAACACAACCACAGATTCAGGACAGCGTTTTAACAGATTTATTTTGTGAAGAAAAAGGAATAAGGCGAGACAGGAACCCAGGCAATGACAGCAGGAGACTGGTTCTTCTCTGGAAGGGAAGGTGACAAGGTTATGGATATCCCAGGAGAATTTCAAGGTGTTTTCTTTTAGAAGGGTTTGTTCAGGAACTTACAGCCAGAGCGGTTGTGGTTTAGCTGGGGAGGTAAGTCTTTCCTCTGAGATGGAAGTTAGCAGGATGAGTGTGGTAGGCGGCAGTTTCCAAACACATTCCTTTAGCTCTCAAGTGATGACTCAGTTTTGAGTGTTCCCACGTAGGAGGGTGGACAGGCAGGTGACAACAGAAATAAGGTTCTCCAAAAAAAACCTCACCCAAGCCAGGGCCGGAATCTGAGAAGGCAGGGAGACTCACGGTGGGAGATGAGGAACGAAACCTCGAAGCTCGCTCAGAAAACAGATCACAGAACTAGGAACCTTAAAAACCCATCAGGCAAGGTCTGGGGAAAAAGACAAGAGAAAATACAGATTAGGTTCAGCAAAAATGTATGCAAAAGCACTCCACATCACAGTCAGTACCACAAAAATGTAGCAACAGGCTGACGTCTCCCTCCTGGTCTCAGCTCCTTAAGAAGGCCAGTGATTAGGCCCTGATCAGAAGCACCTGCCAGGAAACGCTCTAGAGCAGAGGGTGGAAAGAAACACACACACACATACACTGCGCACCAACACAGAGCCCTGACAGTCTCTTTAAATGTTATTGAGGCAATTCATACCCGGCCCCCCCCCCCACTCCAGGTCAAGGATCTTTCCAATTTAACCTATTCGTCCATTTTTGTAGTTTGATAACAAAGATACAATTATCTAGCGGTGCAGAAACAAAAAAAAACAAAAAAAAACAACAGCAAAAACAATGGTAAGCTGTTAATGTAATAATAATGTTCAGAATACACAGTACAGTTATGTCCTCACAAAGCTAAAAGCAGCATACAGCACTAACATAAGCAGAAGGCACGATGCCACTGCCATCAAAACATTGGCCAGGACATCATATCAACACACAATAAATTCCTATCTAAAATAAAGTTTGCTGTTATTTTAGCATTTTTTGCAGCTTACTGCTTTGCTGTGTCCGTCGTTTCCTTGGACAGATGGAACTGACACCCTTATCAGATGAAGTCTTCCAGCAAATCCTTCTTAAAATGGCGGAGATTGCTGAGGAACTTGTCTTGAAGTGCTTTACCCAAACAGGTGGAATTTCCCCACTCATGTAGGTACATTTACATGAAAAATAAACATTAAACTAGGCACTGTGAAGAGGTTCTGATGCTGAGGGACGACGTAATGAATTGTGTGGGTTAATACACCCAACAACCAAACATTTAGACTTATCCACTTGCAGCATCAACATACTTGAGCTTGGGCTATAAGATCACATCGAGAAATAAAAATAAATTAATTTAAAAA
The DNA here is from genome assembly GCF_021462225.1 of Girardinichthys multiradiatus. NCBI lineage: Eukaryota > Metazoa > Chordata > Actinopteri > Cyprinodontiformes > Goodeidae > Girardinichthys > Girardinichthys multiradiatus. The sequence continues at coordinate 26,224,157 of NC_061797.1, forward strand.
TTACAATTAAATGTGATATTCCACAGCAAGTATTGTACAATAAAATACAATCTTCTGCCATCAAAACTGACTTCCCCCACAAAATCTTCAGAATTAAGTGACTTTCCAGAACTCTACAGAAACACAGATAAATAAAAAATAGTGCCAAACCATTTATTGTACAATTATTTACCAAGTTTACTCTTTCACTTACAAACTAACTATTTATTATATTGCACTGCAGCATTAAATGCTAATTTTTAAATTACATTAAAGTGTAGAAATGCCCTTATTTCCATGTTATAGAAGGTTAACACCATCAGCAAAGATCCCATGGTTTCTTGTAGGAGATGTTTTGGAAATAAAATATATATACATCTTTTTTCAACAGGTTATTATGTCTGAATAACAACCTTTATATTGAAGAAATTTGTTTTTCAAACTAAACAGAAAAAATATTGTTCAAAATTGTGTAGTTTGTCATACAGTAGCTCGCTAAAGCATTCATACATCTTTTAATTACATTTTCTTACATTAAAACCACAATGCTTTAATAGAGGAACACAACCGTACATAATTGTGTTTTTAAAAGAAAAGGGTATGTAGTTTGCTACATTTTTTACAGATAAAAGTCTGACGTGTGTTAGCTCCTAAATAAAATCTAGCTTAGAAGTCATCTGATTAGCAAAAGGAGCCCACCTGCGTGTCATTTAATCACAGGATAATACAGAAGTTACGCGAAGGTGTCAGAGGTTTTTTAGAGAACATTAATAAACAAAGAACATAATGAATACCAAGGAACACAACAGACAGGTCCGAAAGAAAGTTGTGGAGATGTTTAAAGCAGGGTTAGGTCCTAAAAGATTAAGCATTTATGTATGACAATCAAATGACAGGACAACTATTACTTTTGAACTCCACGAGCTGGCCTTAATGAAAAATTGGGAAAAACAATACTATTGGTAAAGGAAAGTCATAAAAATTATAGTTTGTTACATGCCATGTAGCAGACACAGGAAAGATGTGGCATATGGTCCTCTGGTTAGATGAGACCTAAATTAAATTTTCAGGCCAACATGCAAAATGCTTTAGGTGTAGTTCGGACTAACACTGTACATCAGCACATCACCCTAAATGCACCATTCCCATGGTGAAGCATGATGGGGGCTGCAACATGCTGTGGGAATGTTTTTTTTTTTTTTTTTTTCTGCAGGGACACGGAAGCTGCTAATAGTTTAATAGGAAGATGGACAAATGCGTTGAAAGCAAAAAGACTTTACAGCAGTTCAATGATCCCAAACACAGCCCAGAGCTAACATGCTGTGGGTTGGATCAAAGCATAATCATGTGTTGAAATCACCAATCAAAATCCAGACCCAAATCCTATTGAGAATCTGTGTCAGGGTTTGAAAACTGCTGTTCACAGATGCCCTGAATCCAGCCTGACTGAGATTGAGCGAGTTAAGTCTCCAAATGTGCAAAGCTGGTAGGGCTAAAAATACATATCCACACATGCTTTTTAGATTCTTATTGGTAACAATGGTTAAAACCAAGTATCTGTTTTTTCAACTTCACAATTACATTATAGTTTTGTTGGTATATCATCAAAAATTTAAATATAATACTGTGAAATTTGTAGTTGTAACATGGGAAAATGAAGAAAAAGTTCAAGCAATATTTATACTTTAGCAAGCTACTAGTATGTTGTAGCTGTCTTTTTTTAACTGGAGAGTATAGAAGTGTTTTCCCAGTTAGGACTTGGTGGGTGCATGAAAATCTCACCATTATAATGTCATCTGAGCTTCGTTTTTGTTAATTACTGCTATAGCAACACAGGGAATTTGTCACTTCAATGTAAAAATATTTCATTTTTGCAAAGTGGCTTAAAGGACACATGCTGTCAAGTCTTCTGAGAATAGTAAGTGATAATACCTAAAGCCAACATGCGTTGACATGTAACTGTCAAGGACTTCAAAGACCTCAAGAATCCATGTCAGCCTTGATGGGGCGAAGGTAGAAGGAGTGTGACATATTTATTGAAGTCTGTTAATGGAAGATGTAGGGATTATACCTAAACTGAACTAGCTGTGGCGGTGCCAGATCAGAAGTTGATTGAAATATTAATTTCCTCAACGTGAGTATAAAAAGGTGTCATTTCATAACTGTTCATTTCACTCCATGAAGGAAAATGTGTTTAGATATAGATGGGCGTTACTATGTTCTTATTTTGTCAGAATAATATTTTTTGCTATCTTTAATAAATCTAGCCTTTAACTGTCTCTACTGTGTGCTGTGATGGGGTTGATATATGTGGAGGTCCGATCCTGTGTGAAGTTGAGAGCCAGAGTCTGCTTTGAATTGACGGTTCTGTATGTTCTTGCTCATCAAAACTGAAAGCAGCTTCACTAATTGTTGTCAAATGTCAGAGCAGTTTTGTAGGTCACTCTCTGTAGCTCAAGAGAAAGAAAAAGAAACTTTCTTCAAATATTTGCCAATCATTCAAATGGGAACCTTTTTTGTTGACCTGTTGTGGCAGCCTTTAGTAGCCTCAATTTTCCCTCTCACATACCCCCAACCCATCCACAAGCCGAAGTGACATGAAAGAGCTCTCCTTCACCACATCCATAGCATTGACAGTTGGATGAAATATTTATTTATGAAATCTAAAAACATGTATTCACCCTTGACACTAGATTCTGGGAAAATTGACTTCAGAAGCACCTCACCACCACCAGAGCCTGGCCCTCCAGTGAGTCAATTATGATGACTTAAAGGAATGTCTGACTCTCTTCAAGTGTCTACTTGGACTCTAATTTTTTATCTCAGACACTTTTCATCTTTGCTGGTAACACGAAAACAGTTCAGAGTGGCTCCTTCTAACCTGCACATGAAAATGAAGTCAAGAATCACATATGGGGATTTCATTTCATCATCAGGGCTGTATCCCACATTGCTTATCTTAGGATGTATTATCTTTGAATCATCATTGAAGATAAGGACCTGATATCTCCAGGTCTTATAAAGCATTACTTAAACAAGGGTTTGATGTGATAATGTTTCGCTTGGTTTCGGCTTCCATTGTGTTTTCTTTTTTTTTCTCCCATCCTCATGACCTTCAAACAGTTGTGCAGCCTTGACAAATACACTCATATTTGTGTAATTGTTTTCCATGCCAGCTGGGCAGTGCTGCATTGGTGTGCAGTCTCATTTTTACGTTAACATTTCGTGGAGCAGAAAAAAAGCATGACTTGTGAAAAGTGTAATTATGATCTGAAGCCATTTTTCACTGGTTGTCTTATAGCATAAAATCAAAGTAAAAAAGCAGAGTAGAGCCACATGTCCGAAACAAGAAATGTGAGTTCACATTGTAGGATATTGTTTTTCAGGAAAAAACAAACACAGGGTTTGGCAAAATTCTGCTATAAATTTTGTTTGTGTGTTTTTGCCTCTTCATTTTATTTGTCTTCCTCAGGAATCCTTTTGCACCACAGTCTCAAAATATAAGAAGCTTTGGTAATATTTATTCACATTGCTGCTTCAAGGAAAAGCTAATGTTAGCAAATGTTTGACTAGATGTTAAATCATGCCCACCAGTTTTGTTCTCAATGTGGAAAGGAAGCATTAGATTTTCAGGTCCGCTGACTCTGTTGTAAGTTTTGATTGGCTGCAGTGATTAACATTTTTGGATATGCTTTTGCTAATACACAACACTGTTGTGTTAGGTAACTTGTGTTGCCTTATGTTTGTTTCTTTTTGTGCTGTTCTTTTTATTGACATTTCCAATGATTTTTGACCCTGCAGATTACCCATAGTGAAAATAGACAGATGTCACAATATGTACACATATATATTTATTTATTTTATATTTATTTATTTATTTTGTTTGTTTGTTTTTTGTTTTCCCAAACATGCATTATCATGTGGACCCTAGTTTGTTCCTGCTTCGCTGCCTTTTCTGAAGAGTGCTTTTTTAATCCATGCCAGGTACTGGAAAACAACCAAGTGCAGAGTCTCCCTCTGTCTTTGGACTGCTGATTAATTACAATGTTCGGTTGATCAGGTCTAAGCTCTTTGACCTTGAGCTTCTCCTGATACGATCTCCTCTGAAATGGTTTTGTTTTAAGAGATTTCACTGTATTGTTTAAGTCCTCCATTTTGCTTCTCTGTCTCTCCAACTCCCACCTCTCGACCTGTCAATCAGTAGCATTGTATGATGTCGCCCCCATGTGCGTGGTGGTGGTATGTAAATGAGGCTCTGGACGCAGAAAAGCTGAGTCCCAAAATCTCCTATCTCTTGTATTGAGGAGCAGCAACTGCGCATGTAAACATTTCTGCAGCCCCAGAGTAGAACACGTCACAAAACATCCATGAACAAAACAAAAGTTTACTCATCATTACCTAAAAAATATTTATCTTGCACATCAAAAAAATATATACATATTATTTTGAAATTTACAAAATAGTTTTGCCTTTTGATGTAATGTGGTGAGTGGTGGGGCAGCACCCTAGTTCCGTCTATTGGCCAACCAGTAAGAAGATAGGCAGTGTATTCTACATTATGGGTGCAACAGCTTGGAAGGACTGGTCTCCTTAAATTCTGAAGATGGTGTGGAGGACCACTGAAAGGTTTTGATTCGATGACCTCAGACTACAAAAAGGGGTATATATTAGAATCAAATCAGAAATATAGGAATTAGCCTGTCCATGTAAAGCTCTGAAGCTTAAGACAAACATTTTAAAATGAAACCTAGATCTGATTGGCAGACAGTGTAGCAACTTTAAAAAAGGGGTTATATAAGTTCCTCTGTTCACTTGTTGACACCACTGATCTAAGTTTTGAGATTATCCCTTAAATAAAAAAGCTGGTTAATAATATATGTTTTAAATAATGATCCAGGGAAAATGCTTAATCAAAAATAACCCCAAAAATTCTTAAACTACATTTTTGCTAGAGTCCTAAATCACCCAGTTGCTCTTTAATGTCAGACATTGCACTGTCCAGTGCAATAATGAACCACTGCTTAATGTTTGTTAAACAGTTAATCAAAGATGACAGTTTGTGAACCTCAAGAGAATAAAAGTAGCAGTATAGCTGAACATCATTTGCAAATGATGATAAGAAACATCACTATACTGCTGACAAATCTGCCCCAAAGGAAAAACATATACTAAAAACAAGTAGATCCTAACATGGAGCCCTGAGGAACTCCATATAGCAGCGCTGTAGATTCAGACATGATCTTGTTTGCTGACACACTAAAACTCCTACCATACATGTAGGATGAAAATCATTTTAGAACAGACCCAGACATCCCAACAAGATCCTTTAGCCTGTCTATCAGAATAGTGTGATTAACTGTGTCAAAAGCTGAGGAGAAGTCTAACAACACTAGAACAGTGTACTTTCCAGAATCTGCTAAAATTATAATATCACTGGTAACTTTGAGCAGTGCTGCTTCAGTTGAATGCATTTCTCAAAAATCAGATAGGAAGCAGTATTAGATTTCTTTTTTTTCAAGGGGTTTTAGGTTGGGCAGCAACTACCCTCTCAAAAAGTTTAGTCATAAATGGAAGTTTGGAAGTTGGCCTATAATTTTGATGTATTGTCAAATCCAAATTGGGTTTTTTAAGCTTTGGTTCCACAATGGCAGTTTCAAAATGCTGGGGAACTCCCTGGTTAGAAGAGAAACATAAAAAAGGTTTACAACCCAAAGACCAATAATATCACAGACTCTAATAAAAAGTGTTGTGGGAAGAACATCTTAGGGGTTTGAAGAAGGCTTCATTTTATTCACAGGTACCACAAAACCATTGAATGTCACAGGTGTAAAAGTTGACCAGAAGTAAATAGGAGGTGTCTCATTAGCAGAACAAGATACCTTTAAGTAAATTTTGGTATTCATTTCCCTACTCTTATAAACAAAAACAAATGTGTTGCTGTCTGCTTCAGAGTGCATATTTATAGGTACACCAGCAGGAACCACAATTTGTTATTGGTCACAAATTCATATATTTTGATTTATCACTATATCTTGCTCACTAGAGCATATTCAAAGGCTGGTTGCCTTAAACTCAATGTCAATGTTTTAGTTATGTTGATAACTAGACTTTTGTGACTACATCAGAACATAGGAAACTTTTTTGTAACATGTCCTGTCCAGCAGAGTGGCACTCAGAATTGTTGTCTGAGTACCAAGAGGCCCGACAGATTTACTTGCTCAAGTGGAGCATTACAGCTTTTGCTATAAAGCTCCGCTTGTTGGGCTGCACTGTTGCCTTGCTGCAAGAAGGTTCCTGGGTTTGACTCCCGGCCGGGGGTCTTTCTGCATGTTCTCCCTATGTATGCGTAGGTTCCCTCTGGGTACTCTGCCTTCCTCCCACAGTCCAAAAACAGGTTAATTGGTCTCTGTACGTTGCCCTTAGGTGTGAATGAGTATTTGCATGGTTGTTTGTCCAGTGTGTGTCTGTGTTGCCCTGCGATGGACTGGCAACCTGTCCAGAGTGTACCCTGCCTTCTGCCCATAGATTACTGGAGATAGGCACCAGCTTCCTCGCGACCCACCATGGAAGAAGCAGTAGAAACTGACTGACTGGGTCCACTTGTTAATATATAATATAATATTTACACTACCGGTAAAAAGTTTTAGAAACTCTTTCTCATTTAATGGTTTTCTTTATTTTAATTTCTTTATTTACATTGTACATAGATTCTAACTGAAGGCATCAAAACTGAATGAACACTTATGGAATTATCTAGCAAACAAAAAAATTGTAGACGAACTTTAAATGTGAAAAACCATTCCAGGTGACCACCTCATGAAACTCATGGAGAGAATGCTCTGAGTGCAAAGCAGTAATTAAAACAAAGGGTGACTATTTTTAAGAATCTAAAATATAATAACAATGAATCTCCTCCCCACAGGGGCACACCCCCATAAGAGAGCTCCACCCCCAAAAAAGCCAATGAAGACACATCCACACAGCACAGGCAGCACACACAGCCCTCGCTCCAAGCCCCCCCACCACATCTTGCCATCCACCACACAGAGGGCTGCTAAAGCATGGCAAGGGCTCTGCGCAATGCCACCACTCGCGAGTGCAACAGAGCAGACACCACCGACCCCCATACCCAAACCGGAATCCCCATCCCCAGACCAAACCGGGATCAACTCAGTCCCCGGCAGGCGGCACACAAACAGACAACATCGAAGTCACTGAAACATCAGCCCAGGGAGAGCTTCCCCTGCATTGCCTGGCCAATCTAAATGTCGGCAAATTCCATATCCAAAAAAGTGACGCAATCCCCCAACACACTGCAACCCCTCCGCAGCACCCCCAAACCAGCTGTACTGACACCCTCCATTGACAAAAAGGCGAGTTCACAGGAAAAAAAAAAATAAAAAATGTAACATGCGCCAGCCTGGTACCTGCACCAACCACCCCAGGCAGAGCCCAACCCACCCGCCTGCCAAAAATTACCTGATCCAATAATTTAAAAGGAGTGAATAATTTAGCAGTGGATAAATAGAAATAGAAAAGATAAGAGTCCTTTCAATTAGGCAATATGACTCATTGCCCAGCATTTTATTCTTGCCCATGCACACAGGCAACACAAAAATCTGGCCTGCGTCCGGACATCTGCAGACACCCTTAATGGATCCGAGTGGACTGTAAAGATAGGGAAATTTACATTGCACAGACATTGTGGTTGAGAGACATTAGCGCGTTCTAGAAGATATGAGTTAGGCCTTAGAAGCTAATGGTATATAGAACCTCCAGTTGGTCGTGGCAGATGGCCGCTCACACTAAGCCTGGTTCTGCTGGAGGTTTCTTCCTGTTAAAATTGAATTTTCCTATCCACTGTCACAACATGCATGCTCAGAATGAGGGATTGCTGCAAAGTCAGTGCAAGCGACTGTCCACTGTCTCTCATCCAAGAGGGAGTGAATGCTGCAAGTCACTCACTCGATGCAATCTGCTGGGTTTCCTTAGATAGAAATACTTTTTAACTAATGTAAATAATACATTGAATTTGACTGCAAAGTTTGATAATTAAGATCAATTGGAATGGATGTACCTGACTTGAAATCAGTATGATTCAATTGAATTTGTAAAGTGCCTTGAGACGACATGTGTTGTGAATTGGCACTACATAAATAAGCTGAATTGAAATGACTTGAACCATTAGTCAGGGAGCAAGGGAAACAGAATAATGAACCAGTGTGAATGCAACAGAAGAATCTAGCACTAAACAAAAGAAACCAAGGAGCTTAAAAACAGAAGAAACGTGATCAATGACAGGAACCAGGTGAGTTTAATCAGTAGAATGTTGAACAGCTTTGGAGAAGTGCAAGCAGGGAGACAGAAACTAATTAACGCAGTGAACATAAATTGGCCGAACCAAAACACAAAGGAATTACAAGACTAGCAGTAACATAAGAAAAAAACCTAATTGCACAAACTCAAAACCCGAAATAAGTAAGTAGCTAAACACTAAGGAATAAACTGAAATGACAGTACCAAAACAACAACAATGACAACAGACAAAAAATATGAAAAGGCCAAATAATAAATATTGCAAACCCAAAGATGATCAGAACATTAAGACAAACACACCACTGGATCAAGACACATAACTCATTTAAAACACCAACTCCTTTTGGGTAATGACTAACTCAAGTAAACACGCATGATGCTATAATCTATCCATAAATAATGTTGGATTTTTTTCAGGGATTGTTGTCAAGTGCAGCCTGGAAGATGACCTAGAATTGGACCCGGAAGGTCCAATTCCAACTTACAACTGCCATAAACAGTCAGGCACTACAAGACGCCTGAACTGACTTCTCCTCTCACAACCTAGATGATCAAAAATGCTGAAATCAGCTGCCACCTTCCCAGCAGTGGCAGGAAGTAAAATGACTCTTCTCTGAAAGTTGGAAAGTGTTATGACACTGAGATCCTCTGCATGAAATTACCTATTGCTTTCATTAGAAGCAGAATAAACCCAACACTTCCCATTTAATCTACCAGACTTAAAACTCAACATCTTGACATTCATGAAAAGAAGTAGAGGAGAGAGGCTTTAGAGACCTCCCTGAAGGGCAGGCATAAAGAGAAGCAACCAGAGATGGTAATGTAGCTGTGTGTGTCTGCATGTGTGTGTGAGTGGTGGTGGGTGGGGGTGGAGGTACTTGAGGCAGTTGAGAACTCATTTCAGGCCCAATCCTAACCCTCTCAGTCATCTCTCCTTACAACTCAATACTAAGGACCCGTGTGTCTCTCGGTCTGACACTCTGTGTAACTCTTCATTATCCTCCAGCCAAATTCAAAAACAGCCCCCTCCCTCACCTCACAGTGGTGCGGCAGTGAGGGCCCTCTTTGTCAGCACAGAGTCAAACAAGCCTACCCCCGCCCCCCTCCCCTCCCTGCTTTCCAACATGGCTAGGATGTTTTCCTGTTAGTTTAAGTCTCATCTCAACTAATTAATATTTTTGCTTATAGCGGCTGTAGTTCCCACGAGAGGCCCCTTAATTAATCATTTATAAATCTACACAGCCTCCTAGTTTATTAGTCTCTGCCTTTGGCATTGGTTGACTGCATGGGGAAACCGCAAATGATTAGTTACAGGAATGAAAGCTTTCTCCCCTCCTGCCCTTCTCTCCCTCCCCTGTTTGCAACTGATTAGGGCCTCACGCAGAGGTTTTTCCATAGCCTTGCTCTGTACTTTAATTCATTCGGAGCACCTGACACATTATTCACTCTCCCACCTCTCTGATCCTCTGCCTATTGTTTGAAGCAGTGTTTTTTCCTCAGCTCATGCGTTGAGGCATGACAATCAGTTAAGGTTCCCTCTCAACCCAGTCCAAGCGCAAACAAAACATGGAAAAAGGGACTTGTCACGCTGGACAAGAACAACTAGGGCAGGGGGGAAGCTTGGGCTGGATTGCTACTCAGACTACAAAATTTCCAGTCTTCCTTACAAGGTCTGGTTTGTACAAAGTGACAGGAACATTCACAATAACGCTAAGGCCTGTGAGCCATGTGACACTGCTGAGGCAGTCAGGTATTTATTGGAAAAGAGGCCATATTTCAGTCAGTTTAACAGAAAAATTCATTAATTGAATCAACTGGAAGCACTTTGGGAGGTTTCCATAATGTCTTTGCACTCTCAGGGAAGAACGCCTAATGCAACAGGGCTCCTTCATCCAATTAGACCTCTGCTGGCTGGCTCACACCAGCCGCTCTATGCTCAACGTTCCACCTTATCGCTTCCTTTTTATCCTTTTTATCATCAAAGTGACTTGGCATATAGGTAAATCAAGCAAAACCCTCCTAGAGAGATGGACTAATTATGTTGTAAGAGTCACACTGTGCAGCTTTGGACAGCTTACTGCATGTCTACCAATAGTGTTGATTGAAATTTTAAAATGAGGTGGACCTAGTTGTTTTGCATTAGATTGTGTTGCTTATATCCCCAAAGGTCTTTAAATGTTCAAATGTAGCATATTTAACTAAACCTTAGTGGACACCATCAGGTTATTTGTTAATCAGCAACAGACAACACAAGCCAGAAAAAAAACATAATTTTCAAGAGTGCAGAAGTGAGACAGGAAGGTGGGTTCCATAAGCAAGGCAATTACATCCACATTCATATACATAGTGATGGCAAATGTGTGTCTTGTTTTCCATGAGTACCAATTACTTTTATTGAAATGTGTTAGATTTTCCCTTTTTAGGTGGAGATGGGATTATTACAAGTTCTTTGGAAACACAATCAAATATATCATTGTAGACAGAAAATCTTTGTCTCTCTTTGGTCTTTTTTCTTGTAGAGATACAGGTCCTTCTCAAAATATTAGCATATTGTGATAAAGTTCATTATTCTCCATAATGTCATGATGAAAATTTAACATTCATATATTTTAGATTCATTGCACACTAACTGAAATATTTCAGGTCTTTTATTGTCTTAATACGGATGATTTTGGCATTAGGCTCATGAAAACCCAAAATTCCTATCTCACAAAATTAGCATATTTCATCCGACCAATAAAAGAAAAGTGTTTTTAATACAAACAACGTCAACCTTCAAATAATCATGTACAGTTATGCACTCAATACTTGGTCGGGAATCCTTTTGCAGAAATGACTGCTTCAATGCGGCGTGGCATGGAGGCAATTAGCCTGTGGCACTGCTGAGGTCTTATGGAGGCCCAGGATACTTCGATAGCGGCCTTTAGCTCATCCAGAGTGTTGGGTCTTGAGTCTCTCAACGTTCTCTTCACAATATCCCACAGATTCTCTATGGGGTTCAGATCAGGAGAGTTGGCAGGCCAATTGAGCACAGTGATACCATGGTCAGTAAACCATTTACCAGTGGTTTTGGCACTGTGAGCAGGTGCCAGGTCGTGCTGAAAAATGAAATCTTCATCTCCATAAAGCTTTTCAGCAGATGGAAGCATGAAGTGCTCCAAAATCTCCTGATAGCTAGCTGCATTGACCCTGCCCTTGATAAAACACAGTGGACCAACACCAGCAGCTGACACGGCACCCCAGACCATCACTGACTGTGGGTACTTGACACTGGACTTCTGGCATTTTGGCATTTCCTTCTCCCCAGTCTTCCTCCAGACTCTGGCACCTTGATTTCCGAATGACATGCAGAATTTGCTTTCATCCGAAAAAAGTACTTTGGACCACTGAGCAACAGTCCAGTGCTGCTTCTCTGTAGCCCAGGTCTGGGGAATGCGGCACCTGTAGCCCATTTCCTGCACACGCCTGTGCACGGTGGCTCTGGATGTTTCTACTCCAGACTCAGTCCACTGCTTCTGCAGGTCCCCCAAGGTCTGGAATCGGCCCTTCTCCACAATCTTCCTCAGGGTCCGGTCACCTCTTCTCGTTGTGCAGCGTTTTCTGCCACACTTTTTCCTTCCCACAGACTTCCCACTGAGGTGCCTTGATACAGCACTCTGGGAACAGCCTATTCGTTCAGAAATTTCTTTCTGTGTCTTACCCTCTTGCTTGAGGGTGTCAATAGTGGCCTTCTGGACAGCAGTCAGGTCGGCAGTCTTACCCATGATTGGGGTTTTGAGTGATAAACCAGGCTGGGAGTTTTAACGGCCTCAGGAATCTTTTGCAGGTGTTTAGAGTTAACTCGTTGATTCAGATGATTAAGTTCATAGCTCGTTTAGAGACCCTTTTAATGATATGCTAATTTTGTGAGATAGGAATTTTGGGTTTTCATGAGCTGTATGCCAAAATCATCCGTATTAAGACAATAAAAGACCTGAAATATTTCAGTTAGTGTGCAATGAATCTAAAATATATGAATGTTAAATTTTCATCATGACATTATGGAAAATAATGAACTTTATCACAATATGCTAATATTTTGAGAAGGACCTGTATACTAGATTTGTTTATTTTTGTTTTTTTGCTTCTCTTCCTGTCATTATTGCATGTAGACTTATTAAATAACAGTATCTGATACTACATATTCTGATAAGACAAACAAATTAGTAAATTGCAAAAATATATATATATACAGGTCCTTCTCAAAAAATTAGCATATTGTGATAAAGTTCATTATTTTCCATAATGTCATGCAATGGAGCATAATAAACATCACTATAAATGATGACAATTCATAATTGCAACTAAATAACAACATTTTGCCATTATGGCCAACTTTGTCTTGGGAAATGCCTTGCTTATTTCAGAAATGTAATGGCAAACTTTATTCTGTACAGCCATGGAAACGGGTTTCTATAGTGTTACAGATGTTGTGTTTTGTGGCTTGGACATTTTAAGATTTTGCTTGTTTCTAAGGGAAAATTCACCAAAGAAAAAGATAGACATCTTTTCTCATAATTACAAGATCAGCTGCAATGTCCTAATTATGAGATCTGTTCTCACAATTATGAGATAAGATCTCATAGTTATGAGAAAATATGTCAATTTTGTTTTTCTGTAGGATACTGATGAAAAATGTAAGTAAATTTCAATGTAAAAGATCCAGTAATGATCTGCACAGGTGGCAACACAAACCTGTGGGCCACTGCTCAGGAGGAGGCTTTCCTGGTGCTCACTGGAAAGTCCTGGATGTTTCAAAGCTGTCTCACTGCAACTGAATGCAACATCTTGATGTTCTTGATGATCTTGAAATCTGGTCTTTCAAATAAAATAGTCTAGGTAGGGGTTTACCTTACATGACGCCATAAGGAGGAAACTGATGGCTTTGAAAGTAATCATTCTTATGATAAGAAGACTACAATTTTAAGTATATTTGCCTTTTATTTTTTAGCCTTCATTCCATTATTTAGATTTATAGAGAAATTTAAAATTGACTGTTTTACGGCTTCAGTTGTGCTTATGACTGAAATTAAGTCAGATGATTATAGTATGCCTTGGATGGGCTTTTTGGGCTCATCTGATCTTTCTACACAATAATCTAAAAACAACCTGTACTCTCACCAAAAACCACTAAACAGTACATTTACACAAACACAACATTTGTGTCATGGCCAAAACATATTGCTATAACTTGACAAATCAGAACAAGAGTCAAGGTTCAGATTTAGCAGTTTTCACTGCTATAAGATAATCCAAGTTTTCTCCTCTTGTGCCACACTTCTGCTACTTGCTACTTCTAGCAATATTCCCTTAACAATTTATTTAAACATTACAACCACTAAAGCTGTGTCCGTGATTCATTCATAACAAAATTTGCAATATTCACCAATGCCAATTGGTGACCACTCTTGTTTATATTTATTTAAACATTGTGCTGTGCAGTCTGAGTGTGGCTTTAGAGGGCTAAACAAAGTTGTTTTCCATCCACAGCCTGTAGCATGTAACATTAAAGGTTGTTAATTGTTGAAAAGTTGTGGTTTGTATTTTCCATTTTAACTGCTGGCACCAGAACAGTGAAATGAATGGTAACTATCAACAGAGGAGATTCAATTTAATCATAATGTTTTGAGCCAAGATATGTTGTATTTGTGTTTGTTTAAATACTGTACAACATCAGATATTTAGAGGGTGGGAAGCATTATTTATCTTCAGGCAGTTTATTCAATGTTTTCCAAATTCTTTCTGTTTGTTGTAGCATTTTTTAAGTAAAAACACAAGTCTGTAAGGATGAGGGGACCTGCAATTTGACCACACTCACTGCCAAGTTGTTTTCTTATCTTGCTCCTTTTGAGCTGTAAACTAATCAAACTAATCATCAAATAGAAAGGTTTCCAGCTTTGCTAGTGCAAAGTAAATATTTTATCACATTTTACACACAGCATAGATTGCTTTACCTCTATCTAAATTGCCATTGCAAATACAGATGTATGTAATGCCATAAGTAGACATTGTTGGTCTGTAGCTATCATCACAATGAACAGTGAGCCATTTTGAAATATTGCATGTAATGCACTTGTTTAAACCATTTCATCTGAGTAAACCACTCAGCCACTCCTTGCTCTGCCCTTGACCTAAAAAAAACAGCTTTTTGTTTGTAAGTATACAAGAGGCACTGGTCCTTGATCATTTTGGATTTTCATCAATTGAACTTCAATGCGTTCACTCTAAATCTAAATCTATCTCTCCTTTGTGTGTATTTTTGTGAGGACAAGCTGAACAATAAGTGGAAAAAGAGTAGGCGCAGAGCGAAAATAAAATGTTTAATTTGGATGTTTTTGTCCTTGTTACATCAGATGATTATGCACTTAACTGTTGTTTGTAGGTCCAAGGCCATGGCTTTAATAGTTAACTGAAACACATGGCAGCTGTTGTCATGGACATTGATTTGGGCGTTGTGGGAGCAGACGGCAGTAACACGCCTGTGCAATATTTTCCACTTTGGCTCCACAACACTACAAATTTTCAAATGATCATGGAGTTGAATCACTGCTTCACTTTGACACGAAGCTGACAAAAGCTTGGCTTCATGAGGTTAAAAACATTTATTGGAGTTATTTGTTGTCCACTTGAGAGCAGGTGTAGCTTTATTGTGCCCATCCCATTGAGTGATTATTGTCTGATGAGCTTGTAAACAAAATAAAAAGCAATAAAAGAAAACACAAGTATGATTGCTGAAATATTCTGACAATTGTTTAGTTTCATAAACTGTCAAAACAGACATGAATTCAGTTTGGTCTTTGTCTTTGGGTTTTTCATGAAGTCTAAGACAGAGCCATAAGGCAGGGCTTTTTTATTCGTGAATTGTTGTTTTGATTAGATTTTATTTTTGCATAAATCTGAGCACACAACTAGAGTGACTAAAAGCAACATCCTTTAGAGTGGTGCTTTCATTGTGTACTTATACCCACCTTCTCCATTATTTCTTGCTCTGTCTCCCATTGCTTCGTTGCTTTGTTGAACACCTAAATTAAAGCAGGTGAAATATTGAAATCTGTTTTATGAATGATACTGCTTGTTGCCTCTGATTTGTTCGCGCAATAATGAAACCCTTATCGTTCCTGTGAGCTATTTGGTTGTGAAATTGCTGCGCCACAAGCCTGACACATTAGAAGCCATGATGTGTTTTGAAGCAGATATAGTGTAGCATGTGCGGCTGTGTTGTCAATTTAAGACCGTCTCTGACTGATAGTAATAGACTCAGGCCCTGTTTCATGAGGCAAGTTCATCACTGTCACATGACAAGGCTAAAAGGTAATTGCCTTGATGGTTAAGTAGGTTAATGCCAGCTTTCTCATCCAATCATATGCGGCATCAACAGAGCAAAAGCAGCATGGGTAATGTGAGACAGGATGATAGCACTGACTTAAACTGAAATAGGATCTAAAGCAACATTATTCACCAGGGTAAAAGATATAGAATATAAATATTTAAGAGGTTTCAAAAAGCTGTAGAAATAATTCAAAATAATAAAGTCAGATTCATTCTGAATATGTTTCCATTAAAGGTTGATTATACAAAAACGTGTCGTATCTTTTCAGAAGATAGAAATACCTTATTCCTATGAAATTGTAAACAAGGTTCCATCTGAATGAAATGGGTTAAAATGTGTTTTTAGCTTTATTTTGTTTATTATCAGCACTTTAGCTGGTAAAAATTTGTTTTTTTGTTTACTATACGGTCATCAACGTCCATTAATATTTATTTGGATCAGTTCTCAGTACATGAAGCATAAAAAACATAGTAAGCTCACAATTTACAGTGATGTGAAAAATTATTTCCTACATACAGAATAATTCTGTTTTGTTTATTTTGTCGCACAAAATTTCAATTTCAGAAAAAGAACGTGACAAAAAGGTAAATGCAGTTTTTAAATGATGTAACAAGGTTCACTACTGTTCCATGATTTTTTTCACTCTGTAAAAAAAGAGTGTTTTGAAAAGTCTCTTAAGCC
This sequence comes from Girardinichthys multiradiatus, assembly GCF_021462225.1. NCBI lineage: Eukaryota > Metazoa > Chordata > Actinopteri > Cyprinodontiformes > Goodeidae > Girardinichthys > Girardinichthys multiradiatus. The sequence continues at coordinate 26,240,502 of NC_061797.1, forward strand.
AAGATGAAACAGTGTGGAGAGAGAAAGAGGTACAGAAGAAATAATCTTCAAATGCTAAATGAAAGCAGGTTAATGGATCGCTGCAGATTATACAGAGATTAGCTGCTGTGATAATGCTTGTGATCAAACTCATTAGAGTTTTGTTCACATCTCCCACAGGTTCCATTATAGTGTGTTAGAAACAAAAGTTTTCCAAACATTTAAAGATGGTACTACCGGTAAGTAGAGCACGTAAACAACAGTAACTGTTAAAATGGGCTTTTCACTGGTTTGCTGGGGGACTGCATGCAAGAACAAAAATATAAGCGTCAAGCACGGAAGACTTTTGGAGAAACTGTCTTGCCAGATATTGTGATTCAGTCTAGATAATTTCTTGAATGTGAGGTATGATGGGTGTTTCCTGATAAAAGTTGATGCTGGGCTGCAAATGGCTTTTAACTTAATCACTCATATTGTGAATACATCTAAATACATCCAAATATAATACTCTTCTTATTAACTGATACTAATTTCTGTGTGGTACATTTGAACATTAGCATAGATTAGATGGATTGTTTTTACTAAGATGAAATAATTGAAAGGTGAAAGGTGAAAGGTGATCCATCATGGTAGATTATGCCACAGTTTTTCATACTACATGAGTTTACCCTTTTAGGCCAGTGATTCCCAAAGTTAGGGTCAGGACTTTTATCGTAGATGACCTCAACAAAATATAGTAAATTCAAAAATTATTGGTAAAAGCATTTGAAATTATGAAATGCTGTGGGCAAATTAAGAATGATCAGCAGTATTAGTAAGGTTTTTGTTTTTAAATGTGCTGCAAATATGAAACATTATAAAGGATATAGCCAGCAGCAGAAATGTTTTATTTATATTTGTATTGATATTGTTTTTATTATTTTAGATTTTTATTATTTAATAGTTTTTTATATGAAATATATTCAACATATATTTTTGATATATTTTTCATATTTGGCAACTGTCAGTCAGTCATTTTCTACCGCTTATTCCATAGTGGGTCGCGGGGGAGCTGGTGCCTATCTCCAGCAGTCTATGGGCGAGAGGCGGGATACACCCTGGACAGGTCGCCAGTTCATCGCAGGGCAACTGCCTTTTATTAAATTATGTCAGAGTGATTACAGTCTGCACTTCAAACACACAGCCCAGACAGCACTCGGAACATTTTGAAAATCGAAGAAGATGCTCTAAGCTCTTTTAATAATATTCAAAACATTTGTTTTGAAGTTCAGAGTGCAGTATATGAGCATGAGCCTCATTTTGTTAAATTTGCAGGAAGCTCTGTTTATGTTCATCTGCTTGTCGCTTAAAATGTAAATACTGGTCAAACTGTATTTCAATCTGAAAAGACTCACAAAAAAAAGGGATGGCAATCAGAAAGGTTTTAATGAGGTGAAATTACATGGTTATTTCTTTGGCGCTCGGACCTGGGAGGAAGACATGAATGCTGAGAATGACATGAGCTAAGATGATCATTTGTAAGGCTTAGATTTAGAGATGTCTTCCCCCTGATCCGACTCTGGTGGTGGATTGGTGGCCAGGAAGCGAGGAAGCCAGGAGTAGATGTGAAGAAAGAGGTGGAGGTGGGGTGGAGGAGGGATGAGCTCAGCTGACAAGCGAGGATGAACACATCTGAAGGTCCTTTAAAAGAAGGGCGTCGGAAGGTGATTGGATGGAGAATCAGACGGACAGGATGCTGATTGGAAGGCCAGGAGATGCACAGAAGAGTCACTGGAAGGTGGAGACGGTGAAGGTGAGTCTTTCATTCTGAATTTCCGTCTAAACTCCATTATACCATAATTTTGCCTGTCTTCCCAAGTACAAGAGTGTATCCTTGTTTGTAATGTTGGTTGTTCAAGAAAGCTGAGAAGTTAGTGACTTAAACAGATTAACTAGACCAATTTGAAGATCGCAAACATCCGGCTAAATGTTACCCCAATCAGAATTAGCCTCAAGGTTGCTGAAGGTAGAGGATCAGTCAAATTGTTTCCTACTGCATGTAGGTAGGTCAAAAAAACATTGTCATGTCAAAAGAACATTGTCATGTTCTTGAACATTGTCATGTTCAAGAACATGACAATGAGATGACTTGAGCTTTGTAACATGGTACATTATCCTGATGGAAGTAGCTATCTCAGAAAGAGTAGACTGTGGTCATAGAAGCAGCGTTATTGGCCAAGTTTGTGCACACACGCATGGAATTTGTCTTCAGTTTGACACGCTCCCAGCAGATAAAGAGCAAAACATGATCAACAACAGTTTTCAAAGGGGCCGCAAGGTTGCCAAGAAAAAGTGTTGTTTGTTCTGAGTTGGTAATACCCATCCTCATGGTTGTAACAAGTGTTTGTTTGAGCTACTGTTGCTTTTCTATCCTCTCGAAGCAGTTTGCCTTATCTTCTCTGACATGAACAAGACATTTTGCTCCACAGAACAGCCACTCCATCCAAATTTGATCTGTCTTTAGCTATTCTCTTTAAACCCAAAAGATGGTACTGCATGTAAATGACCTTGAATTAGCAGTTATTAAGACTTAGACCATTCCATCTGGTGCCAGCAACCATTACATGTTCAAAGTCACTTATAAAATATTTTTTTCCCCATTCTGATGCATAGCTTCAGCTTCTGCAAGTCTTCTTCACCCAGTCTAGATGCATTGAGCTACTTTATGTGACTGTTTTACTATTTTTATTAACAAGCAATTGAACAGGTGTACCTAATAAAGTGGTAGATAAGTGTTATTTAACAAATTTTACTTCTGATTTTCAGTCTGTTTCTTTTGCTTGTCTCACATTCAAGCAGCATGCAAAATATTTTAGTATTTACATTATATGGTGATATATTTTATTTAAATTAAAGCTCAGGAATCTATTCAAATATCCATGGCAATTAATATGCAGTACGAATAGTCTTGCACATTTATTGCTAAAGAAATGAAAGAAGAAGAGAGATGTCTGAGTGTGGGGATGAGTCAGTCCTCAGGGCTGACGGTTACGGAGAAACTTTCAAAGCTCTGGATTTGTGACATGATGTCCAGTCTGGTGGTCCTAATCTGCTCTAATAGAATCCTGATTTCTTTCACTTAGAGATGAGAGTCTCTGTGATAGTCAGCAGAGCTCAGGCATCATCCAGAGTTTTGGCACTCGTGACGAGACAGATAGATACCCAGAAGGAAATATCCAGGTGAACACAAAAGCTTAGTGTGTTCCTTTGAAACTTTTGCACGGTGACTATTGAAGCTTTAAAACAACTTTCATATTTATTTATTTTTTTTGTTCTGAGAGATTAGGAGAAAAAAAAAAAAGTTTGAACACTGATAGAGCTCAAAACTATGAGTGCTGAAAGAAAAATGTGATTTTTTTCCTGGGACATCACAATAAATGCTTGGTTTTAATTGTATGCCTCTTGAATGCATTTTTAGGTTCTGAATTACTGGCTATGAATTGCTGATACCACCATAATATTCATAAACATGTATTACTCTTACAAACAAAAATCATTCGCAGATTCACATATTCACTAATTGCATTTCTCAACAGCAACATCAACGGCAACCTGGATGAGCCGTTCCTCTGGTGACTCATAAAGTTCAATGAAGTTTATTGGGATTTTATGGACTAACCCCTGAAGAAAGTAGTGCATAATGAGGAGTGAATGGCTGGAAAATGATACATGTTTTTCAAATTGTTTGACAAAAAAAAAACTGAATTGTGTCTTGTATTTGTTTTCACCGCATTTACTGTGTTAACCCTGAATTTCAATAGTAAAAGCGCAACTGGTTACATTTATAAGTCACCTAATTAATAGATAAAGTCCAAATGTGTTAGTAATGGAGTTCAGGTTTGATCAGATTTAGAACTGGAGAAGAAGAACAAGGAATCAGGATTAAAACAAAAATTTGTGAATTTCACTCAGCAGCAAATGTGAATATATTAATCAGACACAAACTTCAGCATCATTAGCCAGCTCCGGTGTACCCCTATAACTTCCCACAGAGCTTACACTATACTTAGCATGAAAAAGGGGATTAGAAGACTTCTTTAGGGAACAATAATTATTTTTTTATTTTAAGATTTTTTTTTTGCAGCAGCACTAGTGTATGGGAAGAAACTTGTGCTATCAGAAACTGAATTTGAATTGCTCAGACTGAATCTGTATTTGCGTAATTTGAAATTAAATGCATTGGTTTGAAAACAAATTTCACTAAACTGAAATTGAATTTGATATTGAATTTGTTTGCTTTGAAACTGAATTTAATGGTTTGAAACTGAATTTATTTGCTTTTAAAATGTATTTTGTTGTATTAAAAATTCAGTTTGACTACTTTGACTTTCAGGTCTGAAATTCAATTTCGGTTTCAAAATTCGGTTTTTGTGTCACACATCCAGGTCCTTGAAGAAAGCCACAGATTAATCAAAGACAGGTCCATCGATTTATGTTTCACATCAGGTTAAACTTCCTTTACGGCATTTTGAACCGGACCAGTGCAGCTACATGACCTTGGCGAATGTCAATCACCAGGTCAAATGAGCATCTATAGGAAGCATCAGGTAAATAAATGATGGTCAAACAGTAACACTTATGCTACCTGTAGCTATTAGCTAAACAGGCCAGATTAGCATAGTGTGCCGCCGGTATTACATCGGTCTGCGTTTCCCTGCCCTTACATCAGCATAACCTCTGTTGCCTAGCAACCGTGTTAGCGTGAAGCACAGAGCTGTATATAATCTGTCTATAATAAATAAACCAAGCCTTAATATTAGATATCATCTGACTGAATTCTATCTGTTTAACTTTCACTCGTTGAGGAAACCCGGCATGAGTTTGAAACCAATGTGCCAGGAGTCAGCTGTTCTCTTGGGGTTTTGAACCACCCGGTCAGCTGACAGCTGGCGATGTGAGCCGGTTGCTAGAGGAGCGGACATCTCCGAACACGTCAGCGAATTTGTCCAATTAAGCGATATCTTGATAAAACGATCAGGTATTTCAGGTTTGCACAACTATATTCTCATCTAAAAACATAAGTTCATTTTGTTTCACAGAATGCGCAATATATCCAATTTTATGCACAGCTTTTCTCTCTCCTCCGGCCTTTGCTACTTTCCTTTAAACAATCTACTTCGACCCGCAATGAATCATTGTATAGGGTGGGCCACAGAGGATACATCAAACCCATCTTTCAAATCTGGGGAAAAGAAGAACGCATTTGTCGGCTGCATTTGAAGGAGCCTCCGAAGTTTGATAGCCTTTGCCGCCTCACCATGAAGTAATCGGCCTACAAATGCGAGCTTCAAAGGATGCAGTCCCTGAATTTGGACACAGCAATAGTGAATGACATCTGTGAATCAGTATATCTGTGTATGATTAATCTGTGCCTTCAAGTTCCCAGATGTGTGACACAAAAAACTCAATTTTGGAACTGAAATTGAATTATAGAAATGAAAGTTAAAGTAGTCAAACTGAATTTTCAATACAAAGCAAAGCAAATTTTAAAAGCAAAAAAATTCAGTTTCAAAGTAAAAAAAATCTGTTTCAAACTATCAAATTCAGTTTCAGTTTAGTGAAATTTATTTTAAACCAAAGCATTTATTTTTTCAAATTATGCAAATACAGATTCAGTCTGCACAATTCAAATTCAGTTTCTGATGGCACAAGTTTCTTCCCATCGTAGTGGCCCTTGTTATTTAAAAGTAGGCAGACAGGAAGTGGGGAGGAGTCTCACACTTTTTTAAGGATTGCTTTGCTTTTATTGCCAATATCAAATGTTATAATTTGGTTAAGATTTTTGCCCTCTTTAAAAAATATATATATAAATTTGAATAAAGATGAAAATGTATTCTGCTTTTGCCCAAAAAGTGAATTAGAATTTAATTTTCTTCTCAAATGAAATGGAGACACTGTTGTTGGGTTGTGGAACACCCACAAAGGACCAAACATCACTTTGTCTCAGATATTTTTTTTACCTCCTTCACAACATAGCACCAGGATGTGAGATGAATCAATATCTGAGACGGCTACTAAATTATGCATTAAAAAGGGATGGTGAGCAATTTTACGCTGAGAGCTTTTCACGTGTAGAACAGGGGCCCTTTCGTATGAGCTTTAATGCTTTTGTGGTGTCATCGTGAACCATTACACGGAAATCAGACCAATTTGATAATGGCCTTCTATTAATGACCTTGGATGAAAGAATCACAGATAATCTACATCTAAACTAATGTGTTTTGTCCTTGTGGGGGACAAAGAATTTGGTTTAGGTAACTGGCACCTCCCCAAATGGAGCCACCCTCTCATTGATGATGTTCACACACAAGCGTGTGTAGAGCGCATACATGAACCCAATGCAATGTCATGGAGGGAGAGGGGGCAGAAAATCACCCAGTGACACCAGAAGAACAGGAGGAGCATGGTAACCTTGTAAAAGACAATATCTGGGACCAAATTTAATGAAATAGGTAATAAAATTAATCAGCATACAGTCCATGTAATGAGAAACAGGCATGTCCCAATCCTAATACTGTTTACCCACCTGGCTAAAGTATAACACTGATTTGGCACCTATGTTCAGATTGAACTGGAAAATGACTTGCTAATCTGTTTAGGTATTTGGAGTAATTGGGTCTGGTGCCAGTGAGGGGGATTTCCTTGACTGCTGAAAGTCTCTGTTAGTAGTCCATTCCCAGCTCCTTGGGATAATTATTCTGACAGAGCTGTGGCCACAGGGCCTGTGAGCAGGGCTGCTTTTTAAACTGTAAATTATGAAGGATTAGCATTTATGAATTTTAAATCAGGACTGTGGTAGGAGACACTAAAGCTGCTTAGTGATTGCAAACGGTAGCGTCTAAGCAGGCAGCTCTACACCCCGTTACTTTCCGAGCCGTTCACTGTGTGGCTGTTTGTTCAAATGTGGCTCTGCATAAACACAAAATGCTGAGACCGGACTCCCACTATTCGCTCAAAGCGAATAAGGATCTGACATCTTAACATTCTCCTGTCCCAGTCAGTGCTGTTAGAGTGTGGGTGTGGGTGTGTGTGGGCTGGATTTGAGTATCAAGGAAAGCGTGGACGTGTTTGCCGACTCATCCGGGGTTGAGTTTCCCCTGTCACTTCTTCTCAAACTGGGGTTCTGCTCCTCACAACTGCATGTCACACGATGCAGAATATCCGATGGGTGATTATGTTAATATGGGATTTGATCCATGTTAAATTATGCATAATGGATGGATGTGCTGCAGAGTCATCAATTAGACCAAAATCAGCTCTAAAAACTGTAACACAGCATTATACTCTTAATTCTTCAGCTTTTCTCCCTGTTTTCAGAACGGCTATAAATGACAGCTTCAGGTCTCATACACACAGCGTGTTTGCTATTCCAGTTTAGCTGTTTGTGTCTCTGTGTCCAGTCTGCCTGTTGCAGTGTTGACCTTGCTTTGTTTCAGATTTACAGTCATCATGCTCCTCTGTTCAGGTGTGAGTCCATGACTGCCATGTAGTGATATTCAGCAGACACCACCAGAGGCCTCATATCACACCTCCAGGAGCTGTCTGCAACAGGGTCAGTGAGCCATGACCTCAAGCCTGCAGTGTTAACTGGTTTAGCCAGGTGGCAATAGTGGAAGGGGGGGGCTCAAGGGTTGAACATTAAAATCCCCCATGGGCTGATGAACACTCAGACTTTCTCCTGGCCAGCTTTTCATATTCAGAAAAAGGTCTAACACATCCTGATAGCTTCACATTTACAACCTGACATATTTATTGTTTGATGGACTAATTATTTTTCAGTTGTGATACATTTATACCTAATGAATACCTGAATAAGTTTGAGCACTAGGACTCTATACCTCTAGAGCTCTATACCTGCCCTTACATTTAGATAAAAATAGATTCATATTCTTTTTTTTTTTAAATCTGCATGTGGACAATCATATGTACTGCTTCTATGCAGACATGTTTAAAGGCATAAAAATGTAAAATGTATCTTTGGATTCCAGAAATCCTAGAGAGTATGGGCACATTCCCTCCATTATTTTATCTCAGATGTTATCCAGTATATACAGTATTACATTCTAACCACAAATCTCTGTTTAATTTAATTCAGATTTATGTGTTAGAGCAACACAAACCTAAACAAAAATGTGAAGCGGAGGTGGTTCATGATGAATTTCACAAGAATTTTTATCCTGTCGCTATGATTCTGTAATTTATAGAACCAACATTTGCTGCAAATACAGCTTTTTATTATTTGCACAACAGCTCAAGCTAAGTCAGATGACTGGAGAACTTCTGTAAGCATCTATTTTAAAGTCTTGTCAAAGATGCTCCATTGGAGTACCAGGCCACTCTTACGTGTGAATATGGTTTGCTGTTAACGCCTCCATTGTTACTCTGGGTGTATCTCTTGGGGTTTTATTCTTTAATAGTGAACTTTTGCCCCATTTCCCTTTTATCAAATGACGAGTTTCCCTATCCCTGCTGAAAAAAAAAATCTCACAAAATGATGCCACCACGTTGTGTCATGGTGTGGGATGTGTTCAGGGTGATGTTCATTGTTTGTATTTTGTCACTCATAATATTTTGCATGTAGGTCAAAAGGTGTAATATTGGTGCAGAGCTACTCAAGAAGTAGCCCATTAAGATTCACAATGCACAGAAGAATCCAACACAATTTGCATTCCTTGTGTCAAGCCACTCCTGAACCAGAAACAATGTCAGAGGCATGATACCTGGGCTAAGGAGAAAGACAACTGGACAGTGGCTCAGCAGTGCATAATTCTCAAAATCCATGTTGCTTGAAGTTCAGTGTTAAGTTTCCACAGTCAGTGCCATGTTATCGGCTGATGTTGGTCCGCTGTGTGTTTTGAAATCCACAGTCAATGCAGCCATCTAACACTGTGCTTGATAGGCTCTCTGACCTGAACCCCACGGAGACTCTATGGGGTATTGTCAAGAAGAAGATGAGAGACACCATATCCCATAATGCAGAGGACCTGAAGGCTGCTATTAAAGCAACCTGGGCTTCCATTACACCTCAGCAGAGCCACAGGCTGATCGCCTCCACACCACACCACACTGATGCATTAATTCATGCAAAAGGAGGCCCAACCAAGTATTGAGTGCATACAAAAACATACTTTTCAGAACCTTGAGATTTCTCATTGTTATTCTTTTTATTGATCTTATGTTATATTCAAGTTTTCTAAAACACTGAATTTCGAGTTTGTATTATCTGCAAGTCATAATCATCAAAATTACATGAAATAAATGCTTGAAATGTTTCACATTTATGTGTATTGGATATATATAATGTAGGAGTTTCACTTTCTGAAAAGAGTGACAAGAAATATTTAAGTTTTTCTGTCTCCTGTTTGGCTGTGAATTTTAGTTCCTATCGTGCCATGCCCAGGGTGTTGTTACAGTGTTTCAACAGTTTACTGCAAAAAAAACAAAAAAAAACAGTGGTTTAGTTTATGCTATTTTTCTCATTTTCCTTTGAGTTTTCTTAAGGCTTCCAAATTCTTTTGAGTGGGTGAACGTATTCATCTCCTTCACAAACTTTATTTTATGACATCTTGTAAGTTTATTTTCTTCTCAAATAATTCCAAACTAATGCAAGAACAATTTCAGAGCATACAGTCAGTCAGTCATTTTCTACCACTTATTCCATAGTGGGTCACAGGGGAGCTGGTGACTATCTCCAGCAATCTATGGGCAAGAAGTGGGGTACACCCTGGGCAGGTCGCCAGTCCAACAGAGGGCAACACACAAGCAACCATGCACACACTCATTCACACACTGCAATTTAGAGTGACCAATTAACCTAACAGGCATGTCTTTGGACTGTGGGAGGAAGCCGGAGTACCCGGTGAGAACCCACGCATGCACGGGGAGAACATGCAAATTCCATGCAGAAAGACCCCTGGCCAGGAATCGAACCCAGGACCTTCTTGCTGCAAGGCAACAGCGCTACCAATTGTGCCACCGTGCAGCCCAACAATTTCAGAGCATACATAAAACATACATTAAAGTATACATTATTATACATTAAAGAATAATAATGAGACTCATTATTATATCTTTCCTTAAACATTGCAAACTGTACATTTATTCCTTTTTTTTTTCTTTTATTAAATTCCATTGCATTACATGCTTATTAAAATGTAGTTAGAAACTGAGGATTTGTTTATTTGCTTTCAATAATGATACGCCATGCACATTGTTTTATTATATTTTGGGCGAGTCAGAAACAAACTTCTTGCTTGAATGAATAACTTTAAATTGAAATCTGAGAGGGTATGAATAATTTTAAGCCTAACTGTTGAAACTTTGTTACATTTGTTAGTTTATAAGCAGTATTCAGTGCCGGTCCTCGCATGAGTGGTGCCCTGGGCGAGCCTTTTCTTCTACTGCCCTCCCAACAAATTAGAATGCAACAAATTATCTGAGGTTGTGGGGCTGGAAAAAATGCAGTGTTGTATGTTACCTAGTCTTCTTATTTTTAACAACTAGCAGGGGATGCTTACTGAACACATGGGGGTGACCACTCGTATTGATAGCACATGCATGAAAGCTGTTCAGGTCACATCTGACAGACAAGCATTTTATTATCTGGTTCTTGTGCACTCTCTTTCTATTGCTGCCCTGGGCAACGGCCCATATGGCCCACATTAAAAAACGCCACTGGCAGGATTGTTTAAGCAGTGGAAGATTTTAGGAGATTTGCTTGAAAAGATGTTAGTAGAGGTGGTGGTAAAACCGAATGCAAATGTGTTTTACCTTTCATTAGATATAGATTTTAAATACCACCCAGGTGGTGGTACACTCTGCTAGTGTTATACAACTGTACCTGGAAATAAGCAAAAGTTTGCAAGCAGTCGGAGATCATGCAAACTTCCTCGTTCACCTTTTTTCTAGTTAGTACGGCGCCTGGGAACTGACATGGGAAAAAAAATATATGGGGTGCACACGAAATGCTAATTGGTTCCCACAAAATACTAATTACTTCCCACGAAATACTAATTCATTCCCGCGAAATACTATTTTGTGCCCACGAAGTACTGATTCCTTGGCATCAAGTGACCTGTGTTGTAGGAGATGTGTAAGTCATAAGTGATGGAGCTCAGTGTACGGTGGGTGTGTAAATGTGAATGTGTGCATATGTGTAGTGGCGCTGTGTGCTGTCAGACTGGGACCACGAAGAAGAGTGCAGAGAGAGAAGAAGAGTGTGCGTGCAGTTGTGTGTTTTGGCAGTAGCTCCTCTTTGTAGCTCCTCCCCAGCCTAAAATAAAACTCAGACTATTCCTGTCCATCCAGTTGTTGTTTTTATCCTCTGTATGTTTGAAAAAGTCTACTGTTTTAGTATGTCATGCATACGTTATACCTATGTCGTGAATTAGTATTTCGTGCACACATTATATATATTCCGTGGGCACAAATTAGTATTCCATGAGGAAATTTTGTATTTCGTGGGAACGAATTAGTATTTTGTGCGGACGCTATAATTTATTTTCCCCACATGTCAGTTCCAGGGTGCCGAAGGTTAGTTCTGAGGGTAAATTTTTTTTAGGACTCTGTTTAAGTCTTAAAACATTCAGCCAGCTGGTATTAGTATTAGCAAATTTGTGGCTTGTTGCAAACCTGTCGGGACCTGTCAGACATCCAAAACCGGTGTAACTATAGTAATTTATTGTATATATATTGCTTATTTGTTATTTAATTAACCGAATGCTCACATATTGCAAACATAGTGTGCAGGCAAAGAGCAGCACCAGTTTGTTGCTTTATTTCAGCCATAAACTGCACCATATGATGCCCCTTCATCTGAGAAGCGCTGTAACACTTTGGCCTCTGGAATTAAGTGGAGCATCCAGTATATGTGGTGCATGATAATAGACAGTTATATTTTGTGCATATTCAGCCTATTGCCCACACAAACACTATAAGGGTTTATTCGCAGTGGTTAATGTACTTCTAAACGTGAATTTTTCAGAGTTGAAATCCTGTTCAACCTCTTACCCGAATGTCATTGTACACCTATTTCACGATTCCCTCTTGCAAGGTGTTTATCTAAAATGAAATAACTCATCTTTCGCCCTTTGTGGGACAGATGATTTAGAAAGACATTGCTTCTGACTTTAAGTTGTTTTTATGATCCAATTTGTTAAATAGTTATTTTTCCCAAAGACAACTAAAATCACTTCTGAAATTACATAAAGAATATCACTTCCGCTTTCAGGGACTGAACTGAACAACAAAACTGTTTTTTTCCGGAGAAAACAATTTGTTCTGTATCACAAATCCTCCCCATCTCTCTATTGTCCTGATTGTATAGATCACATCACGTTTCAAGTAGGATGTATCTAAAAAATGACTTTCAGGTGGAAAAAAAGTACAACCTTTCCAAAAGTACATTTTGTTTTTTCAGCCTAGGAGAAGGATCTTCTCCTAGACTTTGAAGCATTAGTGGACACATCTTATTGATTTTCTTTCAAGCCGGATTGCATTGATTGCTGCGAATATGGCAGACAAATCCATCTGGTTGTGCGTCCACTGGGACATCGCATGGAGGCAGACAGGGAGCTGAGGCTGGGCGTCTAACAGCAGGGGAGCAGGCTTTATTACACCAAATAAGAGCCCACTGGCCTAACACAACTCCACCCCGACCCCCACACCATCCTCTATTTACCCCCAAATTAAACTGAGAGCTTTTTAATTATTTATCAATACTATGCACTCATTGCAGATCAATCAGTGTGAATGGTTTTTAAACATAATGAAGGAGCCTGCTTCAGTAGACCTGTGAGAATGGATTGTGATCTTTGCCATTATGCCTTAAGTAAAGATGAGGTGTATTGACATTGGTGTTGGTAATTTGAGGTTTGGATACAGATTTAGTGGAGCACCCTGAGTGCTTCTCCTCTGCCTGAACACAAGTGTGCTTCAGCAAAGGCAAACAGCGTCTGTGCTCAGAGGCCATCTCATACTCTGCCATTAATCAAGCTCTTAAACAGGACATCTCATCTTATCATCACATCACACCGTCCTCACTGAAGAGGGCAGGCTCGCTCCTCAGGCCAGAGGCAGCTCCTCAGAGAACACTTCTCATAGCAAATTACACAGGTCCTCACCGCTCTCAAGGTTTACTAAAGCTTGATTCATTGTGCTTCTTAGGGCTCCAACTGAACCTAAGCAACCTTAACTTTGCCTCTCTGCTCGCATATTTCTCCCAGGGTGCATGATGTCAAGCAGACTGAGGAGATATTCCATCTGGAGTTATTAGCCAGAGACACACAATGCAATCTAATTTCATACTGCAACATTCAATCACTGTGAATTCAGTTTCACAGGGACAGTAAATAAGACATGGGGTGAAGGTATTTCAAAATGAAATAATACTCTGAGAGGAATCCCTGTCCCCGAATCTTATGAAATTAGACAGAAAAAAATACATTACCCGTCGTTCACCTGCTTTTCAAGAGCTGTGCGTAAATACACAAATATTAAATTCAAAAGCTTGTTTGGGAGAAAACAAGCTAACATAAAGCAGGGAAGCATAATGAGATTCTTATTTCATCCTTTTCTTTCCTGGTGGGGGTGGAATTGGATTATAGAGGACTTATTTGTATGTGATATTGAGCAGTTCAAAATAAATTCACACCTATTCAAATTGAAATCCGACCTAGGTGCATCAGATAATCCTTTTTAAGATAGTATGAACTGACAGCCCAATCCCACACACTAGAAATAAATAATCTACCCCTAACAAAACCGATATATAGCCTACCTTGCCAAAAGCATTGCAAGATTTTTTTTTCACAAATATTTGTCAAGTATGTGCTTGATTTTTTTTATCTTCTAGAGGCATAAACAGTTGCATCCATATTCATAGGGAATTGAGCCTGTCGCCCAATCATCATGTCACAAAGAGTCTTAGCGAAAGCGCTTTCTCTATTGCTCAGTTTGTCGTTGGATGAGGAAACCTGAATTTGTTTTGAATCCCACAGCCTTTTGAGACGTCAGGCCGCATCAGGAAAGGAGACTGTGACGGCTGCAGTTATACAGAATGGCGGCTCTAGCTGCTCATGAGTCTCTTTTTCTTTTAAAATGGCTTATTTCTGAGGGGGTGTCGAGACATAAGCCTGAAAGAAGGACAAGGTTTAGTGTGAAGATGAGCAGTGGGTAGCTGCTGCGAGGATGTGATGTGCTTCTGGTGGTGTCGGTGGTTGTGGTGAGACTGTGCGAGGCTCTAATGTGAGAAGGGATGAAGCAGAGAAGGAGAGGGTGTTGTTGCTGGGTGGGTGGGTGTAATGCAACCTCAATGTGAACCTGAGCTAGATGTGAGCTTCAGGCACATTTCTCCTGATGCTGCTGGCATTCATATGAGCAGCTTAGTGATTTTTCTCCCTGCTGGTTAGAAGCAAGTGGGCCTGCATGATGTCCATTCTGTGGCGGTGCACACTAAAAGCCTTTTGGTCTGGTGGTGGCTGTGGAGGCCATGTCTGTTGCACCAATTTCTGAGTTAATGAAGAGTTTCGCAGACTGAGAGTACATCTTGTATAGTTCTCTTTCACCTCCACACTGCTAGAATATTGAGACCATACAGATGTAATGACACCGTGCCAGAGTGTGGAGTCAGTGTGGATAGGGCCATTTACCTATTTCTTTTGCTCCTCTGCATTATGCAGAGTGCAGAATTTATTTTTTGGACCTTATTTCTTTCCTCAAATGGCAGCTGTGGAACTAATGACATCACCACACTTATCAACCGCTTAATTTAAATCCTTCTTATATTCGTTTGATAACCTCACTTTTCTGGATCTAACATTATCTTAATTTCTTAGCATGTTCTTTTCTCATTCTGTCCAGTCTCAAAAATTTAAATATTACTTCCAATCAGAAGAAAGATGTTGACAAAATTAAAAGACTGCTTTAAATCAAAATTTGCCCTTGGTATGAATCATTTTGGGTTTATCTGTACCTACATGGAAACCCAATAAATAAAAACAAACAAACAAGCTTAATGCCCTGGTAAGTCTTCTATAAAGTCTGTCCTAAGAAATACAAATGTATACTCATTTACACAAATGAGTGGCTACAGTTTGGAGCAGATTACACATAGTCTGAAACTAAAGAGAACTCTTGGTGTAGGGACGTTTCCTCAAAGCTCCTCTGAAATCCACAAACTAATTTATTCATCTGTAAAGCTCAGTGACCAAAACAAAGAATTGGCTACAGCACATTACCCCTGAAAACTAATCCACTTTTTTTTTCCTTAAACAGTTACTGATCTTGTCATTATTTTCTGTTTAAAAAAACCCTCATTTTTCTTGAGTTTAAGTGTTAAAAAATTAAACACATCTTGTAAAATGTTATCTTTATTCACATATTTGAAGCTTGTGTGTTCCTTATGATTGTTTTTCGCATAGCATGCATACTCAGATGAAGAGTGTGAAAGTGCTTTAGGACAGAGTAAGTTACAATTACATCAATGATGTAGTATTGCAAGGGTGATGCTGTAAAGTTATTTATTTATATTTTAACAGAAGCAGAAAAGGAAAGTATATTAAAGGTTGTTTTTTAAATTTTCATCCTAGTCTTTGAGTGTCGTTCTTAGTATTACAGGACTGTGAAAAAGTATTTACCCCTTTTCAAATGTGTTATTATTCTTCAGTTGTTGATTTTTACATCACTGTTAAATGTTTTAGATCAGCAAACAGATTTTAATAGATAAAGATAATCTAAGTAAATATAAAATCTAAGTAAATATAAAATAGGATTTTTAAATGATGATTACAACTATTAAGGAAAAATGATATCCAAACCAACCACACAATATGCCCCTGGATGACCTACAGTAATTAATCAAAAGATTATTTCTCCTCTCAGCCAGAGAATCATAAAGGAGGATGTAAAGACATCAGTTACCTCTGAATGTCTAAAAATCAAAACTAACAAAGGCTTTGAAGTGCCCTTGTCAGTCTGGACTCAGACAATGGTTTACATAATGTCTCAGCCACAATATTTGTTATTTACTGTAGCCTACTAATAGATATCGTTAACCTATTACTCATCTCCAGCTTCAACTGGACTTCTGGTGGTTCTTTGTTTGCACATTTATTAACATGCACAATGCAACAAAAAAGAGTCACTCACTAAAGCGAATTGGTTCACTTAAGTCCTTTGAATGAATTCAGGGGGTGATAATGCTGCAGGAAAAATTATTCAGATGGGAAAATAACAGATATTCCTACACTTTGCTTCTAAAAAAAAAATATTGTTATTTTCTTCTTCTGCACCTGATTTGACTGGTGGTCTTCTTTATCTGCTGTGTATATGATGCCACCCGTGGATTGAGGGTTGTATCGTCACTGTTGATGTGCATAGTCAGCATGATGGTAGCCAGTGAACCGAATCATTTGTTTAATCCAATTAACTCAAGTAAGTCTCCGTGGTGTTTCCAGGGTCTCCCCAGTCTTTCCTTGTGACTGCTTATGTGACTTGTGTAGTGAGCAGAAGCCAAGATAAGGACTTTTATAATCAGGGTTAATGTAAACCTCAGATTACTGGTTCGCTGTGAAGATTTCAACCATTAATCAGGGAGATTCAGGAACTGGCCTGCAATACTGTTTATTGGGTGAAGGGTGTAGAACCTCAGGATGGTTACCCTACCTCTGTCTTGTTTTATTCTTTTCATACTTAATGACCAGCCGACCATCTAGGTATGAAAGTCCAATTCTCTATAAAGAAACCGGTGAATCCCATGAGTGGGGCGTGGTAAGGCGTCTTCGTCACTTCCTGTTTTCACTGTTGTACATTCTCACACTACTCTCCAATTTTGCATTATTTGCTGTTATTTCAGATTTTAACTTTGTTCTCTCTTTTTTCTCTTCCTAGAAGCTACACCTGGCCTGACTCTGTGTCTACCTGTGACACCTTTCTGGAAAGGGGCATCGTCCGAGCTTCTGCTGTCAACAATTTAATGCTCACCCTCTACCAATAATCCACATGGCCCTATCTTTTAGTGTTTAACCCTTTCTCTCTCCTAGACATGGCAATTGACTGAGCTTTTACTGTAACAAACTCTATGTGCTTTCAAACTCTAACCTTGAAAACTGGCTCAGAGTTCATCTGTTCTTTCTTTCTAGATGAAACGACTAAAGGAGCTACATCCATTAACATTTACTTTTCCTTCACATAGAAAGTACTCCTGGATCAGTGCTTCTTTGTTCTCTTTATGTCTCTGCTCTGTTCTCTCAAACCCCCAGTCGGTCGTGGCAGATGGCTGCTCACACTGAGTCTGGTTCTGCTGGAGGTTTCATCCTGTTAAAAGGGAGTTTTTCCTCTCCACTGTCGCTACATGCATGCTCAGTATAAGGGATTGCTGCAAAGTCAACGTCAGTGACTGTCCACTGTCGCTACATGCTCATCCAGGAGGAGTGAATGCTGCAAGTCCCTGACTGGATGCTATCTACTGGGTTTCCTTAGACAGAAAACCTTTTTATCTAATTTGAATAAATAACTGAATTTGACTGCACTGTTCAATGGTTAGGATTAATTGGAATGTATGTACCTGACTTTTGTGAAGTGTCTTGAGACGACATGTGTTGTGAATTGGCGCTATATAAATAAACTGAATTGAATTGTAAAAAGCTGTTGAGTGCTGCCAAGTGGCTATATATTTACTAGCTGAATTAATTAGAAATAAGTAAGGATTTGTCATAAGTGATGAGTGAATTCTTATCAGTGACGACAATGCCTCTGCATGACAATCATGAGCTTAACCCCATCTAGACTATTATCGCTACTTCGTTTCAAACCACCACACAGACAAGTGACATATCATTTATGGCTACTGATGCATATTCAACACAGACAAAGGTTCATATTAAAAACACTTTGTACTGTATCTGTACTCAATTGAGAATATTTTTTAACAGATAAAAAAGAAATAGTTTTTGTTTTATGTAATTGTAAACAAATTCAGGCAGTCCTTATTGGGTCATTGCTGTGATATGTAAAGCAACAGTTGTTTCATTTTCATCGCCAAGATGAATATGGCCAGTATACACAGCATCTCAGAGTTGAGACCCTTATGCCACAAAGTATTTCGTCATGCAGAGAAACATATGTAGCAGTCTGGCTTAACTAGAGATCAAGGTACATATGCGGCAGTATCAGATGCACAGGATGGCGTCACTTTTTTGACCAGAACAAAAAAGTATCCTCTAAAAAAGTTTTTTTTAAGATATTTTTTCGGTACTAGAGGCCTTTATTTTTGATCGTTGGGTAGAGAGGAAAGAGGGGAAAAGAGAGAGGGAGACATTCAGCAAAGGACGCCAGGTCCGGGACTCGAACCCGGGACAGCCACTTCGAGGACTATAGCCTCTACATGTGATCGCGCACTTAACCCTTACACCAGCATCGCGCCTGAAAAAGTTTTTAAAAACTTAAAAAATAAAATAAAATAACATATTTGACAAAGTCCTAATCTCTACAATTAAAGAATTACTTTTTTGTCAAATAAGGCTTTCGCACAGCAATGCAGTTTCAAAAGAAAGTAAAAAAAGTTATGTTCATCTGAGGTATAGATGACGCATATTATGCAAGTTTATATACAGGTCCTTCTCAAAATATTAGCATATTGTGATAAAGTTCATTATTTTCCATAATGTAATGATGAAAATTTAACATTCATATTTTTTAGATTCATTGCACACTAACTGAAATATTTCAGGTCTTTTATTGTCTTAATATGGATGATTTTGGCATACAGCTCATGAAAACCCAAAATTCCTATCTCACAAAATTAGCGTATTTCATCCAACCAATAAAAGAAAAGTGTTTTTAATACAAAAAACGTCAACCTTCAAATAATCATGTACAGTTATGCACTCAATACTTGGTCGGGAATCCTTTGGCAGAAATGACTGCTTCAATGCGGCGTGGCATGGAGGCAATCAGCCTGTGGCACTGCTGAGGTCTTATGGAGGCCCAGGATGCTTCGATAGCGGCCTTTAGCTCATCCAGAGTGTTGGGTCTTGAGTCTCTCAACGTTCTCTTCACAATATCCCACAGATTCTCTATGGGGTTCAGGTCAGGAGAGTTGGCAGGCCAATTGAGCACAGTGATACCATGGCCAGTAAACCATTTACCAGTGGTTTTGGCACTGTGAGCAGGTGCCAGGTCATGCTGAAAAATGAAATCTTCATCTCCATAAAGCTTTTCAGCAGATGGAGGCATGAAGTGCTCCGAAATCTCCTGATAGCTAGCTGCATTGACCCTGCCCTTGATAAAACACAGTGGACCAACACCAGCAGCTGACACGGCACCCCAGACCATCACTGACTGTGGGTACTTGACACTGGACTTCTGGCATTTTGGCATTTCCTTCTCCCCAGTCTTCCTCCAGACTCTGGCACCTTGATTTCCGAATGACATGCAGAATTTGCTTTCATCCGAACAAAGTACTTTGGACCACTGAGCAACAGTCCAGTGCTGCTTCTCTGTAGCCCAGGTCAGGCGCTTCTGCCGCTGTTTCTGGTTCAAAAGTGGCTTGACTTGGGGAATGCGGCACCTGTAGCCCATTTCCTGCACACGCCTGTGCACGGTGGCTCTGGATGTTTCTACTCCAGACTCAGTCCACTGCTTCCACAGGTCCCCCAAGGTCTGGAATCGGCCCTTCTCCACAATCTTCCTCAGGGTCCGGTCACCTCTTCTCGTTGTGCAGCGTTTTCTGCCACACTTTTTCCTTCCCACAGACTTCCCACTGAGGTGCCTTGATACAGCACTCTGGGAACAGCCTATTCGTTCAGAAATTTCTTTCTGTGTCTTACCCTCTTGCTTGAGGGTGTCAATAGTGGCCTTCTGGACAGCAATCAGGTCGGCAGTCTTACCCATGATTGGGGTTTTGAGTGATGAACCAGGCTGGGAGTTTTAAAGGCCTCAGGAATCTTTTGCAGGTGTTCGGAGTTAACTCGTTGATTCAGATGATTAGGTTCATAGCTCGTTTAGAGACCCTTTTAATGATATGCTAATTTTGTGAGATAGGAATTTTGGGTTTTCATGAGCTGTATGCCAAAGTCATCCGTATTAAGACAATAAAAGACCTGAAATATTTCAGTTAGTGTGCAATTAATCTAAAATATATGAATGTTAAATTTTCATCATGACATTATGGAAAATAATGAACTTTATCACAATATGCTAATATTTTGAGAAGGACCTGTATATACAAGTATTTTGATTGACTTTTTTGTCCTGTGCTTTATAAAAATACCTACAGTATCCTTGTGAGGAAGCAGAGATTACCAATGAAGTTTGTCAAAGAGCAAACAACATGTCATCATCAAATGTCCCCATGAAATAACATTTCAATGTAGTTTATAAAATATGAAGAAAAGAAAAACACATAGAACAAAGAACAGCAAATAAGTAAAAAAAAAAATGAATCTGTATATTTTGTCTAGCAATGTAAAATGCCAAAATATTACTTTGACAACTGGCTTGCACACTTCCAGGCAGCAGGGCAGTGATGTAAATTCAGTCCTGTGAAAGT
Organism: Girardinichthys multiradiatus; assembly: GCF_021462225.1. NCBI lineage: Eukaryota > Metazoa > Chordata > Actinopteri > Cyprinodontiformes > Goodeidae > Girardinichthys > Girardinichthys multiradiatus. The sequence continues at coordinate 26,261,068 of NC_061797.1, forward strand.
TTTGGTGAATAATCAAATGAATGGAGGCTGGAACTGGGCCAAAGAGAGAACACGTTCTTCACATCAGATAGAGGGCATATTTGTAGTCCTCTGGAGCTTTTTTTTCTGAAAACCTTGCACCATCTAACAGTATAAACTAGCCAGGAAACTCTGACAAACAAAAAGTTATTTGGGTTGTAACGAGTGACCTTTCCATGAAGCAGCAAACATGCATTTTTATGCCAGGGCATAAATAGCTGAGCTACATAACAATTAAGGTAACCTTTCTGTCTGAATAAGAGGCAATTGCTCAGAGAACTGAAATAACATGAATGATAAATTATTTTTGTAACTCAGTGCACAGACGGTGAAGAATAACGAACAATGAAGTGGGGGAGGGAGAAGTGGTGCCTTGTCTCAATTGTAAATCCCAGTTATAATGCCTCGTTAAAAAGATTTGGGAAGGCGAAACAGAAGCAGACACTCTCTCTCTCTTTCTTAAAGGTAGACAGGTCTCAGTGGGATTCATTAATGTGTGTCCCGGTGGTAGTCTTCCTCTTACAGCACAATCGCCTGGGTTAGCACCAATGCTGAAATTACACCTAATTGGACAATTACTCAAACTCAGAAACCTCATGCAATAAGCCAACAAGGCTCCTAATAAACACCTTGTCTTCTAATAAAAACAAGGAAGTCATTTGCGTTACCCAAGAGGCCCATTTTTTTTATCTGTACTAAATTTATTTTTAAAAATAATTGCATGTGCTATGAATGAGAATATTAAAAAGGTGGCTGAGAGAGGAGAAAGGAACTATGTCTGAGAAGGAGAGAAAGACAGCAATGCAACCGAACCTCAGGCTCAGTGTTGCAGTCTGCTCTCCTCTGGGAGAGCTCATTTGTTCCACAGATAAGCTCACTGCACACAGCACAACTTTAATATTTCTGCTGTCATGCCATTCCATAATGAAATAATTACTGTTTTGTCTTCCTTTCAACCAACCAAGCGGGCCTACTTTCCCTTTCATTTAATCCCTCCACCACCTCCACCCCACCTTCTGCATTGGTTGAAGACGTATTTCCTCCATATGTGAAACATTAATTAAATAATGACAGTTATGACACATTTCTGTCAGCCATGTTCCTCTTGTGTCACTCAGAGCACCTGATGGAAAGTTATGCCTCTATGAATTTGAAAGAATAGTGTTACATTTTTGTGAATATAACGTTTATTTTCCTTTATTGAGTTATATCAGACATTTACATAACCCCCATGTATGTCTATTAAATGCAAGAATACATCAAACAGGGTTGCGTCTGGCTGTTTAGGTTACTTTGATTGCAGAATTGTGCTGCACAGTTTCACTGTTTCTAGTCTTTGTGGAGCCTTGAGGCCTCAGAGCTTGAGTTCCCTTTACTCTGGCAAAATGTATCTGGCAAACCTACTATTCAAACAAATTTACACCTTCACTTGCCTGTTCTGAAATAATGTTTATTAATTCTGCAGAAATGAAGCTAAACTGGATTGTACTTGCCAGCTTCACTGTGCATGGTGCTCAGTGCTACATCATGTATATAACAGCGGTGTGTGTGTGACATGTGTGTCTGTCTAATTTGTTAATATAACATTCACCATGAATTAACTGAGCAATTTCAGACTCTTTTACAATTGTGCTTTTTTTTAAGCAAAGCGATTTTAGTCATAAAATGCCACTTCAATCCAATGTTCCTGATTAAACTAAAATCCCAAACACATGTATGCTTTATATGTATCAACATAGGATATTCTTGCTGTGACTTGTGACAAATGTTTTTTTTTTTTTTTTATCTCAGGCAGACAGGAGTAGATCGGAGCCACAGACATCCAAAGGCCTCCCTAGAGAAAAGCGGAGGAGAGCCCCAAGGTAACTCCCCAGCAGCCACAGTGCAGAAGCCCCAGGAAGCTGCAGCGACGAACCCACAGGTCCCTGCCAGCCTGAGCGGATCCAGCCATGGACCCAGAGACCCGAGACTCAAGGGCACACCAACCCCGAGTAGAGGCCCAACAGGTCCAGGTGGCCCAGGCCCAAGCAGCCACCAGGAGTGAGCACACACCCGAGTCCCCAGGCCCAGACACCGAGAACCACCAATGCACCGGTGGGTAGAGACACCAGCCACTGGCAGGGAGTGTGACGGGAAGGAATTAGGACCCGCATTTGATAAGGGGCCTACGATGATCCAGGAGAGGGAGCAGACCGAGACTCAACCTGACAGAAAAACAGGCACACACAGTCACAGTCTCATGTTCCCACCCACACGAGTACCTACACATAAAAACATTCTTAAAATACTGTTGACTTTGGCTCTAATGTTTGAGCTTAGCTCAGCCAACACAAAAATACCATAACTGAAAATTATGATACGTTCTAAGTGATTTTCAACCTGTTTTCTATCTTGCTATGTATACTGGTTTATTGAAAAACACCTGTTAGGGTGTTCCCTTTCTGAATTGTACATGTGTATAAAGATCAATGGTTTACTTTTGTTGTGATTTCACTATAAGATTGTATTTTTTCTTATATTTTGGGATTAACAGATCTATCTGGGAATGAAATACATATGCTCTGTGAGTGTCCTGAGCTGTTTTAAACATCCTGCAAGCTGAGATGAAGCATCTGCGCAGCATAGTCTGAGATGTTATTATTATTGGATCATTGCTCTGAGTTGCAGTTGTGTAAATGTCGAAGCATTGGCTATGTGAGGTATACATTCCTTCTTATTGGTCAGAGTTGACGACCTGTGACTTAGAACCAATGATTGATTGATTTGCTGTTTGACCTGATGTAAAATATAACAGAGAGCTCAAGAGAGAACAAGAAAGTCCTTCAAACCATGGCTTATCCCTATCATTGTTTGACTCTTAAACACTGATAGCAAAGTGCATACCATACTGTTTTAATATGGGACACCTCTTTTATGTGTTAAATACAAGATACTTCTGCATTTTAAAGGGTGGTTTGCAACCCATTCACATCCCCACCAAAAATTAGGCTCTTGTTTGACCTTTGTGTTTAACTAGAAACATAGTATGTTCAAATTATTTCCACACTGGTAATAGTGAAGTCCATTCCAATACTAATTATATCATGAGTACAAGCTATCTGGGGACCCAAAGAAACTTTCTCACAAGTCTCTGGAGAGTCGTAACAACTGGTTTTATTACTGACCAAAAGGTCCTGTAATACTTGGTAGTACATAGATACATGATAACTGAATAAACACTGATACAAGAATGATTGGTTTTTTTTGTGTAGCTAACTTGAGACATTTCTTCAAAATGGACTATGCAAACAAAACTGTATTTACAGAACAAACTTTTCTATGCAAGGCATTGTGTGGCTACTTGTGTTTAGCATTGGGTACACCTCTTAATGATCTGTCACTCACCGACATAGGAAGAAAAATGCATTATAAAGCCACAAAGTATATGATAACCATTTCTTTTTTGAAAAGGAAGTTAAATGTAACAAATAAAGCAACCCTTCATTTAAACCACGTTAATGATCTTGTTTTAAGGCCATCTGTCTATGAACAAACTCTATGAAACCATATATCCATACCATCATGGTAGAATGTTGAAAAAGGGTTCATTTGAAAATGCAATACTTAACAGTATTTCCGTGTTCCATCCCAAAATATTACTTCTGCCAAGTACATACTTTAGACCATTTTAGATCTCCTCCCTTATCCTTTAGCTAAAAGACCACTTATCCACACTTGATTTTGAACCCATCTGTCCTCACTCTGACCTTTGAATGCTGTGCATCACTCCAGGAGGTTAGTAACCATTTCCACATCTTGCTACCAATATTAGACAAATAGATGAATAAAAAATCACAGCTGACCACACACTAGTAGAGACAACAGTCTAACCCCTACATTGGCAAAGGTTCACTGTAATGCTATACTCTGCCACAGCAGGAAAAGAAAAAAGGAGAAAAAAAGATGTCAGGAAGCAGAGATGAGAACCCACAAGAGGTGGACAGTGACAAATGGTGTGGAAAAAACAACACAGGCAACCATCTGAAGGGAAGACAAGAGTAATACTCACAAATAATTAACTGGGTAAATATTGGATAGGAGACTGACTAATTACTTCACACGTCTCACTGCGCTCTCATTATTGTTGCTGTCGGAGTTAACCCTTTCCTACAAGGTGGAGCTGTGTGGCGGCCTAAACTGAAAACAGAAAGTAGATGAATTACTTAACCGAATTATGTTTCTTTTATTTATTTATGCACCTGAAAACAGAGGAGTTGTTGAAGAAAACTATGTTCTGTTAGGATTTAATCCACCCAAAAGTTAAATGAAGAGCTGAAATATATAGCCAAAGAGGGTCTTTTAGTTAAAGCTATACCACAACATTTTTCATTTTGGACATTTCAATTAGTGCACACCTACAGTTAAGAACCAAATTATTCATACCTCTGGTATGTCTGAACATAAATTACTTGTTTAATTTTACCAAAACATTTCTTATGACTCGAAAGTACCTTAACATTTTTAAATGTGGCCTAACCAGAGTCCCAAGTTGAATCTGATAGAGAATCTGATAGAGAATCCATGGAGAGTGAGAGAGTGAGCAAGAGATAGGTCCACGTATTTCTGCAAATGACAGGAGTCTGTCTTGTATTGGAAGTTTGAGGTGTACAGACTGAAAAGGAATGGTGAGAGTACAGTTCCCTGTGGTGATCCTGTGCTGCTGACTACCTGGTTAGACACACAACCCTTCAGTCTCACAAACTGTGGTCTGTTTGTCAGCTAGTCTTTGTTCCAGGAGATCGTTGAGGCCTCCACCCGAGTCTTTTGGAGTTTCTGACAAAGCAAATCAGGTTGAATTGTATTTAATGCACTGGAGACATCAAATAACATGATCCTCACAGTGCTGCTGTCCAGATGACAGTGGGTTTGTTGAAGCAGGTGTATGATGCCATCTTCAACTCACACTCCACAGCTATTAGCAAACTAAAAGGGATCCTGATAGTTTATTGTTTGATTACTCAAGTGGGCCAATAGGGATCTATGTAGGACCTTGTCAGAGCAGCAGGTCTATAGTCATTGAGGACTGATGGTTGAGTTTTTTTTTTTGGTACTGGAACAAGACAGGATATCTTCTACAACACTGGAACCTTCTTCTGGGCCAGGCTAAGCTTGAAGAGGTGCTGCAGAATCCCACAGAGCTACTCTGCACAAGCCTTCAGGACTCTGGGGCTGACACAATCTTGACCTGCAGTCTTATTCTGGTTCAGTCTCTCCAGTTGCCTCTTCACCTGACTTCTTGAGACACTCTGGTGGAAGGGGGCGGCAAAGAGAGCATCAGCATCTTCTGATTTTCGAAAAATGTGTTTAGTTCATTGGCTCTATCCAGTCAGCTATTGGTCAGATCGTCCTTCTGCTTGAAGCCTCTGATCATACGTGACCACGCATCTCTGATATTGTTTTGTTGAAGCATGCTCTCCAGCTTTTTCTTGTACACCTCCTTGCTGTCTCTTATCTTGACTTTAAGTTGTTTCTGTATTCTCTTTAGTAATCCCCTGTCTCCCTCTCTGAAGGCTTTTTTTTCTTGTTAAGCAGGTCCTTCAGGTCACTAGTGATCCAGGGTTTGTTATTGGAGAAGCATCTCACCATTCTGGTGGTTATGGTGTTATCCACACAGAAGTTCATATAGTCGATTACACATTCAGTCATGGCATAGTTGTCCTCCCTATGTGGCTGGCACAGTGCGTCCGTGTCTGTAGCCTCAACCTCCCAGGACTTCTTCAGTGTCCTGTGACCATCTTCTCACTGTTCTCTTTATTACAGGTTGCCTTTGAAAAAGGGACTTATATTTCGAGCAGAGAAAAACAAGATTATGATCTGATTTGCCTAGAGAAGGTCTTCCTTTAGAGATGTATGAGTCCTTGACATTTGCATAAAACAAATCCAATATTTTGTTTTCTCTGGTAGAGCAGCTGACAAACTTTTGGAATCTTGGAAGTGTAGCAGAGAGTGAAGCATGGTTAAAATAATCAGATATTGCCACAAACACATTTGGGTGTTGTGTCTATAGCTTAGCCACAACTGAGCTGATAACTTCACATGTAGTTGTCATGATATGACATCCTTGGACTTGGTTTGTGTTTTGTGTTAACGTTTGTTTAGTTCTGTCTCCCTGTGTTGTTAATCAGTTCCACCAGTCCCCTCTGCCTCCCTGCCAGCTTGTCACACCTGTTCTTAGTTCCTGTGATTACTTGCCTTTGTTTTCTCCCTGTATATTAGTTGGTCTGTGTTCTTTGTTCCCGGCTGGTTCCTACTGTCAGCTTCTGAGTTTGGATCGGACCAAAGTGCAGACAAGAGCTTGGCAGCCGCATAATTAAAGGAATCTCCATCTTTAATTAGCAATCTCGAGGAAGTAGCAAAACACAAAGAACTGATCAGGGAAATGAAACATGGCAGAACAGTGAGTAAATAAACAGAGGAACCAGCCGGGAACAAAGAACACAGACCAACTAATATACAGGGAGAAAACAAAGGCAAGTAATCACAGGAACTAAGAACAGGTGTGACAAGCTGGCAGGGAGGCAGAGGGGACAGGTGGAACTGATTAACAACACAGGGAAACAGAACTAAACAAAAGTTAACACAAAACACAAACCAAGTCCAAGGATGTCATATCATGACAGTAGTGTCTGCAACAGCTGATGGTGGAAAATAAACTGTTGCCAAGATAACACTGGTGAACTATTTGGGTAAATAATGTGGACAAAAACTTACTGCTAACAGTTCAATATCTGGGTGCAGAAACGACATTTCACAGTAACATGTCATAGATTACACCATCTGTTGGTCACAAGTACTGCTAGTCCACATCCTTTGTGTTTGCCACTCCTCTTTAAATATCTGCCTGCTTGTATGGCCAGAAAGCCTGGCAGAGAGATCCTGGAGTCAGGGATATGATCCTGCAGCCATGTCCAAGTGAAACACATAATACTGCATTCCAGTACTCTGGCTGGGTCCTTAGTAGGGCTTGGAGTTTATCTAACTTTTTTCCCAACAATATCACATTACCTATCATAATTAATGAAAGAAATGGTTTGAACTTCCTACTTCTTGCTCTTCTCTTTGCTCCTGTTCTGCGCCTCCTTTTCAGATCATCAGGGATTTGGGGTGGTTGTTGAAGTATTATTTGAGCTTTTAAGATATTATCAGCTGCTCCTGGTTGTGAAAAATCAACTTGTTGCTATGGTTATACATCATAACAAATGTACAAAAGTAAAAATGTATCAGTAAAAATCCTTTTAGCTGCACAGCAGCCGATATCGAAGACGATAATCATACAAAAAAAATATTTTTATCCACCACAAGAGAAATTACAGTTCTTAAAAAGAATATATCAGAATGAGTGTAAGAGAGCTGTTTCAACATGCTGCCACCTTGAGCGGCGCAATTCTGGAATGAACAGATTTTACTCTTATCAATTTCAAATCTTTGGAGTTTTGATTGTTTTTCTTACCCACATTAATTTGTTATATGACTGGAAATAAATAATATCTACCAGCAGGGAGTTACGTGTCAAAATTTGCAATTTTATATGAGTTCGCTGGGCCTAACAGACATCAGATCCAAAAAAAATTAAAAATAAAGTGTAATTCAAATTGTTCAGGTATGAATGTACATTTAAAATTCAATTATTCATAGAATTTAACCATCTTTATGATAATTAATCTCTACAATCACAAAGACGCTTACCTACAAGAAAAACATAATACACACCAAGGTTTGTCAGGTGTAACAATTATGTTACATGTACGAAACATGTTACATGTACATTACATGTACGTTACATGACCCAGAGCAAAATGGTATATACAACAGTCCTGCAAAAAATCCCACCTAAGCGTGGATTTTGTTCTAATGAGTTGGGTTGATTCAGATATTTGTTTTGGATCCCATTAAGACCAGTCAAAGTAAGATATATAGGGGAAACATGCTTTTTATGTTTATGTCAATCTGTGATATGTTAGTACAACCTTAATCAAATTGGCATTTAGGGGAGAAGTGAGGTATTACATTACAGTTAACCTACATTTACAAGTATCTGGCATTTGAATACATAGACAGATATGGATTAAAGTCAGCTATAATTTAAGACAGGTTGCACTGAAGTTTGATAACTTCACTACAAGTGTGTAGTGTAAATCTGACTTTATTTATTTTTTATTACTGAAAACCTGGTCAGAAAATAATCAAGAAACACAAACGTTGTAACATGCAAAATGACGTGAAAGCTAAAGGTTTTCGTATGAGTCAAGGTTTTGACACAAAATGTATTCTTACGCTTAAATTAGTAAAATATCTATCATAATCTTACATCTGTAAATGTAATTATTTTCCACATTATGCTTGGTTGCTAGTTGGCCAGAATTTGGTTTTAAAATGTATGGTGTTGTGTTTGCTTTAAGACGTGTGAGTAAACGTGTGTCCTGTTTGCACCTCACTGTTGGCTCACCGCCTATTGGATGTTTCAGACCGCAGTCCTGAGGTAAACTGGTGAAGCTCCTCACACAAGGACGTTTGTCCAATAATCTGCGAGGCGGTGGTTAATGACAGCAGCTGTGAGGCAGGCATGCACCACTTCCAAGCTGATTTAAGTTTAACGAGCCACTCTAGAGTGCTATTGATTCAAATCTATATTTGACAGGATACACAGTGAGCATGTATTAAATGGATAAGGACACCTCTTGGACACTCGGAGAGCTTTGGCAAATGGAAGAGAAGGCATTAAGCAAACATACAGCGTCTTTTGTTGAGTGAGAGATGTTGTCAGTGTGGAGCATGTGTATGTTTTAGGCTTTATATAGATTGCATGTTGTTTTTAATACAGGAGTTTCTGGAGGTGGATCTTACCAATAGCTGTTATATCATAAAATGCATTAATAAGCACGGTTTTGAAGATACATGCTGTAATGTGCGAAATTAAATGACAAAACCATTACATTAGTGATGTATATTTTATCTAAAGCCAATTGTTTTTGCTTCCTGCCAACTACTAATCTGTTGACAAAGTTTATTTAACATGGCAGACTTCAACATGTAGTTGCAAAAGGCAATAAGTGAGACATTAAAATTCAGCTTGCTTTTTGGAGAATTTAATATAGACTGCTAACCTCATGGGGTAAGACTCACACCACAGTTTGAGGGCAGGGAACACATCTGAACAGTATTCAACATAAGTAGCGTTGTTATTTAGTACAGCTGTGATAAAATAGGCCAATGTTATCAGAGGACATCTTTAAAGTGGAAACATGCAGATAGTTGTTTCAGTAAATAAAAAAAACACTTGCAATAGGATCTACAGAAAAGCCATTTAATCTTTTTTTTTTTTTTAACTGCTATAATGCTGGTTTAGGATCATTGTCTTTTTGGGCTGTCCAATTGCATTCCAAGTTTTAACTATATAGCCAACCACACCCCCCACAGACAAAGGAAAAACTGTTAAAATGATTAAGAAAGGTATAAGAAAACTTCAGATCTCAAGCAAGTCATAAAGTGAGAACTACTGGAACACCAGACTCAGAATCCACACTGAAGCAAGTTTAACATCAGCATGGACCAAGAGGATACCAAAAAGATGCCCCTGCTGCAAGAGTAACATCTTCAAGCTTCGTTGAAATTTACAGCTGCCTAATTGGATAAGCAAAATGTCTTTTAGAAAAAAGCTTTATGGTCAGACATTTGTCACAGTTCTTAAAAGCTTCTTAGTAAGAAGCAATGTGTATAGAGGAGTCAAGTTGACACTTTTAAAACAAGAATTAACAACTGTCAAACATGGTGGTGGTAGCATCACACTGTGGAGTTGTTTTGCTGGTGTATGGCATAAAGCACATTGAGTAATAAAGAAAGACTAGCCCCTAATTTGTCAACTTCATCTCAAATAAACACTTAATTGGATGTAGCTAGGTGATTCAGGAGGATAATGACCCCAAACATACATCTAAACTGGTTTTGGAGTGGGTAAACAATCCCTGATCTCTCCCAAGTTAGAATAAGAATTACGCTTGTTGATGGCAATAAAAAACTGGCCACAGGTGGAATTTGTACAGGGACATTCAACCAAACGTTAGTCAGAATGTATGTATGTCCATATTTGAGCTGGTTTATGAATCTTGACACTGTGTGCCATTTAGAAAATTAAAAATAAATTCACACCAAATTATTGTTTTCAAAATTGTACACATGTATAGCATTATCATTAAACCCTGTAAAAAGACCAATTTAAATGTATACTTAAAAGCCCAAAAGGCATAACACTTAAACCCATGATGGGTGTAGGTAAACGGCTTACCAGTACGTCCATGCAGCCAGAGCCTGCAGTGGTTCATTGTTACTCGAATGACAAATAAACTTCAAACAGAATCGAGAATGCTTCTGACATCACAGTTATTGTCTGTTGTTAACAAATATTGCTTATTGATATGCAGATATATGTTTCTGAAGATAAATCACTAAACCTACTGGATGGATGCTAAGTAAAATATTTTCTGTTTGTCAGTGATTTTTTTATGCTCCTGCTATAGTTAGATTAGTTAATTAGATTCATATTTGTTTGACTACAAAAACAAAGGCCTCTTTTGCTAACATGACACCATCCAATTGTTCCTCCTAATTTAGCATTCTCATAATATAGTATTTTTTCAAATGTCTTTTGCAGATGGATCTTGTAAATAATATTTCCAGATCTGTTTTGGTATGTAGACTTGGTGGCAATAAGATCCAAGATTGTCATTGCATAGTAAACATAAATAAAATGTAAGAGAGAAATCATGTTTGCAGCATGAATGCAGCTGGAAAATCCTTGGAATGGATGTCTGAGGGAGCAGGAAGAAAGAGCAGAAGAGAGGGAGAGCTGAGCAGTTGAAATATCATAACCCCAGTTACACACAGTGACAGAAATGAAAAGAAATGTATCATTATGAACAGCAAATATTTTAAAGGATTGTGACACATTTGCTATACACTGAAACTACTGCAAAAGATATACTGTTACTGCATTAGGACTCATATGATGACCAGCAGATATTTTAGCTATATATTTTACTGAGTACTACTTCCAAGATGTTGATTTATCCCTTTAAAAATAAAACAACCCACTAAAAGTGTAGATGTCACTGGTGTCCTGTCTGTATATGTAAGCCAAAATGGAGCTCGTAAACATTTGTGCTGGCTATGAAACTGGTCTGACGTTGAGCCTAATGTCATGTGGTCGATATGGTAGCAGATTCAAAGAGGTCAAAACGAAAGGGGGTAAAGGGGGTCAAACGAGTAGAAACCGGACTGGCTTACGTGTCAGTGAGAAAGTGGATCCTACAGATAAAATCTCTGTCAGGTAAAAAAAAAACAAACAAGAGACATAAACTTGAAATGACCAAAATGAAACTACCACACTAACGGGCAGAACAATATGTTGGAAAGTGTCTGGTGAACTAGACTAGACCTTCTGCAGGGATGAGTTTTGAACAGCAGGTGTGCAAAAAGACTGGAGCAGAGCCAGTACAGACTGATGAAAGCATTGTGCCCCCAACTCATTATCACAGAGACAAAAATACAGGAAAACTAACAAAGTAAATGCTACACAAGATAAAACATTTCAGTGTATTAAGGCAATGTTCACAATATTCAAAAGTAACTTGAGAACACAAAACCAAACTTAGGTAGAAAGTCATGATAGCCATATTGTATTGATAGTTTAGATGTAACACTTCATAAAATCAAAGATATACTATTAAATAACTATATTTATTTACCTTCAGGTTGGCACTACAGAGCGCTGGCTGCTAAAACCAGCTGCCACAGAAACAATTTCTTCCCCCAGGCTGTTTCTCTCATGAACACTTGACTGTCAGAGTTCCAGGACAACACCATGCATACTTGGACTGACCTCACATTATATTCCATTGTAAAGTCAATTGTGTATATATGTACATTTAAAAAGATATTCTTTGTTATTGACAGCAAAGTTTACTGAAGTCAAATTCCTTGTTTGTCTGTACAAACTTGGCAATAAAGCTGATTCTTATTTTACAGGTTTTACAGAGTTTGGATCTCCAAAACAACTATTGTTGTAATGCAGACCAGTTATTATATTATTCTCAAACCTTTAAGGTCTTGATATACCTCTCAGTTCCCTTGTATTTTATCAGGCTTTAAGCTAGCTTGCAGCAGCAAAATATACAAAACCACAGAACGTTACTTTTACCATGGCAGTAAATATTCCAAGAGCCAGAAGGTGAATTGTGGGTTGAAATAATTTGAATGATTTGGACTGTAAGAGCTTCGTGAATAGGTGCTAAAGTGGTATACTTCCTTGTACAGTTCATGATCGAGGAACTTTCTATTTGATCTTTGATAAGATGCTGATTACCTTGTGATATAGCCTCCTTTTGTATCTTTTTTGTATCCTTAAAACTGCCTTAGATTCTTCAGGGCAAAGATGCAATAAGATGTCAGAGAGGTTGGTCCACACTGACATTACAGCATCACACAGTTGCTGCAGATATGTGGGTGTCACATCCACAATGCAAATCTCCCCTTCCACCACAACCCAAAGGTTCCCTATTGGATTGACATCTGGTGACTGTGGAGGCCACTGGAGTACAGTGAACTCAATTGTCATGTACAAGAAACCAGTTTAGGATTATTTGAACTTTGTGTAATGATGCATTATCTTGATGGAACAAGAAATAATATGTGCACTGTTGTCATAAGGGCAGATCCATGCCTTGTTGTTTATGCCAAATTCTAAGCCTGTCATCTGAATGCCACTGTTGAAATCAAGACTCATCTGTTATTATATTTTGTTCAATCTGTGAAAACTGTAGCCTCAGTTTCCTCTGCCTAGTTGACAGGAATGGTATCTGCAACTCATTGCTTCAAGGTTTGACATGTTGTGCGTTTAGAGATGCTTTTCTGCATACCTTTGTTATAATGAGTGGTTCTTTGAGCTACTATTTACTTGTTATCACCCCAGACGAATCTGCCCGTTCTCCTCTTACCTCTAACATTAACAAAACTGCCTCTTGCAGCATATTTTCTTTTTCTGATCGTTCTTTGTAAAACTGAGAGATGGTTGTGCAGAGTCACAATCAAGTATCAGTTGTTTCTGAACTACTCAGACCAGCCATGTCCAAAGTCAATTAAATCCCATTTCTTCCACTTTATGATGCTTGGTTTGAACTTCAGCCAATCCTTATCCCCACATCTAGATCCATACATGCATTAAGTTGCTGCCAATGTGCAGATTTTTTATTAATGTATTATACTCAGCGAAGTAGCTGGCAACAAACATCAGAGCTCCACAGTATAAGTACCTTATAGGAGGGCGACTGGCATGAAAAAGTTTAAAATAAGTTGTACAAGTATGAAAATTGCATATTAAACAAAACAGAAATCATGATGCCCTTTAAAAATACAACAGCATATTAACAATTTGTTTACTTGTAGAAACATAAATTATTAAAATAAAATAGATCACACTGCCTGTATTACTGTACTTTAATGAAATGGTAAATGGACTGAATTTATATAGTGCCATACAGACCACTCAAAGCACTTTACATAGAGCCACATTCACCCAATCGCACTCACTAACGCTCACACATTCATACACTGATACACAGATCAGTAGGCAACTTGAGGTTAAGTGCCATGCCCAAGGGCACATCAACATATGGCAGGAAGAAGCTGGAATCAAACCCACAACCTTCTGATTGCAGGACGACTACTCTTCCTACTGAGCCACAGTCTCTTCAGGAGACAGTTTACAAACAAAGGCTTTAGTGTACAACAGCTGCACCAGTTTTAAGCTGCACTTAGACAAATTGCATAGGTCAACTGATAATATGATATGCATAACAAATAAACTAAGTTGCATTGCATTAAAACTAAATAAACTAAATAAATAAAACAAAAAAGACATGCAAACTGCTACATTTCTGTCTGTGAAGAGCTTGACAATCCCAAAAATTGCGAAGCATCAGAGGATTTGTGAGGATTTTTCTCACTTTTCTGATCTTTGAACCCATTCTCCTCCATGGTAAGCTGTGTGGACTGAAATTTTAAAAACGGCTGCTTGATTAGATGCTTTTTTTGCAGTGAGGATAACAAATGCTTTCAAAATCCACAATGAATTGGATTCTGTTCCTCCCAACCCAACTGACAGCTTCCTAATGCTGCCACATTAAAGTGGTTTTCCAGCGCGTGTGATGCAGCTTTAACTAGGTCCCGGGGGCATTGTTAGTTATCATTGCCTACTGCTGGAGTGAGCCCCGGTGAAAGCAATTTTAGCTTTCCTACCAATCAGTGGTGCAACATGAGAGATGGCCAGCAAGAACAAACGGCCTGGCTCACCACTTCCCACCACCGATCTTATCTGAAATGCCGCTCCTGTCCCGAAAGGGCCCACTAACGCAGTGCCCCACCCCCCTCGCCTAAAAAGACATGAGATGGTTGGCCCCAGGCCCCCTCAATTCATGCAGATATCCGTAAATTAGACTCATAGAGACAGACCACACATCCTCCGAGGCTATTAGATATGAGCGCTTATGCCACAAAACATGTGAGTGGCTTTCTGGGAGAGCAGAGGGTATGATCAAACTACATGAAAATGCCATCATGAAGTCCCACCACAGCTGAGGGTTTACATGTTTCTATTTTGGCCTGTTGTGCAAGTATTGCTGGGACGTCAATACCTTCATACCTACAGGCAAGGTAAATTCAAATCAAAAATAATGATTTTTTTTCGACTTGCTCCCAGTGATGTATTTATTTCTTGCAATAGAAAAATTATTTTCAAAGAACAGCTTTGCCATTAGTACAGCGTAAGTGATTTAAACAGCACCTGTCACATTTTAAAAGTTTAATACAACAGTATTAAACATAAGCATAATATAGAAGGAAGGCATCAGATATTATTATTTTAACCACTGTGTGTGTTCTTAACTCTACTAAAACCAATATTCCAAAATGGTAGCAGAAAAAGGAGTTTTTCAAGTTGATGTATAAAACAGTACTGGGGTGTACTGGTACACAAGAATCAAGATTCGGTACATACTTTTGGTTTTAAAGTCATGGTTCGTACGATTTTGGTTCCCTTCAATCAAGAGAAGCAAATAAAAAGTGGTCACTGTGGAACTGACTGGAGATTTGATTAAATTTTTTAATAAAGGATAAGCAGGTATTGCCTAGACGATGGGATAGGCGGGCGGGCGGTCAATGTTGTTGTTTAGGAGTTTTTCAAAGACAGACCTCACCTTTGTTATGCGGTTACTTTTTAAAATTGTGCTACAGAGTGTTTCATTGTACACTTAGTTCTGTACATAAACATTTTGTATGTGTTCAGGTATAGAATAATGCTAAATTTGTTTAGTAAATGTATCTGCGCATCCGACCTACAGTGCTGTACCAGATATGATGGTACAAATATGTGTACTATTACACCCTTAGTATTTAGTCAAGGTTTTTTAACTACAACCTGCATCATATATTTCCTGGAGGTTAAAGGTCTAATTTGTTTTAGATGCCAATGAAAGTGCTATAGTGGCTTAGGTTTTCCAGCTGTGAAGCATAGACCAATGCAGAAGTGCCCGTGTTCCTCTTGTCGCTAATTAAAAGAAGGTACCTAAGCCTTTCCCTGATTTACAAGAACAACAAATTCTGACGTTCTGGAAATATTTTCAATATTTCTGTGCATTTTGTTCAGATGGTGGGGTTTAGCAGCATTAAGTCACTGTTAAAACATCCACTGATTCTGGTTCTCTGTACTGAATCCAAGTGTGAAAGAATCAATTAATCTTAATTCCGCCACCAAAGGAAATCCTGATCATCTTTTGCAACAATGAAATCAAAATTATTTTAAATTAGTGCCAAATAGTTTTGAATACAAGTATTTCAATTTTAAAAGTTGAGGAGTGTCAAAAACTGCTACTGAGTTAAACCCACCCTATAGCATCAATAGGTTGTGCACAAGGTGAGCTTTTGTGTTAGAGTACAATCTATCTTACTTGCAAAAATACTCCAGGTACATCCAGGTAATTGCTTTGCCAAAGATTCAATATACAGTATGTGTACATTAAGTCACAGGAAGAAAAATGGTGGAATAAGTTGTAAAACTTTTATTTGGGACCCAGATGGAGGCATCAAACATAGTTTTGTTTTATTTTTTAACTTGAGTGTTACTCTCATCTCTGTTTAGTGACAGCTTTCTCTGCAGTTATTCACACCCTTGGTAAATATGTGTATAATCCTTAGGTCTAGATGCTTTTAATTAGTTGTCCATAAATTCCTCTTTCCCTCAGGCATAAATATAATGGCACACAGTGACACATTTATATTAGGCTATATTCAAAATGGGAAATATAAAAGAACACAAGAGCAATGATAAAATAATTTATATGAACTATAACTATGACCAACATGGCTGGACGGGGAAGTGTATTTTGCTCCTACACGCAATGACAATGGTATGGGAAGAATTCTCTAAAGCTCACTGTCAAAGAACTGCAGCAAGTAGATGCATCTTGGAGTCACCAAGTCTCCATAACAAAATATTTAGGGCTTTTGTACACATCTTTACCAGAGGTGACTACAATTAAGGAAGGTGCTGTGCAGGGTCTCCTCTTAGACCCTATGTAAAAAAGCATCTGCTCCCTAAATCTAATAAGTGGTTGTGCCACCCTTGGCAGCAATAACTGTCCCAGTGTTTTTGATAGAACTACCAATGAGTCTATTGAAGGGCTGTGACATTTTTTCCCTTACTCTTCTTTTGCAGAATTGTTTTAGTTCTGCCAAACTGGAAGGTTTTTGGGAATGAACAGCTTGTTTAAAGAAGTGCTATGGCACCCTAGTTAGATTACCTATATATAATTTTCAGAGGTGGACTTGCTGGTGTACTTCTGATTATTGTCCTAGAGTATAACTCAAGTTCTCTTGGGTTTAAGGTCACAAACATGGCCAAACATTCTTATTCAGGATTCTTTGGTAAAGAGCAGAATTCACGGTTCCATCAATATGGCATTTTGCCCTGAAGCAGCAAAGTACCTCCAGACCACCAAACTACCACCACCATGTTTGACTGTTATCATGTCCCTTTTTCTGAAATGCTGTTAGTCAGATGTAATGGGGCTATGATATTTTCCCCAATAGTCATGGGGACCATCAAGAGTTTTTTTAAAGATTTTTAACAAATGTAAAATGGATCTGTGTGTTCTTTTTGATCAGCAATGTTGGAACTCTCCCATAGATGCCATTTTTGCCCATGCTCTTTCTTACTGTTGAACTGACCTTAACAGAAACAAGTAAAGCCTGCAGTGCTTTAAATGTGTTTTTTCTGTTTTTTTTTTTGTTTTTTTTTTGTGGCACCCTGGATGAGTTGTCAATGTGCAATTTTGTAATTTTGATAGGCCGGGCAGTTCCTGTCAAGAATTAACACTGTTCCATATTTTCTCATTTCTAGGAACCAGAAGTGATCCACAGTGAGGATGGCGAGGGGATGCAGTGTAGGGGTTGTTCTCCAAAAGTCCACCATCATCTCGGCTGTCTTAAGATTGTTAAGCTTCAGTTGTTTCTGTCTGCACCAGTGGACTAGCATATGCACAAAGCTAGGTCTAATGCTATGCTCCCCAGCTTCACCTGCTGCTGCTGGTCAGTCAGAAAGCTGGTGATCCACTTTGTGATGGGAGAGTTTCTGGTGGATGATGTCAAAGGCCGAGTTGAAGTCCACAAACAGGATCCTGGCATATGTCCATGGGTGGTCAAGGTGGCGTAAGATGTAATGTATTGCTAAACTGACTGCATCATCTGCCAACAGAGATCTTCAATTCAGTTCAACTCAATTCAGTTGAATTCAGTTTTATTTATATAGCACCAATTCACAACACGTCTTGTCAATGCACTTTACAAAGTCAATTTAATCGAATCATACAGATTGCAAGTCGGGTACACACATTCCATTTAATCCTAATTATCAAACAGTGCAGTCAAATTCAGTTTATTATTTGAACAATTAAAACTTTTTGCTAAGGAACCCCAGCAAATTGCGTTGAATCAATGACTTTTAACATTCACTACTCCTGAATGCACATGTAACGACAGTGGGCAGTCGCTTGCATTGACTTTGTAGCAATCCATCACACTGAGCATGCATGTAGCAACAGTGCAAACCATCTTAAATCCATGTACAGGGTTTGAGAGGAGGGTGGTTGGTGCATGGTGACATTCTTGCATCAAAATAGGATGTGGATGAATGGGACACATGTCCTTACAAAAACTGATGTAAGAAGGGACGGTTTAATCAAGCTCATTCAGGTTAGTGGCTAAAGCTTCAAAAACATCCAATTTTTGCAGTTAAAGCAGGTCCGCAAACATATCACTAGCTTAATTGCTATAATTGCCTCAGTCAAATTTGCCAAAATATGACATGCAATCATGCTATGAGGATATGGAAATGCTTTGACTGGTCCATCCACTTTCTAACAGTCTGAACCACAGGTCTATACATTTTGAATTTCTGCCTATAGGTTGGAATGAGATGAAGCAGACAGTGATCAGAAAGTCCTAAAGGGGCCTTTGGGACATGCAACTTTTAAAGCTGTGTAAAAGTGGTCCAGTCTTTTTTTTTTTTATCCCTGGTGGGACACTTAATATTTTTTCTGTATTTTGGAAGTTCTGTCATGGTTTTTACTGCCGACTTAACCCACATGCAGAGACACTCAGAAAACAAGATCAGTTTATTTGAAGTTTATTGAAAACACGGTCAGGCACTAATGAAAAGCGGTGAGACTAATCCCCGTCACTGTGTGAAACAATAGGGGAAACGGTTAGAGACTGAACCTCAGAATGTGGCCTCAAGGTTAACGTTTCTTACTGATGGGGGGGGGGTGGGCGTGGAACCCGCCAGGGAAAGGCACAGGGTCAGCAGAGGAACACAGGTCTGCCAGGTTCAGTCCTAGTCCAGGAAGGAGTCCGCACAACAAACAAAGTTCTGGATCAGATCAGCCAGAGATCACACCTGGAACGGGTAACGGGAGGAAGTTAGTGTTTCAAATTCAGAGAAAAGTCTTTCAATCTTTTTTCACAAAAAAACTTGCAAAAAACAGGTTTCAGGGCTGGCCAGAAGATCACCATGGAGGGCAAAGCACTCAGGCAACAAAGTGCTGGCAATCCATCCTCTTTATGCTTCCCAGCTGATGAACCAATGAGCCACACCTGTAGTCTCTGGCAATCTTCTGCTGGCGGCACCTAGTGTTGGAACAGTGTTAATAGCAGGCACCAGATGACTCCAGATCCTGACAAGTTCATTGGAGAGATTTGCGTTGTTAAAGTCCACAAGAACAATGATGAGAGGGTCTGGGCGGTTTTTATTTTTACATCTGTCATCAGCTCAGCAAATTCTTTTTCAGCCTCTGATGTACAGGCCTGCGGTGGGATGTAAACACTGGCCAAACAAACGAGGAGAATTCCCTCTGTGAATCAAAAAGATTTACAGTCCATAAAAATTACTCCAGGTGAGGACTATATGTCTTCTGTAATACATCAATATCCCAAGCTTTGTTTATGTAAAAGCATAGTCCACCTCCTCTCTTTTTCCTCCTAGAACTCTAAGCTGTGGTCGGCAAGGGTGTGCAGAGTCCTCATTGCAGAGGCTTTACAAGCGCAGCCAAGATCTCAGTGAACTTTTTATTTTGGTAGTACATTCTATAAACTAATAATACCAGGGGGAAATCAATTATTGAAATCCACAGTCATAGAAATGCAGGTTAACCCAAATCAAATGCCTAGATGCCGGTTTTACAGTGCAGGTCTGTGTAATGAATTATTGTTGCATGCCTACAGCGCACTTGCAGCAATCCTTGTACCAGCATGATTTGAAACAAGGATGTACACTAAGGTATGACTAACCACTAAAGTAGATTTTTAGAGAACTACAAATGTAATCTGCTTTCTGTTGCACTTTTTTACAGTACAGTTTGGTGGCCAAAAAATATAAACAAAATACTGAATGTGGCACTTTAAAACTTTAATGAACATTTTGGCATTTATTTAATTTTTAGAATTATAGTAAGTCATGCAATTGCTGACATTTAAATAAATATGCTGTTTGAAATCATTAAAGTACTTATTTGTATTAATTGTTTTGTAAAATGACTTCACTTTCAGCACTATGAAAGCAGTAAGCTTGATTCCACTGCATTTGTGTCCAGCAGTGTCCCCAAACGACTCCAAAGAGTTAGTGAACCGTCATATTAAGTTTTAAAATTATTTTTCTTTCACAAAACTGACATAATGAATGTCAACAACAGCCACCCAGTTCAATTAGAGGATGACTCAGAAGTGTGACAGAGTTTAACCTCTTATTGAATGCACTCTACTAAACTCTTATCATTAAAATTAAAGGTTATTTCCCATTTAAAAGGTTTTTTAAGGTGAACATATGAGGCACCAACCTCATATGTTCACCTTAGGAACCCTGTTATTTTGCAGCTGTTGCTTATTTTTAATTCTTCACATTAAAATATTACACCACTCCAGGTTGTGCTTATTGCAGAATCAAAGGTAAAACTTGTACCATAAGCTGCCTTGGTGTGGTGTATTGCATATCCCACCAGTGCAGCTCTGATTTACACAAACATGTTCATTATGTTCAATGACTGACTCCTCGGTAAATTTCTGGATCTTTCACACTGAAAGCAAGGCAAAAAAGAGAAGTCACACCTCAAGAAAATTGTGCAAATGTTTATTGTATACTTTTAACATTCAATTGGTAATAATATAAAACAATGCTTAAATGTAGTAATCTGTAACTTACCCATCCGGACATTAAGTGAATGAAATCAGATTGGAGATGTTGTCGTAATTACATTTCTCTGATGTACAATTTGAGGTTGATTCTCCTTTCCCTGTTCTTCTACCTCCTTCTTCTGTAATATCAAATGTTGGATAGCTCAGGTGGTGGAAAACGACCGTGGTCTCGTAGACGGCTTGAGTTATGTGGCTGTCTTAGGTCTTATTACTAGTGCACTGCCCACAGGCAGCGTACCCATTTGGGAATACACTGAACATCACTCATACATTAACTCAACTTAAACAGCTGATCAATACCTGATATTTTGTGATTTCCCTTGTGAAGGAATCACCCACATAAACCCACCCCTCTGTTCTTCTAAATTACATTTTTTAACATTTAGTATTCTGTCACTATACTCGAAATGTACTTTTTTTAAACAACTTTTTATGTTTTATTTTCAGATATAACAAAAATCCTATATTTTCTATTAGTTTTGATTTAAATGTGTTTGTCTGAACATGCTGTTGATTTTATGCATCGCAAAGTAATCATGTCCCGACACAGTGGGCCACAATTGAGTCTGTGGAGGTTGATGATTAAGATAAAAACACATTGTGGTGCATTGAGGTAAGTGACCTGCCGCTCTGTTCAGATAAGACTCCAATTAATCCAGGCTGAATTGCGGTAATGTAAAATAAAGATAATTACTAAATCACCAGGCTACGTTGCTTTGATAGATTTTTGTAACTCACTGTTATTGCTGCAAGGAATAAGAAATTAAATGGATTATATCAGAGCTTTTTTAGATGGATTACAACTGCTTTTAAATAACCGCAAGAGCAATTTCATCAGCCCTGCAATTCGAGAATCCACTGACAGGCACTGCATGATTCAAATTGAACTTGCTCTCATCATTTTAATAAAGCGCTTCAGTCTTCACCCCCAGCAGGCAGGCATGCACGCGCGCTCTGAAACACATGCTCTGTTCAAACCGTACAGGCTCTATTTAAGCTTAGAAAATAGACACACTTTTGCAAAACACATAATTGCTGCAGAAAGCTGCGTATCCCAAAACTTAGTTTAATATTTTACAGGAGTCCAAGAATTGCTATTATAAGAAAAGAGTGAATGAAAAACTAATCTGTTTTTATGCCTCCAAAGAGTTTGATTGAGAAACACATCAGGACAATTTATAGTCAGACCTCTTCAATAAACATAGCCCTGTGAGGATTGTTTGAAGTTCAAGGTTTAAAAACAGTAAATAGTGGACAAGTAATCAAAGGCATGTGATGAGAGATTTTACGGGTGGTTATCTCCGGGTTCTGGCTGCTTTTTCTGTGTGTGCCGGGAAGATTGTGGAATGGCTCGGCGTGCCAAGTGCCCAGGGCTGCGGCTGTGACTGCTCTCCCTTAAAACCATGCTGGCACAGAGCCCCCTATCGAAGCCAAGGCTTGACTCTGTAAGCATTCATTATGGCATCCATTAAAATAAACATCTCAAAATCCCCAAAGACCAGCCCCTTTTGCTTTTAAGTGCCTTCTGACAAGGCTGTATCGAAGCTGCAAAATGAGAACAGTGCCCACATTTTATTGTATTTATTTATTCATTTCTGTATTTATAGTTTTTCCTCAGACAGAGTTCGCCGAGTGTTTTCACATGAAAAGCTTTTAAATGTTTGTCTCACAGTGTTGCCGTCTCTACGGAAAACTGACAGCAGTGCCAGCAAAGAGTGGAAGAGGGCCTAATTGCTAATCTGTGCTCCTCCTAAGTGCATCGACACAACAATATAAGGTGCATTTGTGTTTGCACTTAAAGACGTCCAGAGCACACACATTGCTTAAACCAGTTAAATTAGTTCTGTGTGTACCTCAGAGAATACATGAGAACAACGAACAGACATAGAAATGATTTTAAGGGTTTCAGGGAGTCTGAATTGTCTTAAAAAATCTAAGAGGTATTGGTAGAGACTTATAACCAACTCATACTAGTGTGTATCCGCATTTTAATTCCTTGGCATAGGAAGAAACAATGTCAAAAGAAATGTTTTAGCTTTGACATCGGAATTTAAATTTTTTTCCCAGGAAGTTATTTTCCTATAAGCTTCATTTACCCTGGTCACCAACGAGCGATGATTACTCCCACTGCAGCTGTGTCAGCGAAGGTCTTGCACAGCGGCTGAAGCCACAGATATCTGGAAAAAATATAGATGTATAGAACATCCCCTTGACTGTTATAGCTTTTATGTGCTTGATGCCTTCACTGCAGTTCTTATTTGAAACAGTAGATGTTACTGCAGATGAAACCTGTCCGCACTCACCAACTGGTAGTTGAAGAAAAGTCTAAAGTGGAAGTGCATTCCCTATACAACTCTAACTACAACATTTGGCCTCGCAAATTTTGGTGTAACAAAATAAAGGTGTCTTTTGGACACCTTTGTTTGGCAGCTCCACTTACGATGAAGGGATGATCACCCAAAATGACATAACATGACTATTAAAGACAGTTAGATATGCACATCTGTGGACAGAAATAGCGAGTATAAACCAGGTATTAAAGTGGGAGGCTGTTTCACCATGGTATTGAAAACTGTGACTTTCAGGAATAATACTATAACTGATGATTGTGTCACGGTGACTACACTTTCTAATTTACACAGAGTTGCCACAAGCTCTATGGAAAGGTCTAACTCTAACAACTTGATTTCGCCGATGTGGACTTCAATTCTTTGTTGAGAGAAGAGCAGAGATAGCTGTAGCCAGGATTGAATCCTGCTGTTGCAGCCATAATCCAGTGCCTTATTCACAGCATTTACACTCTGAAACTGTATTATAATCCCTTCAAACTCAGAAGGTGTTTGTAACATTCACAGATATTTAATAAATAAAGTACCTAGAGACAAGTCCCAAGAGAGCATTGATCACACATTCCTGTACTATACACCTAGAGTCATATTAGCCCACCAAAAAAAATTGTCTCTCAATCATAAAACAAAATCTCAGGAAGCATAAACCAAAACTCAAAGACAGCTTCTTTTTATTCAGGAGGAACAAACTTATTTAATATTTTTCTCAGTTGTGACATTGCAGTAATAATGTCAATTTGTACAATTGACACTAGTTTTTTTTTTAAGGTTGATGCAGCAGAGGTCCACACATTAGGTCTTATAATCCATGTACTATTCAGAACAGTGCATCTGAAGCAGCAGTCCTACATTAAAGATGAAAAGGCACTTTAGTTCAATATAATTCCCCTCAATTCCTAATGCTTCAACCTGCAAAATGCTATTTTTAATACACTACCATATTTGGCAAGATAGGAAACAGTATAAGAGTAGTTTGAGTTTTATCAGGATGGACTACCCACTGTCACTTATTTAATGATGCATCCAATACAGACAAGCTGATAGTAAATATTTCAGAAAATTTCATGAAAGAGGTCATCAGTTTAGAAAATCATGAATAATTAAAGGCAAACAGATCCATCGAGTTCCTATTTGATACATTTTCAGGCAAAATGTACTTTGGAAGCAGATCTACATTCAGTCCACAATTTTCTTAAAGAAAGATCAGCTTTGTGTTTTCTTGTTATGTCTAGAACTCCACCTATATTATCACAACAGCCTCACTGTGAGAAATGTTTTTCTTCTCTACTGCAGTAGTTTTTTCTGCCAGCAAACCCTGTTAAGGTAAAAACAACAAAAATACAACAAAAGGGAGCACAGAAACAAAAACACCAGGCATTATCATCACCATTATTGACAACAGCAACAGCAGTAATAACAACAACAAAGGGAATCCTGGGATATCAAGTCACATTTGTTTCTCCATTTGCTGCGTGAAACGTACTGTAATAAGGCTGCCTTTCCACTTTCATTTGGAGCGCCTGGGTTGTCGGCGGGCTGCGGATAGGAAGGTTTCATCAGCTCACTTTTTTCACACAGCCAACTTCACTTCCAACCTAACTGGGCCAACGGGCCTGACACTCTGCGTTGAAGTAGAATCGTCTGAGATAAATGAAATTCAGATCATTGGTAAAATGATACGATATACAAAAGCAAGTGTCATCAGGCTGTCATGTTTGCCTTGTTCCCCATCTTGGTGTGCAGCAGCACGCCTTGGGCAACGTCCCCCCTCCTCTCACCCTCCACGCGTGGTTCAGGGACGCTGGCCGTCTGCCTGACTGACAGGCAGAGGGAGAGATGATCCAAGTTGCCCCCCTTATAATTCAAACAGAAATAAAGACCGACCAGCAGTCAACAACTCATAAGTAAATCTCTTTAAATTTGAAAGCGAGGACCTAGACAGTTAGTATAAAACTTAAAAAAGCATCAAGGAGGCAGAGAGAAACTGAGAGCTGTGAAGTTTTAGAGAAAAGAGATCAAGAATGACAGGTTTACAGATTATGACACTGTTTTGCTTCCCCTGCCCCTCAGGCCAGCTTCTGAGTTTCAGATTAAGTCACTCAGATATTCACATATTGGGGATTTAAAGCCAATATGCTTCTGCAATGCTAAATCAGAAGAGTGTGAGTCACTTTCCTGCCCTCATGCTGATGTACTAGCTATCGCATCCACCT
This sequence comes from Girardinichthys multiradiatus, assembly GCF_021462225.1. NCBI lineage: Eukaryota > Metazoa > Chordata > Actinopteri > Cyprinodontiformes > Goodeidae > Girardinichthys > Girardinichthys multiradiatus. The sequence continues at coordinate 26,286,476 of NC_061797.1, forward strand.
AATCTAATTAAGTAAACAACTCCGCAGTGCTGAAGGATGGGTGTCGCATTAGATCAAAGGTATTCTTCTTCTGCCTCCTTTGAAATATTCTAAACAATGGCACTGGATAATTTCAATAAAAGCAGAATTCAGAAAGATTTTTTCTTTTGATTGAGGCCTGCAACACACACGTCTGATGCAACTCTTGCTGTTCTTTGCTCTCAGTCTGTGGGTATACAACGTTTTTTTTATTTTTATGTGGATATATATTTGATACCTGAAGCTGCTTTCAAGTTATAATTAGAGTGAAACAATACCCCAACACCCGGCTCTGTTATGTCTGTCAGTTCAACAGTCCCCTCATCATACAATAGGGGGAGCAGTGATACTCCAATGCTGCTGCTGGTGTGTGTTAGAAATTAAGCAAATTGGATCATTTGCCGCTTGGATGCAGAAGAATGATGTTTCTTCCCCTTCAAATTTACAAGTAAAGTACCAAATAATGCCAAGCAATTAGGAAGGGCCGTCACTACACAACAGGGGGAGGGAGTGATCGCTGATGTGGATTAGGCTGCTTTATCCAGCCGGTGGAAGGAGAAGGGCTGACACTGAAAGGTGGTGCTGCGCGAGCACCAAGGACAAAGCCTTAAATGCCACACTTCAGCAGCGAGAAGGGATTTGTCTCTAATTAATTTCCAAAGAATTTGGTCGTCCACTTTTCTGAATGCCAACCCCGGTGGAAACTTAATAGCAGAGTACCCTTCAGCAGTAAAAGCCCCGAAAATTTTTTTCCACATCATTAAAAAATATCAAGTGTCTTTTGTGGCTTTGCCTTTCTGTGTCTCACTACTGCATCTGCAGTGGGAAACACTGCAGCAGTTAAAAGTTCCACTTAGTACAAAGACAGCAACATTTTGTCTCTACAAAAATCCCATTTTTGTCAGTTTATTAATGTGGTATGTTAAATATTTACATTTTGCTTCTGGCTGTAACAATGAGCCAAACTTCAGGGAGACTTTGAGGGAATATTCTAAGCCAGGCACTACGAAATGTGCCACTGTATCATCAGAGAAAGGGCTGCAGGGCAGTTTATCTGAGCTCTGCCATCTCAGGAAAGGGTTTAGCAGCGACGAGGGATGATGTTCTGGATGACAGATTTTAATTACAGGAACACAGGCCGGTGACACTCGAATGACCAGTCGCAGCTTACCATCAGCCAATCATCGCTGATAACCAGATGATGAGCGCAGAGCGACCAATTAGCTGTGAAAGGGCAGCGGTGCCACATCGGCTGCTGCACTGCTATGCTGCATGATCTTTGTTGTGGGTGTAAATCTCAGAAGGCACTCTGCTAACGTCTTGTCACCGTGGTTAGATGTGTGAGCCCCCCCCTACACAAAACAGGCAGAGATATCCGAAAGGTAACAGGTTTGATAATAATATGTAGCCATGTTGAGTTGTGTAGGAAGTTTTTCTATGCGACTTTTCAAGACCACTTCAGGTAACAAAGAGGTTTAGCAAAAAATATAGTTCTATGTAACTATTCTGTCAATTGTGCCTACCAACCGAACAGAATTGTCTGTGCATTGTTTATGGAGGTCATGCACCCTACTTCACTGTTCTCCTCGCACTTAAATGTTTGACTTAATTGTCCACACTGTTAATTTGAATAGAACAATAAAAAGCAAATATCAGAATCAGCTTTATTTGCCAAATTTGTGCACACAAACAAGGAATTAGTCTCCGTTTCCACTTTGATCTCAGTGAGGACACCGTTATACATTAAAGTCTGGTGGTGTTAACAGATGTTCGTATGACCCACAGAAGTATCTGTGGACTCCACACATTAATATTCTGACATAATTCAGGTTACTTCTTGTTTATATGCAACTTTTTCTGTGTGACATGGAAACTGGTAAACCAGAGCTTGATCGGTATTGAAAGTCTGAATTGCTGGTTGTCCTCCGTAACACAGTAATACAGTCAGAGATTTTGGATTTTCATGCCTACATTTTGAGCACCAATTAAGTTATACAATGCACTGTGCAGCCAGTAATATTGCAATTTACCAAATCTTTATGGTAAGAAAGTATACGGCACAGTTTACTTTTTGAACCAAATTACCTTTTACACGCAGGATGTATATTCACTCCTCTGATGTGCCCTTTCACCTACAACCTTCACCTTTCAGATAACTTCAAATGGACACACCAGACTTTAGAATTAGTCTAAACAAACTCTCATTCCCACTTTTAGGGAAATGGTTTATTGTAAAACATGAGTGTTTTCATGACCTTGTTCAGTGTTATTGCCAAATCTGTATGCATGATTTATGTGTCTTAGGATTGGTCCTTCAGTCCAGACGAACGTCTTACTTTTCCAACATGAACAGTAGTGTATATATCATGCAAGCAGTGTTTTCATGTTATAAAAGTAGTTTACTGCAAAGTACACAAAAAAAACTTTGGCTGACTTCAGTGCTTGATCAATCACCAGTGTAGCTGTTGCAGCAAGTGTAGTTAATATCGTTAGCTGTGATCATATTTGCTGTAGACCACTGGTTGCTCCACCGCTGGAGCCATGCAGGGCTGTGAGTGTGTGATGCTCAAACCAGCAGCAGCACACACTCACAGCAGAGGCCTTTCCTGCTTCACGCAGAGCATAGAGTAGAACCTGTGCAGCAACATTCTTGTTATTCTACGGTCTCAGCCTGCTGGTCTGTAGATACAAATGCCTATGTATCTACAGGGTGAGTGGCTGAGAGTAGCGCAGTGTGAATGGTAACACCCCAGACAAATTACATGGCGACAGAAGAGGGGCCTCTCCCCCGCCGAGCCATGGTGGCATCACAGGGGCGGAAAATGACAATTCCTTGAAAAGGTCATACAAGATGCCTGCACCGTGATATGAGCTTACAGCCAATCTGACAATCTTAATTCAAATCATGACATTCCCCCCAAAACTGGAACGTTTTCATCTCACCATGTCAGAACAGCAGCCTGACCTTTAGCATGTAAGAACTTCACTGAGTTTAACAAATGTTAATCAGAACCCTTCATTAACTGGTTTCATACATGTCCTCCAATTTGCAATTTATGCATTTCACACTTGGATTTATAAGAATTAGAGGATTCCTCTTATGTTCTATTACTACATATATCTTCTCAATGAACTCAGTCTTCTGATTTCACTAGATAATTGTCATGAATAAAAAATTTTTTTTTGTCATTTAATTTGTTGTGTTTATAAAACTAGTCAGTAATCCAGTAATCTCTCATGGCACCGAGCAATGTTATTTCCTGTTACTTTGGCCATATTAGTTGTAGTTTATGTTGTAATTTGACATATATTTATGGCACTGTGGATGGAAGACATTTTTTCTTCATTTGTCATTGACCCCAACTTCACTTGGTTGACGGCGCCTTGGCTCTCCATAGGATTTACCAGAGAAGTAGATTAAATAAATGGGTAAGCGCGATCACGAAGCTTCGGCAACAGGGACTCTACACACCCTTGCCCTCAATCTACCTGGCCAATGTCTGCTTCCTGGCCAACAAATTGGAACAAAATGCTGCTTCTCAACTCTAAAACCTTGGACTTTCGTGGATCAACCACCTTCTGCTTCACCAAAGCCAGGCTCGGTGAGCAGATCCCAGACAGATGGTGCCCTTCTGGCTGCTTTGAGCAGACCACAGCGCAGAGCTCTTGGGGAAAAAGAGAGAACAAACACAGGTTAGGGTACTGATGTCACAATATTACAAAAGGCATCTAGTCCTCACCTGGAGTCATTTTTTAAAGGCTGTAAACCTTTTTATTCCCCAAGGGAGTTCTCCTGGTTTGCTTTTCCTACCACAAACCATCACATCCTGAAAAACAGGTCGCTGAGCTGATAACAAATGTGGAGAAAAATCACCCAGACTCTCTCATCATTGTTCTTGGGAATTTTAACAGCACAAACCCCACCAATGACCTTCCAAAAAACAAGACAACCTATTAATTGTCCCACTAGGGATAAAACCAACTGTTACACAGTTTTAAAATATCTATATCGGGGTGTCTCCAGGGCCGCTTTGGGACTATCTGATCACTGTCTGCTTCATCTCATTCCAACCTATGGGCAGAAATTAAAAACGTATAATCCTGTGGTTATAACTGTTAGAAAGTGGACGGAGCAGTCAATGCATATGATACAGACCTGCTTAGACTGCACCAATTGGGGTGTTTTTGAGGCTTTAGCCACTCACCAATATTAGCTTGCTTAAAGTGTCCAACTCACCTATGTTTGACTCAACCACAAAAGTTCCCTATACATCAACCACCCTCTTCTCAGACACCCTAACTGGATTCAAGATCTCTCAGGAAAATGTTAATAGGTTGTTTTAACAAAGACTAGGAAAGCTCCAAGGACCTGACAATGTCTCCTCCTCGTGCATGAGTTTAAACACTCCACGATCATCCTGGTCCCAAGAAATGCACCATCATGGGGTTAAATGATGGCAGACCTGTCGCCCTGACGTCTGTGTTCATGAAATCCTTTGAGCGATTAGTGTTGAAGCATCTGAATGACATCACAGGCCCTCTGGTGGACCCCAAGCATAGGGGAAACTTCAGAAGTTTGCATATGACATATATATATATATATATATATATATATATATATATATATATATATATATACAGTACTGCAAAAGTTTTAGGCATGTGTGAAAAAATGCTGTAAACAAAACAAAGAATGCTTTCAAAAATGAAAGTGTTAATCATTTTTTCATTTAAAGGAGAGCATTTATTCAGCAATCATTTGTCAATCAACAAAATGCACAAGTGAACAAAAGAGAAATCTAAATCAAATCAATATTTGGTGTGACCACCCTTTGCCTTCAAAACCGCATCAATTCTTCTAAATACACTTGCACACAGTTTTTGAAGGAACTCGGCTGGTAGGTTGTTCCAAACATCTTGGAGAACCAACCACAGATCTTTTGTGGATGTAGGCTTTCTCACATTGTTCTGTTTCTACATGTAATCCCAGACACATTCGATGATGTTGAGATCAGGGCTCTGTGGGGGCCATACCATCACTTCCAATAAGTCTTGTTCTTCTTTACGCTGAAGATAGTTCTTAATGTCCTTGGCTGTATGTTTGGGTTTCGCTCACTTAGCATTTTGTAAATTGATAAAAATAAACAATTATTTATATTTCTGAAAGCATTCTTTGTTTACAGCGTTTATCCACACCTACCTAAAACTTTTGCATAGTAATGTGCATATATATATATATATATATATATATATATATATATATATATATATATATATATATATATATATATATATATGTACCTGCATAACTACCAAAGTGGCATATTGTTCAAATCACATTTCCTACTTGTTTTTGCAGAGAAGCAGACTGTTAAAGTATTATAAATACTGACAGGGCAGACTTGAACAAATTTGACAATGACAGCAAGTCACTGTCAGTTCCTACCTGTTTCTTTCTCTGGCATTATGGTGAATTGTTAAATGATCTCTTCCAAAGTAGCTTGGCTCAGCTGAAAAAGTACCTTCTTGGAGTAATAGCCCACAAAGTACCAGTCTACCGTAGATTACCCATATTTGACAACTGCACTATTCTATAACATTGATAGAGATTTATGTCAGGAATCACCTGAGACAGTTTAACAAGTGGATGGACTAGGTCCAATTCCAAACCGATTCCTTAGTCTGGTCCAAAACAGATTGCTGTGTCATCTCATTCTTGGAATAAACAAGTTGATCAGACTTGATAAATCCAATTTGGGCAAACGTCTTTGTTGCTGGTTCTGTGGGTCTGCCAGTCTGTCCCAGACTCTTCTGAGTCAGCATTAAAAAAATCACAGGAGACACCAACTGTGATGTCATTAGATGCTAATCAACTAAACAAAGGTAAAATGTGTTAGTGCTACTGCTGGAGATAGGCACCAGCTCCCCTGCAACCATCCAAGGAAAAGCAGGTATAGATAATGAATGAATGGATGGAAGATTCAGTGCTGTTTAGTTAAACACCTACCAAATAACATATGTTTGGCTTTCCAATTGATTTTAGTGTACGATTTAGATTTTAAGGTAGATTTAGATTTTACTGGTAAACTCACATAAAAGCTCCATTCACTTCTATCGTACCCAAGTTTGGAAGTAATATCAAGAAATAAAATGTCATTTAAAAAGCCTTGCATTGTTTCTGAACTCAAGTTTTCAGGGTCTACTGTCCTGTATGTTTTATCCTATTTACTTCAACCTGGATTAAATAAATAGGTCATTAATAGGACAGCTGATGTTAACATGCTGAGGAGGTAATTAAATAATTTAAACTAGGTATGCTTGAGTAGTAACACATTCAAAAGTGTCAGTTCTGACTCCTGAAAAACAATGCTGGGGTCAAATACTCAGTAGTAATTGGCATTTAAAGTTCATCTGCATGTCTTTAGTAGATTTATATGACTGTAGCTTTTCATAGCCTTGTCATTGTATAAACACTGGCAGAATGAGTCATTGCAGGAAGAATATTTGTTATTGTTGTCTCATCTTCTGTCAATCTTATCTCACATCACGCCATACCTTGTTGAGCTTAAAAGAAAAAACTCTGCTCGTTCATTTATGTGAGACAAAAAAAAAGCTTTATCAATTTGGGTGAGAAGTATGTCATGTACAATGCAGCTGGCTGGTGCTTTGGCCTCCTAAACAAGTATTCACCTCACTGCAAGTATTCAAATCGCCCCTAAAAATAATTATTTAACTTTGATATAATAGAGGCTAACAATTGCTAGTAATAATGTCCAGACTGGCTGTGTTAGTCTGCCTTGTTTGCAAATGTTCTGTCTTACCAGTGTCTGACCCAGCGACCCTCTGTGGCAATGAGTAACCTGGATGATTGTTATGTAGAAACTCTAGTGTTTTATGGCACACTTTTTAAAAACTTAATATTTTTATAAAATCATGCACCAATAATTTTTATACAGCTATTGGAAATTTACCTCTGGCCATTTTCTTTAAGTCACTGGCACCACAGCCCTCTGTTTCATGTGCTAATGACTGCTGAACCTCCTGAATCACGATCACAGTGATGTATAATTAAATACCTGTTTGGCCTCTGGACTTATAGGGATATTAATTACTTGTATGCCATCATTTGTAGATATTTCACTAATAAAATTGCTAACAATATTAATCAGAAGCAATAATCCACTAGTTATATTCAATAATAGGCTCTGGTAATAGGTAGCAATTCATGAAAACACACTACCTTTATTTAAATGTTACCATTTATAAATTTATGAATTAAAAAATACAAACTGCTCACATTTTAAAACCACAAGAGCTACCTCAAAAGGCATGTCAAAGGTTTTCACAGAAATATTGACACAATCCATTCACCAGTGTGCTCTGATCTGTACTGCACCGAGACAATCTTGAGGTCTCGATGAAATCCAAACACGGGCAGCTGTACCAGCAGGCTACTGTGTGGACCAGAGGAGATATGACAGCAAAGCCTTCCTTACAGCTGGGTGCCCAGATTGATAGGCAAGATAGACATAGTGTATGTGTTTACTCATCATTCTTTTGGTGTCTGTCTGGGACAAAGGCTTTATTTGAACAGGTCAAGATAGTCATAGACTATATAAGAAGTGTTATAGATCCAGATATGCTAAAAAGGCCCTGGTATGAGTATAATGGTAAATTCCTTTGGCGGCAGACACAAACCAAGTCTTCTCCACACATCACCTTTGTTTGACCCAGTGCTGCATTTGCTCATTTAAATTTCCTCTCAGTATCACTTCATTCCCCATGCTCTTCTCAAAACTATCCCACCACTTCAGAGAAGAAGGTCTTTAATATATGAAATGCCAATGCTGTGTGTCAGTTAGAGAGAGTTCAGGTTCTACAAGCAGCAGCACTCCAAGATGCGACCTTGTGCCGCGCATATCTTCTGTTTCATTGTAACATTTCTTTTGCCGAGGTTAATGAGCTTGACACTGAGTGCCCTCTGCCTGCTCAACAGCCTTGCACTCGTTGCCCTCTTCTCTCCGCATGCCATCAACCTGCAGCTGAAAACAGTGATTTCACTTAGCACATGCACAATGGGGAAGTTATCAAGCAGCAGAGTGGTCACCTGTGCTTTTCAAGGCTGTTAGGAAAGGTCAGACATTCCAGTTGTCTCTGCTTGGTTTGACAGCCTGGAGCCTCTGAGGGATTAATTTCCCAGCGCTGTCTTATTTACGATCACGACAAACAGATCCATAACTCCTCTCTCTCTCGTTTAAGGTACTTGCTGATCATTAGGCGGCGTTTTAAATTTGCAGTGTGGGTTTTCTTAACAACACTAATTATTTGATAACAACAAAATGTGAGCTAATTTCAAGCACCAGCATTTAAATCTGTGGTCTCATGCATTTTTAATTGGACATTATTGTAGCATTACCAGCTGAATATGCAGCCAGCCCTTTCTCACATTTGTCCCAGTCTTAAGTGAAAGTGCCTTAAATTAAAAGGCTATAGAAATCAATACAAGAAGCATCTATGAGAGAGAATGTCTTTGACAGTCTGTTTCCTAATGCATCCCTCCCCACGTGCTCCACTCTTGAGTCTAAAAGCACTTAAAGTGCAATAAGCAGCTGCCCACCTCGGATACTGCCAAATGATGGAGGTGACTTGTCTGAGAGAAGCTTGAAAGTTTGTTCTTATGCTGAGTTAATGGATTACTCAGCCTCAACTGAAAATTCCTACATTTTATAATATGACAAATTGCTACAACTGATGAATGTTTCTGGTTGCATAATTTCATTCATCATTTTCACAAGAGCAGAGTAGATGATTGTTAGAGGAAAGCTTCCTGACACATATAGAGATGGAGGTCTAAGATGTCCACTGTGGGTCACATCCAGAGAACAATTTAAAACAGGAGATTTTCTGTTTTGCTGCTCTTGTCCTCCTCAAATGCATGGTTTTGTAAAGAGAAGAGTGAATCTGCACTGCCGGCGAGCGAAGCAGCAATGGACTGCATGAAAAGAACTAATTTAAAGTGTGACTCACACCCATACACAGTTGAGATAATTTGTGAGTAAATCCAAAGCTGTTGTCCCACAACTTTACTCCAAGTTGTCTCAACATACACACACTTACACTCTCATGCATGCACATTCTCCTTGGAGTGCACGATTTTCCCTTTACACCGTTAAGAGTCAAAACTTAAAAATGGATGAGATCTTTGTCACTCAAATGGCTGCAGGTTTTTGAAGTGCTGTCAGAGGATGGATGAGGCCAACATGCATTATGGAAGACAGTGCTTTGCTGAGCACCTCGGCTCTCCGCCATTTCTGCTGCACAAAATTGTCTAATGGAGGTGAAGATGTGGTGGTTTCTTTGGCAAGTTAGGATTTTCTTCTTTTTTTTATAATAACTAAAGTTGGGAGCTAATTAATCTCAGAGGTATAGCACAGGCTTAAGGCCTCTCTACACTGCCTGGTGCAGCTAATTCCTCCCATCTGGAGTCCTAAGGAGCATTTATGAAAATTTACCAGATTAGTCGCAGACAAGGGTTATTTAAAAGGAACTGCTTGTACTCTTCAGATTGGAGATCTGTCCTCGTTGAACAGCAATGTGGGGGATTGTCTAATAATGCCCTATTGTATGCCAATGTGATTGCTTTGACTGGAGAGCTAAAAAGGGAACTAGCTGAAAGAGAAAAAGGCTTTTTTGTCACCCATGTTTAAAGCAGGTCATGTATTAAGTTAATTTAAATTTATATACAGTTCAAGTCTTTCTACATGCACTTGCAGTGGATTTTGTTGCAGAACATGCACTTTAGGCTTAGGTCCATCATTGTTAGATACTTATCTGAGCAGATTAACTAAAAGTCACAGTATCAGACTTTTTCTTTTAAATTAGACTTATCTTTAAATTGTTGCCGTTGATTAGATGGCAAAGATCTCTGGCTTCTTGTTATAGCCAGGAGGCCAGACTGGGACACAATAACAGATGAACAATGATACTGGTGTCATTGCACTAAAATATATTCAGTACTTATATTATGTCTTCCCTGTTTTGGCAAGATCCAAAGCTGTTCTGATAAGACCAAGGTCATCTGTTAGAAGTGTCTGCATTGGAAATGAGGTTAAGCTCCCAGCAGACTCAGCAGGAAGGATGGGGATAGGAGTTAATAGTCCATGCTCTGGTTTTAAACACAGTCCTAGTTGAGTTCTTCACTTTCTGGTCATAGCTGCCATGGATTCTGTTTGACAAAGAGACAGGAAGATGGGAAGCAAGTGACAAAAATGATAGTGAGAGATAGTTTTAACAACAGAGAATAGGAAAGCGTTCACGTAGGACCATCATCCGCCCCTTTCCCATAATCAATTTCAAATGCCCCCTCTGCGAGGCTCAGCTTTCGCTATTTATTCACACACCAGAAATTCAAATTACCCACTGTGCTACAGACTGCATCCAGAATGGACTGCGTTAGTTAAGTGAATTTCTCCATGTGCCATCTTGGGTGTGTACTGGAAGCCGTCTTACCTCCAGTTTGTGTCAGTCACAGCTGGCAATGACAAATTTTTAAGGGGAATTTGACATGAAATGTTGGACGTAGTCACCCTCTACCTTTTCTCCACCCATTAGTCTCTGAGAGGCATACTTAACAGGCAGTCCCATCAGCTAGCATCAGCTCAGTCAGTGCAGCACTCTCCTCCCCCGCAGATCCACCTTGGGCCAGCAGCAGTCTCCTCCTCTTCTTTGTTCAGCGCATCTGTTCAGCATCAGATGACAGCACTGATTAGCCTCACTCAGGATCTTAATAAGACAACTGGACTACAGAGAGCTACTGCAAGGTGAACATGAACACACAAACACATCGGAACAAACAGCTTTAATCATGACATGCTCTATTCTGTGCTTACTTTACCCCCTTATGCTTAACCTGACCATGAGGGTGTATTCAAGCTTAAGGTCTTAAAAATGTTCCTTTCTGTTAGCGATCTGTCTGCTTTTTAACATTCTTTCATGCAAAAGAAAATCCAACATAGAAATTACTTTATTATTGTTTAAATTGCATTGCTCACATATCCTTCGATCCGAATCAATTTACAAATTCTTATATGAATTGCAAGTTTGTAAACATTTCATGAAACTTGAATTTTAAATATAAATTTTTTAAATGCTATAAATAGTAACAAGTTGGTTTATCATAAAAGTGGTGTTTTTTGTAAATAAAAAGAAACCACTGATTTTCGGTCCGACTTAAGAATGGGTAAGACTACTTTGCATCGTCATTGTTAACTTTGCAACTGTTACTGAAGTTGCTTTTTTGCAAAAAATACATCTTCAGAGTTTTGGTTCAAACTATTAATTAAAATTCACTTTATTTACAGTTACGTCCACGGCAGATTTAGAGTGTAAATTATTTTCATGTGATCAAGACATTTGTTACAAAAGAGACAAAAGATATTAAAACAATGAAAAAGAATAAATATTTTTTAATGATAATGTTTTGTATATTTTATTAAAAATGATAGGTTAAAAATTATTCAGAACATTTTTAACAGCTTTTTATTTTTTGTTTCTTTCATGGTATTTCTGGCTATGAGCTAAGTGTTTTAAGTTGTAAGACCTCTTGCCGTCATCCTAATCTTTAGCTTCACAGAAATTCACAGAAAAGGCACTATAACACTAAATCAAAATCTCAAATCCCATACGTGAATGCAGTCCCTCTCAATCCGTTTAACCCTGAAAAAATCAGTATAATACTGACATATTCAGATTAAAACCAAAAATAGAAACTGTTTCCAGTACTGAATGGAATTGAACTAAATGTAAAAAATTTAAGCTGAATTTGTGGAACATCAAGTCCCGTCACATCAAGGATCGTGCTTTGGTTGTTCTCCTGTTCTGACTAATGTATGTATATTGGAATGAAGGGTGTGCCATTAACAGTATTCTGTGGCTTTGTAAATTAATTTTGCTGTGATTTTACCATCTTGTTTCTTTTTTCTTTATCCAATTTAAGGATGGACTGGCCTTCTGGGAATGACATTTTTGGGGCTCTTTTAGTGCAGCCAAATGGTCAAATAATTATCTGAATTAATAAAAAGGTGGGCCATGCCTTCAGTTTCGGTTTCAAGCATCCAGCATGTCGAGGTGAGTAAAAGGGATGTATAGCAAATGCGAAGCTAACTAATATTATTATTGGGCCATTGCTTCGATATTTGAGTCACAGCTACAGTGATTCAGCAGCAGTGGTCCAACTGCAGTATATGGGTGTATTCACACAAGGAAAGTCCTTTGGTCAGCTTGTTTGGTCTGGACCAAAAGCGAATTTTATTTTTTTCATTTGGTGCGGTTTGTTTTCACATTGTACTTTTTGCAAGTGAACTATTACTTGTAAACAAAGCCACGCGGGTGATGATCATTGTTCCCATTGAACAGAAATGATGGGGGCGGGCAGGGCACAGACCCGTAATTTTAGGAAAACAGCTGTAGACGTGCTGCGTGCAGCACCTCTGTTCTGCATATTTGTGCCGTTATTACAACTGCAATATTATTGTGAGAAGAGCAGCTCATTCAACACAGACTTTCAGACGTTCCATTTACACTTTTGGAACCCTGTTGGAGAATGCGTGCTGAACGCCGATGTTCTCTACGTGCCTTGTCCCACAACAAGCCAGTAGCTGTGCTAAGCAACACACAGCTTAGCAGGTATGATTACCATAACAACACACACCTTTGCTACCAGCTACGGTGGCTTTTTATGTCCAAAGAGACGTACGCTTTCTGTAGTTGGTTCAGATCAGGGCCAGTTTGTATTTAGACCATAAGCGAACTGCACCAGAGTCCATTTGGAAGCGGACCGAGACCACCTCAAAAAGTACGTCTCGGTCCGGTTGTTTGGCCCGGACCAGGGTTCGCTTGAGTGTATTCACACCTGCACAAAAGGTCCGGACCAAGGGGGGAAACGAACTCTGGTCCATTTAAAGTGGACCAAAAGTGGCAAGTGTGAATACACCCTATATAAGCTGTGAGTACCTTGGCGGTCATTTGGCAAAGTTTTTGGACATGCCATAGAAAACCGTGCCATCTTAGCTTACCTGTTGATGAAGTTGTATACCACGGTCTCAAATGCATATTAAAGCAATCCTAGAGTGTTGTTTTCTATTGAAACTAAAGGCAGATATGCAATAGCGTGAGACATATGACTCGATGCAATCAGCTGGGGTTTTTTAGATCAACTGGCACAATTGTTTATATTATATTTTTGTGTATGCAAATTAGATCTATTCATCTTTTAATTAATCTTTGGATGACATTTGCCATCGATTAAATTAAATTAAATTAAATTAAACTGAATTTAACTTAATTTTTAAGTTTGAGTTTAATTTTCAGTGCTTTTCACTCACAAATGTATCAAAGTTTAAGTATCAGAGCTTAAAACACCTGTATTTAAATGCATTTTTTCTTGTTTGTTGTGTTTCCCCATGTTAAAATCAACGAATGAGATATATAATGAAATAAAACAACACACTCTGTTTTCCACTAGTGCAACATGTTGAAGCAACATTGTGGAATAAACACCTAGTTGTTGTTGTTGTTGTTGTTGTGTCTGGTCATATGTGTGTGTAGAAATGAGTGGGCGTGCAGCTGCAGCTCTCCATAGACCTGTGTTTCTGCAGGGTGAACTTCTCCCAGATGCCTTCACCATCTCTCCCACTGCCTCCTGGCGGATGCTCCTCACTCCATGTGTGTCCCAGCCCACCTGTTCAGCCCTCATTACTGTCAGCCCCTGTGTTAATAAATATCCAGGTGTAGAGCGCTCCTCTGTGCCCGTACTTCATCACCGAGGAGTTCAGTCTGGCGGTCGCCCCCTCCTCTCCTGAAGCAGAGCTGACAGGAACCATGATTACATTGTAAGCACTGTAGTTATTCACCTTCTGCCCAAACTGCGACACCACACTCCATCTTACACACCAACACATATACAAAGTTGTACACACATCTAAAAAGGAACACACTCCCACTGACAAACAAATGCTTACAGATATTTGGTGTTTCATTCCCATTATTTTTTTCTCCTCAGCGCTCCCGGTTGTACAGGCTACATGCTGCCCATGTTGCCATTTGCACTTGGCGAATATCCCTGCAGCAATGTTTGGTGACTGCAAATTATTACTGTTGCGTGGGTACACAACACTAAGCATTTAAGTATGCATAACATCTAAACATGTTGTTTTGAAATACACTGAAGCAACTTATGTGACACCAACTATAAAAAAATGTAACATTTGATATTAACATGATCCGATTTCTGCTTTAAATCTACTTTAAATCTCCACAAACTCAGAGAATAGAAAAATATGGTTTTCATTCTCTTCCTGACAAACTGAGGCAATATCTATAGTGTTGTGAAATTCAACACTGTTAAACGTTTCATAAATATTTTCATAGATTGTTCTCTGCTGACAGTGTGCCTCTGACCTGTTACTTGTAGGCTGACTTTCATGAAGCTCTTTTTCTATTGTCTTCACAAGCTAATGGCATTTCTCCAACAAGATGTTATCCAATGATTGAATTTTGAATTTAATGCTGAAATCAAATAAAAAAAGGTAATATTTTAAGTTCACAAATTCATGTAAATAAATCTCATTGCTTTACAACAAAAACTTGTTAATTATTTCAACTTAAAACTTAGATTGGAGGTATTATCTGAAAGCACTGCTGACAGATTGTATGAGTAAAATGCGTAATGACTAAAACAGACTATTTGTTACAGACAGCCTTGCTTTGATTATTTGTACTCTATTTTAGTTATGTATGCTTGTTGTAGAGCATGTAAATATGTTGGTTTTAGTTTTATGTTGCATTTAATGTTTCTTTATTTTGATCAAAATGTGTGGTTTTGGTGAAGCATGTTTTTAGATTATCACTTCGTGGCAAATCACTAGATAAACTAGCTAAGTACTGAACAAATTACTTCAACTTTTGCTCTTGTTGCCTGTTCCATGTCACCTGTCTCAGCTGAGAAGGAAGAATAGGGACCACTCCTCCATACAGATCTTCTGCAGAGCCGTTAGGTTCCGGGGCTATCGCTGGGCAATATGGACTTTCAGCTCCCTCCAAAGATTTTTTAATGGGTTCAGGTCTGGAGACTGGCTAAGCCACTCCAGGACCTTGAGCCACTCCTTAGTTGCCCTGGCTGTGTGCTCCAGGTCGTTGTCATGCTAGAAGACCCAGCCACGACCCATCTTCAATGCCCTTACTGAGAGAAGGAGGTTGTCGGCTAAGATCTCCCGATACATGGCCCCATTCATCCTCCCCTTAATCCTGTCCCCTTTGCGGAAAAGGATCCCCAAAGAATGATGTTTCCACATCCATGCTTCATGGTAGGGATGGTGTTCTTGGGATTGTACTCATCCTTCTTCTTCCTCCAAACACGGAGTGGAGTTTAGACCAAAGTTACCAGGCAGATGTTACACATAACATTCAGCTTTTGTCTGAGCATTATGATGCTGACAGAGGGTTAACCTTAACACAGTCTTATTTAACTGACCTTAAAATTATTGCCAAACTAAGTAGAGCAGACTTTAAAATGGATGAATTCCAGAATTCAGAAGTTAGTTAAAGCATCTGACACTATTGGTCATGCTGCATCCCTTGTTAGCCTACAACTTGAGCCTTCAAGCAACAATCTACATCTGACAAACTTATTGTCTGGAGAATAGTTGAAAGCCTCCTTCCACCGGCTGTCAACATTGTTAAAAAATTAGGACCCAGCTCTTCATCCCTTGCCTATCTGTCTCTTCTTAATTCAGTGTATGACACTGCTGATGATGGAGATAAGCTTTTTGCTCGATTCCTAAACACCAATCAGAACTCAGGTGAAAAGCCTTCTGACTATTTATAATGACTGCAGTTAGCTTGTCAACAGATGTGGCATTGCAGCTTATGATTGAGATCAACAGTTATTTAAACAGTTCTGCAGAGGTTGCTGGAACAAAAGCCTCATTGCCAATCTCCAGCTTGATCGAAAGAAAACAAATCCACCTCCTTTTTCCAAGCAATTCCTTTTGCTTCGAACTAAGGAAGATCAACAAGCTGCTACATCTAGCAGAATGAAGCAACACTCTGGGTTTATAAAACCAAAACTCAGTTAAACTTCATGACTGTAGTAGAGTATGCTTCTGATGTTCGTATAGCAGGGGCAAATGGTGAGACCTCTCCAGACAATATGTCAAAGATAGAAAAACAACTGGTGAAACTACAGGCTCAAGTGGCTTCATTGAAAGCATCCACTGGTAGTAGCTCAAAATCAACATCTTCTAAGCCATTTAAAAAAACAAAGACAAAGATGAAAGCAGATGTTGAGGAAATATCCTCCCTACAAGAGGTTAACCTGAATAAAAAGCCTTGTCCATGGTATTCTTTCAGGTGTTGCGAGGATGGCAATATTGTTCCATTGTGAACCTAACCCTAAACTGGTTGAACAGAAGCACAAAGAACTGAAGCAAAAACAGAAGGCTTGGGAGAAACAACGAAAGCACAATTTAAACTAGAATTGGTTCCTGTGGAGGGACTACCAGGAACTGAAACTCAGTTTGCATGTCCAGATAGAAGAACTCAAACTAAGACATCCATTCATTCACATAATGTAGATCACAAAAACCGAAGTGCCTAGAGGGCTTGTAGGACAAAAATGTACAGCTAATGTCATAGTGTCAGGAGTATGAATGTAACTGTCTCCTTGATACTGGGTCTCAGGTGACCACTGTAATTGTTTCGTTTTACAACAACAATCTTTCAGAAGACCCCATCCAACCCCTTGATGGTTTGGAAGTTGAAGGAGCGAGTGATCAAAATGTTCCCTACTTAGATTAGGTGATGTAGAGGTTAATCTTAAATTCTTTAAATATTTTGTTGAGACAGAGCCTGAAGTCTCCAGCCATGCTCTAGTTATTCCAGATGTGTGCTCCAACTGTGATCTACCTGTCTTGGTAGGAACAAATGCACTGGGTGTCCTATGTAATGAACACTGCCAAGCTAAGAGTCTAAATGACTTGTCACCTGTGTATGGCTACAGACAAATCATTCACACACTCAAGTTGCAAAAAGTTAACACTTTAGTAAAAATAGGGGTTGCAACTCTTAAAGACAAAGTGCAACAAGTGGTTCCCTCTCAGGGAAGAATCCTCCTAGAGGGCTATTTGACAGCTAATTCCATCAATGACTGTGCACTTTTACAACACCCAGTTACATCTACTCAGCCTGGAGGAGTTTTTGTAGAGTGCTTTCTTATAAAATTACCTAAAGAGTACCTGTAATGAGGGCTGCCTGTATTTGTTAATGAAACAAAGCACAATGTGACACTTACCTCAAGATGTGTTATTGTAGAGTTGCATGCTGCTCAATATGTACATGGTAACTTACCCGATGCAAACAAAACCTCCATCACTGTAAATGCTGTACTGACAACCCTCAGCCTGTCGGGGAAGCATTCACACCAACTCTGGCTTTTGACTTTGGTGAGTCTCCGCTCCCAGTTGAGTGGAAGGATAGGATGAGTCTGAATGCTTATGCTGATGTAGTATTTCCCCAGCATGATCTGGAATTTGGACATGCAACTAAAGAGAAGTATCATATAAATCTCAAAGATGACACCCCATTCAAGCAAAGGTCACGTCCAATCCGCCCAAACAATTATGAAGCTGTAAGGAAACACCTGAAAACACTCCTCGATGCAGGAGTCATTTGTGAGTCCAAGTCTCCCTGCTCCTCACCAATTGTCGTGGTTCAAAAAAAAAAGTGGAGAAGTTTGCCTTTGCATAGATTATCGGAAACTCAATGCAACTTAACCAAAGGAAACACATATGCACTTCCCAAACTGGAGGAGGCATTTTCTCCTTTCATATCTTCATGAGTATAGATCAGCAGAACCTGAGTAAAGAGGTCATCAAAGCACTTTTCCATCGACACCTATTGAGAATGACCATCATTTCCCTTGTCACTCTGGTCGAACCCCTGGCTTTACATGACGATGCAGTGCCAGATATGTATGCCAGCGGGGAGAGCAAAGGGTGTTTCACCCTACCTGTTTATAGTGAAACAGAGCTACAACAACAACAGCGCTTTGTATTGGCTTTGTAATCTGTAACATGGAGTCAGGGGAGCAGCCAAACGCCAACTCTGGCCCAGACTCTCCACAACCTAAACTGATATTGATATTGATTAGAGCTGAGGAATGTTGTCCTTTACAAGACTTGACCATTAGAAAACCACATCATCTATCAATTTGTGGTCCCTCAGTTTCTTCAGGCCTCCATTCTCACCTGCCTTCATGATGACATGGAACATATGGGCTCGGAAAGAATCCTTGATTTAGTTAGGTCAAGATTTTATTGGCATGGGATGGCTGCAGATGTGGAGAAGAAAATCAAATCTCGTGGGCGTAGTGTTAGGCCGAAAAGACCTCCTGAAAAGGCCCCTGTCGTGAACATCCAAACCCGATGGAGATAGTGTGCATCGACTATTTATCCTTGGAGCCCGACAGACACAATACAAAGGACATCTTGGTGATAACAGATCACTTTACGATATATGCAGTCACAGCTTCAACAGTAGCTAAGTTTCTATGGGAGCAGTTCTTTGTGTATTATGGGTTTCCTGAAGGCCTACTTAGTGATCAAGGATGGACTTTTGAATCCCAGTTCATCAGGGAACTCTGTGTCACTCCTGGAAAAGTGTCCCACATTATGATGTTGTGATTATGATTATATTATTTAATATTGATATTTTAATATTTCATTAAATAATAATTCAATCTGTTAAGGGTTGTCCTGTGAATACCAGCCCACATGGAATACATTCACACAATTTCTTGAAATACAATAATTTATTTAAAAAACCTAAGTCAACTCAAAGTCAAACATATTTCAATCAACAAACTCTTTACTATACTACTACAATCCAACTAAAACTACCAAGCAAAATGAAAGATTAAGGAAGACTAAGGACTATATGCAATATGAACAAGTGAATCAGAGATGATTAAAAACCATGACCAATAAAATGATGTAACATTACCATGTTTGAGAACCCAGGATTGTCTTGAGGAATGTGGAAATGAGGTTAAGTAAATCTTGGAACTAACTTAGACAATTGGTATATCTTCAAACAACTTCTAAACATCAGACAGTCTTCTCTGCATTCTTTCACCATCATTCATTGACGAAAGCTTTACAGAGATCCAGGCCAGCAGAACAGCGGCTCTCGCTAGGCTATACCGCCAGAGACGTTGGAGAGGGAAGAGACTCGGCATGCTCATGAAGCTCTGACAGCGGGGACTATGCGCACCCCTGCGTTCAATCCACCTGGCAAATGTTTGTTCCCTGGCCTACAAGATGGATGAACTGCTTCTCCCCACCTGTAAAAACTCGGACCTCCGTGGATCTGCTACCTTCTGCTTTACCAAAACCTGGCTGAGCGAGAACACCCCAGACTGACACATCTGATACCAGGCTTTCAGCTGTTCAGAGCAGACTGCAACGTGGACTTATCTGGGAAAGGGAGAGGAGGTGGAAAACGCTTTTATATAAACGAAGTTTGTTACAGAGACATCAAAGTGTTGATGAAGACATGTAGTCCTGACCTGGAGTAATTTCTCATAAACTGTAAACTGTTTTATTCACTGAGGGAGTTCTTGTTTGTACTGGTTGGCACTTACATACCACCTCAAGGCTCCACTTCATATAACAGAGTTTGGAGGTACAACCAATGTGCAAGAAGGATTTCCACATGGAGATGCTTCTGCTGAAAAACAACAGGCTAAGCTAATAACAGTCATGGAGAAAAAAAACATCCCATTTCTTTCATCATTGTTTGTGGGGATTTTAACAGTGCAAACCTTTTCAATGAACGTCCCAAACACAGACAGCACATTAAGTGTCCCACCAGGGATAAACACAATCTGGACCACTGCTACACAACTTTAAAGGATGCATATTATGCCGTCACTAGGGCTGCTTTGGGACTTTCTGACCACTCTCTGGTGCACCTCATCCCAACCTACAGGCAGAAATTACAAGCTTCCAAACATGCGGCTCGGACTGTTAAAAAGTGGAATGATGAGTCAAAGCAGATGTTACAGGCCTGCTTTGACTGCACAGATTCAATGTCATGCCTAGCCTGTGTCTGTGTTATGTTTTTGTTTATTTCTCCTAGTGTGGTTCTTAGGTTACACTCTGGTCTTTGTTCAACTTGTTAATTGTTTTCACTCCCTCTGTCTCCCTGCAGTCTGGGTCACACCTGTTCCCCAGTTTCCTTGATTATCTAGTCTCTCTGTTCATTGGATCACCCTGTATTTCAGTTTGTATTTAAGCCCTTCAGCTACTATTGTTGTTTGCTGGTTCCTATTGTGATGTACCATGATGTCGGGTTCAGGCTTTATAGACGCCTGGTGTCCTGTCTGCCATTTGTTATCCCAGCTTGCCTGGTTTTGAGTTAGGAGTATTAAAACTCAACTTATCTTATCAACCTGCTTCCTGGAAATCCTTCTTGCATGTTGGTCCTACCTCCATACTCCGTTATATGACAGAGCGGTTTGTGGACCTCGCCTCTACCGTCACCGCCGGCCACCAGAACCTTCTTCACGGGTCTCGCAATCATCGGAGTCCCCAGGGGCCTCCTGGAACTCCTTGCTGAACTCTGTGCTTGCACAGGATGACCCCGGGTGGCCCGCCTTAAATCTTTATTTTTGCTGTTCTTGGTTACCTGTGAAGTTGTTCGCCCGCTTGGGTCGGGTCGTTTTTAGCTCAGGCCTTGTTCAAGTAATGTTTTTGTTTCTGGCCCTGTTTTGGGTTCCTTTTTTGTTTCTTGTTTTCACTCCCTCTTTCACCCTGCAGTCTGGCTCACACCTGTTACCCATTTTTCTTGATTATCTAGTCTCTCTGTTCATTGGTTCACCCTGTATTTCAATTTGTATTTAAGCCCTTCAGTTACTATTGTTATTTTCTGGTTCCTATTGTGATGTACCATGATGTCTGGTTCTGGCTCCATAGACGCCTGGTGTCAGCCATTTGTTTTCCCAGTTTGGCAGGAAGCAGGTGGAGACTGCACCTGCTGCCAGATTACTTGCCCAGTCAGCCAATAACCTTAGGGGTTGCTCACTATCAAAGCTTAGGTAAACGGTAGGCTGGCACTGGTTGACTGACGCGTCAGTTTGTGCTTCAGAGACGCTGAGCTTCCGTGTTGTGCTTGCTGTGTGCTGAGTACAGATAAGTGTCAGTATTCATCTCCATGGCTGATTGTGGGTGAAGTGATTCCTGCTGCCAGCGTGCCCTTCTGTGAGCGTTCCTGTTTGGGTGGGAGCAAAGAAGGAGTTCGGCCTGATCATAGGGCTGGTAGACATGCTTCCAATTACCGCTGCTGTTTTGACGAAGTTTAGGAATACTTCAGAGACGCAGTCTATAATATCCGGCAGTTTATTGAAAGCGGCGTCCAAGACACACCCACGACCCCACGAGAGGGACGAGGGGTTCAAAGGAACTTGTTCAACACCGGCTCGTACGCTGAGCTGTGCAGTGCTGCCTGTATTCCGGACTTTTAACTATTTTATTGTATTTTCTTGTCTGTATCTTATTAGTAATTGTATTTTTTTATTTCGTTGTTCGTTTTTTTTATATAGTTCTACAGATTGGCGGGGGAGGTGTGTGTGGCCTGGGTGGTGGCGTCCACTTTTGGTGTGATTGCAGTGATTAGCACAGATAGGTGGAGGGATTCAACGAGTGTGCGTGAGTTCACGGGTGTTTGAAGTAATTTGTGTTTGGGAGCCTTCCATCCAGGACCTGGGTAGGGCTTGCCAACTGGGTTTTTATTTTTTTGTAACCTTTTATCTATATACAGGTATTTAATCTACTTTTATTTGGGTTTTAATAAATTGTTATTATAAACTCAAAATCCTGTCTCTTGCTGATTGCAAAACAAACTTGTGTGCTAACTGATTTCCTGGGTGAAAGTCCCAGGTGGCTTTGCTGGCACAAAATCCAATCTTTTCGTGTATGTTGAACCTTCGATCGCCACACCAGCTTGCCTGGTTTTGAGTTGGGAGTATTAAAACTTGACTTACCTTATCAACCTGCTTCCTGGAAATCCTTCTTGCACATTGGTCCTACCTCCAAACTCCCCTTCCCCCAACCCTGAGCAGAATACTCGCCTGGCAAATCAGTTGAATGGCTTCTAATGCAGATATGAAAAGCAGCAGTTCACACATCAACCGAACTCCTCCACATCCCATTCAGACACAATGTTTTGCCAAACACCAACCACCCCACTACCTTCAGACCCCTTGCCTGCACTTAGGATCTCAGAGGAAGATGTTAATAGGCTCTTTCAGTGCCAGAAAACAAAGAAGGCCTCAGGACCTGATAATGTCTCATCATGCCTGAAAGCCTGCGCCAACCAACTGGCACCCATCTTCACTGTCTGTTATGGACCACTTCAGGTTCCTAGGAACCACCATTTCTCGAGACCTGAGATGGTCCTCACTCATATACTATGTTCAGAAGAAGGCCCAGCAGAGACTGTACTTCCTGAGGCAACTCAGTACAACCTTCCACAAGAGCTGCTGGTCATCTTCTACACTGCCATAATTCAGTCTGTCCTGTCTTCCTCTATCTCAGTGTGATTTGGCTGGTCCACAAAACAGGACAGGTCCAGACTGCAACAAACAATCAGGTCTGCAAAGAGCATCATCAGTGCTGACCTTCCTTCTATCCAGGACTTATACAGATCTAGGGTGAGGAAAAGGGCAGCTGAAATCTCTGTAGACCCCACACACCCTAGGCAACCTAGCCTTCAAGTCGGTGTCGCTGTCTCCTAAAACAGCCGCCACAGAGACAGTTTCTCTGATGAACATTTGACAGTCAGATTTCCAGAACAACACCATGCATACTTGGACTGATTTCAGGTTATATTACATTGTAAAGTCAATTGTGCATAAATATACACTTAAAAAAGATATTCTTTATTATTGAGAGCAAAGTGTACTGGAGTCAAATTCCTTATTTGTCTGTACAAACTTGGCATAAGCAGGCTACTTGAAATGGTCAATTGCCTAAGTAATAAAGAGAACATATTTACATTTTAATCAGAATCAGAAACTTACGCTGGAAGGATGTTGAATGAAATGTTGCAAGGAGTTTTACCATAGGAGAAATATCATAGCTTTTGTTTGTGATTGGCTCCAAATCGGAGCTTAGATGATCCTACATAGAATCCTCTATAATCATCTATTTTTAATATTTTTATTTTTGACAATCCAAATCTGTTGGCACATGTACAGAAGAGTCTCTCTCTCAGTCATCTGTCATTCTATCTATGCCTCCTTCTGGCCAAAGTGACAGCAGACATTTTTGCGTACCAGTTAGCGCCTGCATTTCAAACATGCTAAATCCACACGCAAAAATTACGCTTGCAAATCATTTCAAGCTTTGAAAATCGCATTGCGGGGATGGTAAGGGATGACATTTGCATTTCCTCCTCCCATGAACTTGCGCGTTGGGTCATTATCATATGTTTTGCATATTCATGAAGGCAGACATGCTAAAAAGTTTGTGCCCACAGTTCCACTGATTTTGCACATCCAATCCGATTACCACCTCATTTATCTTGCCCTCTCCAACCTGGAGAGGGCAAGACACCCTTTTCTGGTCAAGAACTATGGCCTGGGAGTTTACTTAGTGGTATAAGAATAAAAAACAGGATTAATTACAAATGCAAGACACACTGCTTAGATTATTAATTGTACCTTGAACCTTTTTTTCAACTTAATATTTTACTTTTGTGTTATATTTCTGTGAATAAGAATGACACAACCTATTTTATATGGTCTTGGCCACACAATTTGCAATATTTAGAATGTCAAACCTTCAAGGCTGTTTACATTGGTGATTGTTACTCCTATGTGTATTTCTAAAAAAAAAACTATTATCCCAGCTTGTCATACAATCAGAGTCCTAGTTTTTCCTTCAAGGCCCCTTGTTTTATGGCATGTACATATAATCTCAACATGATTCACTGAGTGGGTCAGTCAGTGTGAGGGCTCTTGTTTCAGCAGCTCAGAGCAGGAAGTGTAGCAGTGGTGATGGCCATGAGAAAGACAGTGAAGACACGACCACTTGACTCTGGAAGAGCAATCAGACTCTCAGAGGCTGATTGCACCTCCTTGGGTCTGAGTAACAGCAGTTGCATTTGACAGCCCTGTTCGCTTCTTTGGACATAGGTCCTTCTCATTTCCTCAGCTCCCCGCCGTCTCTGTAAACTCCATGTGATTTCACTTTAAAAAAAACAATGAAGACCACTCTCTTTCAGGAGATAATACCACTTAGAGGTAACTCCCACATTGTGCTTTTGAGCTTGTTTTACAAAAGCCTTTTTAATTTCCTGCCATGCACACAATTATGGTATATTTCTTTAATAACAGCTAATTAAGAGAATGTCATTGACAGTTTCTGAGGCATTTTCTCTGTTTTGTTGCCTCCTCCCCCTTACAGCCTCAGTACTCAGCACAAGGAGGAGGCAGAACACTGAGAAATTCTTGGAAAATGTCAATTACTTTACATTCGGCACATAAAGCTGACACTTAAATATAATTTTCCTATTTATGATTTCCTTTGACAGACTCATTTAGGACGTAAAGCTGCTAAATGTAACTCAGGTTTGGGAACATGTTCACAAACAGGTTAAGGCTGTTGAAGGAGAGCTCACAGAGCAGTCAAGTGTCTGTGAGAGAGAGTGAGAGTGAAGGGAGTCAACCTGTGATGGATGCGATGGCAGATGCTGGGCTAAGAGTTGTCATCAGCGCTCCAGAGGCTTGTGGAAGAGTGCCAGCTACACGGCTTTGATTGGGCCTTCTGTGGCTGCGCTGTTTGGTGCAGCACAGCTTTGATTAGTACCTCCATGAAAATGTATGCCCTATACTCAAAGAAAACTGGGGGAGTAACTACCTGTCAGGAAATTCTCAAACAAGGCTACTTAGAGCAAGACGGACTGTATATTTTAAAGTCTGCTTCTTTTCATTTCATTGGTGCAGGGGTAGTTTGCCAAATCCCTACTGATACCCCACCCCAATACACCTTGCAAAAGGTCCTCAGATTAGGAGGAGGTACCAGATAAGGAAGTTACCCCCAGCCTCCCTTACACACACACACACAAACACACACACTCACAGAATAAAAAAAGATGCATGTGCAGGAAGGTGCACAACAAAGGCTGACTGCCAGATGCTGTGAATACCAAAAATCCCCGTGACACAAAATATATAAATTAATCAGAGTGCAGGTAAATAAATAAATAATGTATATGAGGAGCTAATTAAATGTGTTTATTCCTGTTATCATATGCTGCCCTCATTTCCACCACTTGAAGTCATGAATCATTAAGTGGCTGCTAAATTGGTCTCTGGGGCTATCCTAGTGGCAGGGGGCAGTCAGATCCTGTCTGGCAGAAGGCAGGTGTGCGGCGGACAGACGGATGGCCTGTGCTCCTTTAGTCCTCGGACAGTGGCGCCTGACAGGGGAGCAGCGGGCGCCCTGCTGGGAGGTGAGCGGCCGAAGGATAGCTTGTAGCAGAGCGGCTGACAGGGCCGCCCGACAGTTGGTCGGCTCCGCTTTGATTAATGAGGGCATTTGAAAGACAATTAGTGGGAGCAGATTTGCCTTCAACTACCTTATCAATCAGAACTCTTTTAATTCGATGTGTAGCATGCTCTGCAGCGAAATGTGGGTGTGTAAGCAATGTGTATCAGAGCAGAAGCAGTTGCCAGTCAACAAGAGAAGATACCATTTCTGTGAAGACTAAACATTTTAAGATATTAAAATTGTTGAACTCACCTATATGTTCATATACAGCTGAAGATTTGTTTACATAAATGTATAACATACTACCCTTGCAACAATTAAAGCTGCAGGTTTTGGGGTTATGTCTCTACCAGCTATGCACATCCATGTACCGATGTTTTTGTTAATTCTTCTGAGCAAAATATGTAGCTCAAACCAAGTCAGGTTGAATGGAGAGCATTTGTGACCATTATTTTTAAATCTCACCACAGATAATAAATTGGATTTAGGTCTGGACTTTGACTGGGCCATTCTAAGGCATCAAGGCATCCCCATTCCATTGTAGCTAAGGTATTTTGGTCCATTTTTCTTTCCATCAACTCTAACCTGCCTCCTTGTACGTGCTGAAGAAAAGCATCCACACAGCATGATTCTGTGTTTAAAGTGATGTTTTGTGTTAGTATTTAGCCACACAGCATTTTGCATTGAGGCCAAAATGTTTAAATTTTGTCTCATCTGAACAGAGTTCACTACATGGACAGAGCAAACAACAGCAATTCTTCTGGCTTTCTAACAACAATGACTGGTGGAGACCTCCAACAGTTGCCTTTTTAACAGTTTCTCCCACTAGAGCTGTGGATCTCTGCAGCTTCACCATATTTACTATCATCCTCTTGATAAAAAGCTCTCACAGAACAACTGAGATTGAATTGAACACAAGTGGACAATATTTAGTTGATTTCTGATGGATTTTATGTAGGGGTACTAAAGTAAATGGGGTTCAATACAACTGCACTTTTCAGATATCTGTTTTAAAAAAAGAGATGTATGTGCTCAACTTTGTGTTGGTTTGTCACATAAAATCCCAACAAAATACGTTGAAGTTTCAGTTGATGTGACAAATTGTAAAGAAGTTCCAGGGGTACGAATGCTTGTTCAAATTATTATTTGAAAACATTGTCTGCTATTTATGTCTTTTGTCAATGAACATTGGTGTAAAAACACATTATGAAGGCTTTTATGTGATTGTTTCTCTTATGTGTCTGTTTGTTAAGTCACAAGACATATTTATATAAACAGCATGCATTACAATGTCATGTTCACTTGCAAGGACTGGATAGAAATGTTTGGAAAAAAAGCCACCAAAATTCAAAGAATAACATGAGAAAACCTTCAGACAACCTGAAGATATATTGAGCAGAACCTTTTAGAACCCTGAGAAAGTCTGGATGCTTGGAAACAAAGTAGAAAGAAATAAGGAGTGGTTTGAAACTTTTGCACATTGCTTAATACCTGGCAGAAATCAATAGTCTGTCTAGCTTGAAGAGGCAGCAACTTTTAAAACACTATAGCTGCTTTTTTTTTTTTTGTCAAACACACAGCAGTTATGTTTAAGATATTCAAAAACTATTTTTAAAGAACTGTTGTTTCGTTGATGTTTAACTTCCTTGATGCTTCCTAAAACTACCAAGTTATTATAATGTTATTTGTTTAAAAAGAGAACAAACGTTTTAAAACTATATATTTTAGCCAAGACATTCACTTTATCTACACACCTTTGCAGACTTGTGGCACTAAATCACTGTCCTGTCGATATTCAAAGATGAAACCTCTGAAGCCTTGTAATTATTTTATATTTATTTCAGTTTAAAAAAACATCCTCAGAATTGGTGAGCTTTATATTCTCTATATAACATTGGTAAAGCCAACTAAAGCTTTTTGAATCAGCCAAATTTCAGAGCTTGTTAACACGTTAAGTCGTGAAGAAATATATTCATTTGTTTGGTCGCTGAGGGCTAAATTGTCTTCTCAGTAATTCTAGGAAAATCTCTCTTGCCGCAAGAGGAAACTGTGAGCTGGGAATTTACCCAAAATGATTAAAAATGCCACTCGGAAAAACAGTTCCGCCTTGTTTTAGAATTTCAATGCTTTTTATGCATCAACCATAAAAAGGATGCAACTTATTTCAACGTGAAATTCAGAATTGCTAATAAAGTCTGTAAACAAGACACATAAGCTATTTTGTCTCATATGTACCATCCTAATGTTCGCAGTGCTGTATTTTTGAACAAAGGACAGAAAACATTACATTTTACAATAGGTAAGATACAATGCTGAGGAGAAAACAGTAGTCATGATGTTTGATGGCCCCAACTAAGTTCAGCTAATAATAACTGAGACTGTCTCAGACATAAAGGTCTTCGAAGCACATTTTACAACTTTCTTTTAGGAACTGACAGCTGCAAAGGTCAATATTAAGGAGATCGTTTTCAACTTCATGACAGCTCAGAGGAGAACTCAACAAATATACAGTTTTCACTTTACTGCTGCAACTTTTCATCTTGCTCTTGAAGCCACCTTTTTGCACAATTTCACATGTTCTTCATTCCAGCTCTGATTATATGTACTTCAGCGAAATGAGGTAGATGATGTAAAAATGATGTAGATCTGCCTGTGCGCTTAAGAAACTAAAAGATGTGTTTTCATGAAGCTGGAACGGGAGTGAGGAAGTGTCTCTATTGATCCTTCTGCCTGTAAATAAAACAGAGGTGGTGGGCAAAAAAGAAACAAACTGCTCTGGCAGAGAGAACATGGGGGTAAAAAATCAATAGGTACCCTCAGCGGTGGGTCTTCTCTGGTCAGACTATTCTCTGTGGGTTTGGCTTTGTGCAGACAGGGAGGGAGACGGGGGGGCTGCAGGGAGGCACTCAGTCAGCATCATCCTGATGTCCAAATGTCTGTTTTAATGAAACTTGAACAGAAAAACTGCTTATGTTCGATTAAATTGAAGATATTAATTTAAAAAAACACAGAATTGAGTAAATATATTAAGCTATGCAATGCAGATGGTCTCATGTTGCTTTGTTTAGTTTGGGCTCTTGAGCAATTTGCATGCCAGTCTGTTTTTGATCAGCACCTTCTATCTAAGTTTTACATAATAAAAGATAAAGCATGAATTGACCTTGTAACATTTCTCCACTTTAAACACATAAATGTCATTAGTTTCTTGCCTGTTTCTGTTCATGGTTCATTCTTGTGTTTAAATATTTATGTTACTTCCCTGGACTTCTCTGTTTTCCCACTCATCTGTGTCTATTATCCTTCCTCCTTAGGTTGTTCTGCATTCTCCCTGTCACCAGCTGATCCACATTTCTTCTAATTAGCCCTTCTAATTCATTGGTTGTTTACCACACAACCTCTATATTTATACTCTCTGGTTTTCATTGCTCCCCACTGGATTATCCTGTTTAGTACCTGGTCCATGCCAGTTGCCATATTTTCTTTGTTTACCTGCGTTACTTGTAAGTTCTCATTATTGAAACATTTCTACTCACCATGTGGCTCCTACGTGCTTGTCTTGACATTGATCTGAAAAAACCCCACATGACACTAAAAGGAAGTATTTTAGGCTGGTAGACAGGTTTTCCCTAATATTTGACAATTTGGAAGTTTAATAACCAAACAAGCAGAGGTCATAATGTGCATTGTTATCATTTATTTAATAATCAGTAAGACAATATACAGAAACTATGTGTGGCAGCTAAACGTGATAACTAATTAAATACCATTAAGACCCATCTATCCCAAAGGTTATTTCTTTTTCAAAATAATATCTCCATAAATATTATTTTAATAAATAAAGGCAGCTAATTAAACATTGTTGAGAATTAGTCATCTAGAAGTTTGGTTTTATTCAGCAAAGCATTCTTTAAAATTGTATTTTATTAAAATAATGTTTTATCTGATCTACCATTGTGAATGGTTGTCTAAAGGTGTACCAATTATTGCCTAAGTTAGTTCCAAAAGTAACTTTGCATGTAATATTGCATCACTCTTTTGGCCATGGTTTCAACCATCTTTGATTCACTTGTTTATATTGTACATAGCCCATTTGTCTTCCTTATTCTTTCATTCTGCTTGGTAGTTTAGTCGGGTTGTTTTAGTATAGTAAAGAGTTTCTTGACTGAAATATGTTTGACTTTGAGTTGACTTATTTTTGTAAAAGAATTCTTATATTTTCAAAAATTGTGTGAATTAATTCTGTGTGTACAGAGTTTTGCTGTTCAGTAATGTCAGAGCTTGGCTCATCCCTTTCAATTCTGTTCTAATACCACCGCCTTATTGGGCTGGTATTCACAGGATAACCCTTAACAGACCGAAATATTATTTTATAAAATATGAAAGTATTAATATGGGGCTGCACGGTGGCACAGTTGGTAGCACTGTTGCCTTGCAGCAAGAAGGTCCTGGGTTCAATTCCCGGCCTGGGGTCTTTCTGCATGGAGTTTGCATGTTCTCCCCGTGCATGCGTGGGTTCTCACCGGGTACTCCGGCTTCCTCCCACAGTCCAAAAACATGCCTGTAAGGTTAATTGGTAACTCTAAAATTGCCCTTAGGTGTATGAATGAGTGTGTGTATGGTTGTATGTGTGTTGCCCTGCGATGGACTGGCGACCTGTCCAGGGTGTACCCTGCCTCTCGCCCGTAGACTGCTGGAGATAGGCACCAGCTCCCCGTGACCCACTATGGAATAAGCGGTAGAAAATGACTGAAATGACTGATGACAGTATTAATATTACATATTAAATAATATATTGATATTCATAATCACAACATGTAAAATAATTGAAAATCAAAAAACAAATCAGGGAAATACCAGGAACAAAGAAGCAGACATCCATAGTTATGCCTAAGTCTTGGGAATAATTTCCAGATGCCAGAAAGTACCATGTTCATCTCTTCAAACCATTGTGGCAGAGTCTATTCATCATATCATTCTGGAAGAATAAATGATTCTGTGTCCTGTTGTGCGAACATGTGTGTACCCTGAACAAAAACAAAAGACATTAAGATGCTGGCTGAAGCTAGTAAGAGAGTGTCACTATCTACAGTAAAACTAGTTCTGTACTGACATGGGTTGTAAGGACAATGAAGAAGAAAGAAGTCGTTCTTCTAAACAGTAACATAAAAAAATCTTGTTAGAGATTGCAAATGCACTCAGAGACAAGGACCTTAATTTCTGAGGTTGCACCCTCTGGTCTGATGAAACTAAAGTTGAACTGTTAGGCCATTATGAATATCATTAAAGTTGAAGGACAAAGGCCAATGCTTGCAAGCCTCAGAACACCACCCCAACTGTGAAGTACAAGGGTGGCAGCATCATGTTGTGGGATGTTTTGCTGCAGGACAGTCTGGTACTATTCACAAAATAGATGGCATCATGATGGAAATACTGCTAAATTAGTCACAAAGTGACTAAAAGACAACACATCCAGGGCCTGATCTTCAAAAGATTTGTGAGTACAAATCCACACGCAAACCTGTCTGCCTTCATAAATATGCAAAATATATGACAATGAAACAAATGCGCAAATTGAGGAGGATGAGAGGAGGATATGCAAATGTCATCTCTTACCACCCTCAATGCGATTTTCAAAGCATGAAACAGTTTGCTGGCGCAGTTTTTGGATGTGGATTTAGCATGTTTGGAATGCAGGTTCTAACTAGGATGCAAAAATGTCTGCTGTCACTTTGGCCAGAAGGATGCATAGATAGAATGACCGGTGACAGGAATTGTTTGTACATGTGCCAACAGATTTGGGTAGTCAAAAATAAAAATATTAAAAATAGATGACAATAGAGGATTCTATGTATGATTATCTAAGCTCTGATTTGGAGCCAATCACAAACAAAAGCCACTATATTTCTCCCATGGTAAAACTCCTTGCAATACTTCATTCAATGTCATTCCAGCGTAGCATCGCTGTCAGTAATCATCTGCTGGACGCTAACAAACCTGATGATGGCAAAATGCACACATAACTGATCAAGCACGCACAGCCTGTAATCGCACATCATGCAAAATACCCACTGTGCTTTGATGTTAATAATATAATTTATAGGAAAGAACTAAAGACATTAAAAGGCAGATGAAATCCTTCATTTGCAAACTGGATGCTAAAATCACTTCTTAGCAAGTGAAAAATCACCATTTTAAGGCAGCATTATTGACAGTAACGTTATGTTATTGCAGGGCAATCGGTGGTGGATCAGTTTGATTATGTTGCTCAAATGTGAACATATGCCAGGGGAGGGTTTTGTTAATGCAGTTAAAAATTATTTTGTGTCACCAAAAAACAATTTAAACAATCAAACACGTTGTATATCGTCAAAATATTGGTAAAACAAACAAAACGAATTTAATAAAATTATTGGAAAATAATTTATTTAAATGTTCGATTTAACTTATTTGTAGGACAGTTATGTGAAGCTATGTTTTAAAATTAGCAAAGCTATAACATACAGATTGCCAACTCCTACAACAATCTATTTTTAAGTTGCTAATATTACGTTCAGGCTGAAATATTGTGGCTGCTTATGATCAACTCCGAACTTTTCAAACATATAAACAACTCTCAAAAAAACAACAGAACCTGGTGAGTCTCCAAAATCAATTAAAAGATCAAAGGAGACAAATTAAATAACAGGCATAATTGTCTTTTATATTGTTAATATTGATTGGCCAAGTGGTTGTGAGTTACGTCAAGCAAGAAAAGAAAAATAATCTCATCAGGGCAGATGACATAACTGCTGTGAGTAGCACAACAAAAGTTAACCAACTACAACATTCCAGAAAAGCAAGGGCCGAAATGAACAGAAGGAAAAAATCAGCAACTGGATTATTTATAATGATGGAGCATAATAATCCCTGCATATTTCTAGCAACACAGCAGAAGATCTGTTTACTTTTCCTCTTGTTACAGCCAGTAGCACCCGCAATTTCTTAAAATCGCACGCAACACGGCCACTTATTGCATGTGCAATTTATTTATAGTACATGCAAATTAGCTCCTGCTGTTTGGGATCTTTGAAGATCAGGCCCTCAGTGTTCTAGAGTGTCCATTACAAAACTTAAACCTCTCAACCCTATACAAATTCTGTAGGCAGAGGTGAAAATCTCTGACTCAGTTACAGCAGTTCTGTGAGAAGGAATTGGCCCAAATTCCAGCACACACTGGAGAGAATCTTGAGGAAGTATACCCAAAATGTTTGACCAGATCATGCAGATTAAAATACTGAGGAAATATACAGTGGGGAGAACAAGTATTTGATACACTGAATATTTTGCAGGTTTTCCCTCTTTCAAGCATGTAGAAGGCTTTCATTTTTATCATTGGTACTCTTCAAATGTGTGTGATGGAATCTAAAACAAAAATCCAGTAAATCATATTGTGTGACATTTAAATACTAAATTTGCATTTTATTGCATAATTATTTGATACATCAGAAAAACTCGTACTCTTACTTGTACTCGTCGTCTTCCGCTTCATCCAGGGCCGGGTCGCGGGGGCAGCAGACTCAGTAGAGACACCCAGACATCCCTCTCCCCAGACACCTTCTCTAGCTCCTCTGGGGGGAGCCCAAGGCGTTCCCAGGCCAGCCGACAGACATAGTCCCTCCAGCGTGTCCTGGGCCGTACCCTGTGCCTGGAACATCTCCTGAGGAGGCGTCGAGGAGGCATCCGGTATGGATGCTCGATCCACCTCACCTCAACTGGCTCCTCTCGATGTGGAGGAGCAGTGGCTCTACTCCAAGCCTCTCTCGGATGGCCGAGCTCCTCACCCTATCTCTAAGGGAGTGCCCGGCCACCCTACGGAGGAAGCTCATTTCAGCCGCTTGTATCTGAGATCTCGTTTTTTCGGTCATGACCCAAAGTTCATGGCCATAGGTGAGGGTAGGAACATAGACCAACCGGTACATCGAGAGCTTCGCTTTTCGGCTCAGCTCTCTCTTCACCACGATGGACCGGCACAGCATCCCCATTACTGCGGCAGCCACACCGATCCGTCTGATTTTGGACCACTCCTCCATACATATCTTCTCCAGATCTTTCAGGTTTCAGGGCTGTCGCTGGGCAATATGGACTTTCAGCTCCCTCCAAAGATTTTCAATTGGGTTCAGGTCTGGAGACTGGCTAGGCTACTCCAGGACCTTGAGATACTTCTTACAGAGCCACTCCTTAGTTGCCTTGGGTGTGTGCTTCGGGTCGTTGTCATGCTAGAAGACCCAGCCATGACCCATCTTCAATGCCCTTACTGAGAGAAGGAGGTTGTTGGCTAAGAGCTTCCGATACATGGCCCCATTCAACAACCCATATTGGTGTCATCCCGCCTCAGAGTTTTATGACTCTTTGTTCGAAATTTGGGGCAATCAGCTGCTAGTGGCTAAGGGCGCAGCCCAGCGTTTTACCAGCTGATGGCCGCAATCGAGACATCAGCACACCAGGAGGGTTTCTCTTTCAAAGTTAACCCAAATTGCACATTTTGTGCATAAAACTGCTGATTTGATCTTGATAGACACTCAATGCACATGTATTTTTTTTTTTATTATTATTTTTAGGTAGTAATTTTTATCCCCTTTGTGTAGAATAGTGCTTGTTAGTTAGGAGAAGGTTTTTGGACCAGAATAATGGTATATCAGAATTACAGGGGTTGGACAATGAAACTGAAACACCTGTCATTTTAGTGTGGGAGGTTTCATGGCTAAATTGGACCAGCCTTGTAGCCAGTCTTCATTGATTGCGCATTGCACCAGTAAGAGCAGAGTGTGAAGGTTCAATTAGCAGGGTAAGAGGACAGTTTTGTTCAAAATATTGAAATGCACACAACATTATGGGTGACATACCAGAGTTCAAAAGAGGACAAATTGTTGGTGCACATCTTGCTGGCGCATCTGTCACCAAGACAGCAAGTCTTTGTGATGTATCAAGAGCCATGGTATCCAGGGTAATGTCAGCATACCACCAAGAAGGACGAACCACATCCAACAGGATTCACTGTGGACGCAAGAGGAAGCGGTCTGAAAGGGATGTTTGGGTTCTAACCCGGATTGTATCCAAAAAATATAAAACCACGGCTGCCCAAATCACGGCAGAATTAAATGTGCACCTCAACTCTCCTGTTTCCACCAGAACTGTCCGTCAGGAGCTCCACAGGGTCAATATACACGGCCGGGCTGCTATAGCCAAACCTTTGGTCACTCATGCCAATGCCAAACGTCGGTTTCAATGGTGCAAGGAGCGCAAATCTTGGGCTATGGACAATGTGAAACATGTACTGTTCTTTGATGAATCCACCTTTACTGTTTTCCCCACATCCAGGAGAGTTACGGTGTGGAGAAGCCCCAAAGAAGTGTACCACCCAAACTGTTGCATGCCAAGAGTGAAGCATGGGGGTGGATCAGTGATGGTTTGGGCTGCCATATCATGGCATTCCCTTGGCCCAATACTTGTGCTAGATGGGCGCGTCACTGCCAAGGACTACCGAACCATTCTTTAGGACCATGTGCATCCAATGGTTCAAACATTGTATCCTGAAGGCGGTGCCGTGTATCAGGATGACAATGCACCAATACACACAGCAAGACTGGTGAAAGATTGGTTTGATGAACATGAAAGTTAAGTTGAACATCTCCCGTGGCCTGCACAGTCACCAGATCTAAATATTATTGAGCCACTTTGGGGTGTTTTGGAGGAGCGAGTCAGGAAACGTTTTCCTCTACCAGTATCACGTAGTGACTTGGCCACTATTCTGCAAGAAGAATGGCTTAAAATCCCTCTGACCACTGTGCAGGACTTGTATATGTCATTCCCAAGACAAATTGACACTGTATTGGCCGCAAAAGGAGGCCCTACACCATACTAATAAATTATTGTGGTCTAAAACCAGGTGTTTCAGTTTCATTGTCCAACCCCTGTATATGGCTTCAATAAATCTTCATATATATAATTGAGAGAAGCGTTCGTGTTTATTTCATGCAAGACTGATTTATCCGTCAAAATAAGGTCGAAGTTCCCTCAACTTCGGTGAAGCGGTTGAATAAACAGTGACATTTTGTGGTTCTGGTTTATAAGTTAACAATTATTAATGATGAATAGCTAATTGTAATTATTAAGAGCTTTGAGCCCAAAATCACAACACCAGAGGACATCGCTGATTTCTATTCGTAAGTAATGATTTTTGTTTAAGAAATTATTTTCCTGAATTATAATTTTTAATTATAATTTTTGATAAATATGAATTAATCAATAATCATAATCCTTACACCCATCTTAAATGCCCCTACTGAGAGAAGGAGGTTGTTGGCTAAGATCTCCCGATACATGGCCCCATCCATCCTCCCCTCAACATGGTGCAGTCGTCCTGTCCCCTTTGCAGAAAATCATTCCCAAAGAATGATGTTTCCACCTCCATGCTTCATGGTAGCGATGTTGTTCTTGGTGTTTTACTCATCCTTCTTCCTCCAAACACGGCAGGTGCAGTTTAGACCAAAAAGCTCTATTTTTGTCTTATCAGACCACATGACATTCTCCATTTCTTCCTCTGGATCATTCAGATGGTCATTGGCAAAATTCAGATGGCCCTGGACATGCGCTGGCTTGAGCACGGGGACCTTGTGTGTGCTGTAGGATTTTAATCCATGGTGGTGTAGTGTGTTACTAATGGTGTTCTTTGAGTCAGTGGTCCCAACTCTCTTAAGGTCATTAACTAGTTCCTGCCATGTAGTTCTGGGCTGATCCCTCATCTTCCTCATGTTCATGAATGCCCCATGAGGTGAGATCTTGCATGGAGCCCCAGACTGAGGGAGACTGACTATCATCTTGAACTTCTTCTATTTTCCTATAATTGCACCAACAGTTGCACCAAACTGTTTGGCTATTTTCCTATAGCCCATCCCAGCCTTGTTACAATTCTGCTATTTTATCCCTGATGTCCTTACAAAGCTCTCTGATCTTGGCAATTGTGGAGAGGTTGGAGGTTGGTTGAGCGTGTGGACAGGTGTCCTTTATACAGAAAACGAGTCCAGGGAAGTAACAAACAGGCACATTTAATACAGATAATGAGTGGAGAACAGGAGGGCTTCTTAAAAAAGAACTAACAGGCCTGTGAAAGCTGGGATTCTTATTAGTTGTTAGGTAATCAAATACTTATGTCATGCAATAAAATGCAAATTTATTACTTAAAAATCACACAATGTGATTTTCTGGATCTTTGCAATGTGGATTTCTTCGCTTCTGGATGTGCGAAACGTTTGTTGATATGTCCCTTTACCCATCGGCAAGTGGGGCGCACAGTGGGGGCCATCTATTCCTGCGGCACCACACTGGATATGAAGAAGTTGATGGTTAAATCAGCAACTAAAAAGTGCTAAGGCCCTGTTGATGCCCAAATTGTCACACTTCCCTCACTGTGTATGACAGCTGCTTAAAGGATATTTGTGCTTACCTATATACTGTGCTTTCTTTTTTTACAATCTTTTCAAGCTTCCTCATGCCAAACCCTTAAAACAAGCCATACTTATTTTGCCTTTTTCTAATTTCCCTGTCAAAAATGTAAAACATATAAAGTGCTAAATGATACTTCTTAGATTGTGAGATGCAGTACTGAATGTTTTCCACTTGTGGATAAATTTCTCTTTGCTGAAAATTTGGTTGGGAGTGCAAATTGTTTTCAGATTGTTTAATCATCCTTTTCTACAGGTCCTTCTCAAAAAATTAACATATTGTGATGAAGTTCATTATTTTCCATAATGTCATGATGAAAATTTAACATTCATATATTTTAGATTCATTGCACACTAACTGAAATATTTCAGGTCTTTCATTGTCTTAATACGGATGATTTTGGCATACAGCTCATGAAAACCCAAAATTCCTATCTCACAAAATTAGCATATCATTAAAAGGGTCTCTAAACGAGCTATGAACCTAATCATCTGAATCAACGAGTTAACTCTAAACACCTGCAAAAGATTCCTGAGGCCTTTAAAACTCCCAGCCTGGTTCATCACTCAAAACCCCAATCATGGGTAAGACTGCCGACCTGACTGCTGTCCAGAAGGCCACTATTGACACCTTCAAGCAAGAGGGTAAGACACAGAAAGAAATTTCTGAACGAATAGGCTGTTCCCAGAGTGCTGTATCAAGGCACCTCAGTGGGAAGTCTGTGGGAAGGAAAAAGTGTGGCAGAAAACGCTGCACAATGAGAAGAGGTGACCGGACCCTGAGGAAGATTGTGGAGAAGGGCCGATTCCAGACCTTGGGGGACCTGCGGAACCAGTGGACTGAGTCTGGAGTAGAAACATCCAGAGCCACCGTGCACAGGCGTGTGCAGGAAATGGGCTACAGGTGCCGCATTCCCCAGTCCTGGGCTACAGAGAAGCAGCACTGGACTGTTGCTCAGTGGTCCAAAGTACTTTTTTCAGATGAAAGCAAATTCTGCATGTCATTCGGAAATCAAGGTGCCAGAGTCTGGAGGAAGACTGGGGAGAAGGAAATGCCAAAATGCCAGAAGTCCAGTGTCAAGTACCCACAGTCAGTGATGGTCTGGGGTGCCGTGTCAGCTGCTAGTGTGGGTCCACTGTGTTTTATCAAGGGCAGGGTCAATGCAGCTAGCTATCAGGAGATTTTGGAGCACTTCATGCTTCCATCTGCTGAAAAGCTTTATGGAGATGAAGATTTCATTTTTCAGCACGACCTGGCACCTGCTCACAGTGCCAAAACCACTGGTAAATGGTTTACTGACCATGGTATCACTGTGCTCAATTGGCCTGCCAACTCTCCTGACCTGAACCCCATAGAGAATCTGTGGGATATTGTGAAGAGAACGTTGAGAGACTCAAGACCCAAGACTCTGGATGAGCTAAAGGCCGCTATCGAAGCATCCTGGGCCTCCATAAGACCTCAGCAGTGCCACAGGCTGATTGCCTCCATGCCACGCCGCATTGAAGCAGTCATTTCTGCAAAAGGATTCCCGACCAAGTATTGAGTGCATAACTGTACATGATTATTTGAAGGTTGACGTTTTTTTGTATTAAAAACACTTTTCTTTTATTGGTCGGATGAAATATGGTAATTTTGTGAGATAGGAATTTTGGGTTTTCATGAGCTGTATGCCAAAATCATCCATATTAAGACAATAAAAGACCTGAAATATTTCAGTTAGTGTGCAATGAATCTAAAATATATGAATGTTAAATTTTCATCATTACATTATAGAAAATAATGAACTTTATCACAATATGCTAATTTTTTGAGAAGGACCTGTATGTTGATGGGCTGCACCACTTGCGTTTCTAAGATCACTGCTCTCTTTTCTCGTTGTATTAATACACACTTGACTGGCCTGCAGCAAAAAACATCAGCTCTTAAAAAGGTGCTTACGCTTGCTTATTTTAAGTTAATCAAATGCATTTGATTAACAAAAGCAGGCTCATACTTCTCTTAATTCCTTTGAAACCAAGACGTTTAATGTGCTCTTTTGATTGTAGCTCTTTTTCTGTATAACACATGTGCAAATTATTTTAAATAATGTATAAATACATAGCATGATGAAATATTTTAAAAACCAAGCAGTAAATTCAGTCTTTATAGAAATTAGAACTCATATGATCTTTTCCATTTTGCTGATATAATTCAATTGGCTCCTGTGTGGAGTAAACCAGGTTGGTTGTGGACATTTGGTTCTGCCTGCCATCCTTTGTTGTGTGTGTTCCAGCTTTGTGTGCAATAAGGAATGCTGTCTGTCGCCCTCCGTTTCCCATTAGCTGTTTTATTTCACGGGAAATTTGCTTCCTGCTTGCTGTAATTGCTATGTAGGCACCTGCTGATGTGGGCATTAGGATTTTTTTAAACAATCTTACACACAGGTGAGAGTGTGCATATATTACCCTTTTTGGAGCACATTATTTGATTGCCATTCACAATTATTTACCCACACTGTGCATACAAAAAGTCAAAGATTGTGGTTGATGTTATTTGCTAAATACATGCGGGCATTGGTGAGAAATACCTGAAAACTCCACAAACTTTGATGTGAAATATTTCTTGAAGCAATTTTATTGGTTCAAATATTAGCAGAGTTAGAATTTGCACAAGCTACAAGAAAAAGAAAGCGTTAATTCAGATGGTAACAGTAATTAACTTCAATGATGTCCTTTAAAGTCATGACATTTTTAAGAGTTTCATTGCTGCAAACTCGTAGTCAAGCGAGTGTTTGGAATTCAAGACACATGCTGGCAAAACTTCGTCAAGTCTTTCTCCAGAAGAGGCCAGAACTGAGTGCCATAATGATATTCATTTTCAAACAGGAGAACATTATAATGGGCAATTAAGATGATCAAGCCTGCCAAGATACACGTGAGGAACGGAGTGTTAGTGCCAGCGATTACGTGTCCTCCGCCCTGCCTCCTTCCTGTGCTGGTCCTGGACTTTGTCTTATGCGTGTGCATAAGTAGCAGGGAGGGGAAAGTGGGAGAAAGCTCCAAAAGCACAATATAATTGAACTTTCCACATTATTTCTCACTAATATGTGCTGCCACTTGGTCTCATTAGTGGAATGATGTGCTCTGCCATTCCAGAGTGAACTCTTTGCCCGAGTAATTAAGGCTCCTAAAGTTTCCAGTCCTTTGTTTAAAGAATTCGTCCTTGTGCTCTCCATGCCCCATCAGCTGCCTAATTAGCAGGGCCTTTGTGTGATTAAAAATTCTCATAGAGATTCCGTTGGATATTTTCCTCTGTTAATGAGTGTTTGTGGACAGCTGGGAACGGGCCCCGGCTCCCTCCTCGTTGGACCTCCTGCGCGTCAGGCAGACCTCTGTCAGGGCCCGAGAGTGAGAGCTGTCATTTCGTAATAGGGATGGAAATTGGTCAAAACCCACCAAGGCCCCTGCAGGAATGGAAATGCCTTGAAATATAAATGAGGATGAATATTCATATTTATTCCACTTCAATAAAAAAAAGTGCTGAGTATTAATATACATGTCTGTCAGTTAAGGCAGTGCTAGGAGCGACTGTGTGTGCCCATTAAAGCAGCCTTTGGCTTCATTTGCTATTATCCTCAGGTTCTTTTCCTCCCCAAAGTTGGGGTCACCCTCTCCACTGAGAATTGTACATTGGAGGCTTTCCCTTTGTTCCAGTTCTTCCACTTAGTGTCTCAGTGAGAGAAAGAGAGATGGAGTAAGAGAAGGCCCTGAAAAAGAAACAGAAAGACATTTAATGAAGCCCACTCGGAAGGAAGGTACTTAGGGGTCAAACCCGAATGAAACGAATGCGCAGAAATCCAAAGGGAGAAAAGCAGTAATGCAGAGAGGAAATGGGGTAAAGAAGAGGAAGCAGTCCACACGGGTTTTAACCTTTTAGCCTCGCAGCAAAAGCCCTGCTTTCACTATGCTGTCTTTTGTCTTGTGATAAAGTAACAGCAAACAAAAACTGTTCATTCAGTACATTTACAGTATGTTTCAAGACTGAGCTTATTCTGCTTTGTGTTTTCTGCAATATTAAAATTAACAGACCTCAAGAGTGACTCAAGCAGAAAAACATCTCTAAACATAATGCTTTAGACTGAGTTATATTTTCCTCGTGGTGATCTAAAATGGCAACATTTTCACTGCCGACTACATTAATTAAATGAGAGGAATTCACTGGCTCTGTCAATTTAAACAAATTTTAGTTTGATAATCTGCAGGTCCATAAACTTCAAAAGGGATTTTTTTTACTTATGTGTAAGCACATAATCTCTTAAGAATCAGCCAGGGGCAGACTGTGAGAAATGTTTCAGGTTAAGATTAATTATTTTTATAAAATGCATTTGATCTGTTGTTTTGGTGAGGCTAGAACCTCACCAAAACTGGTATTTATACCAATATATATATATAACTGATATATATACCAAAACTGATATATATATATATATATATTACCTTATAAAGTCAAGTGTTATTTTTTTCCAGAGGAAGAAAAATTCATCGTTAAATCTAAAATTCTAATTAAGGCCACTGACAACATTAATAACCTTTATTTGATATTGTTTATTGTGGGAATATTAAGGTGCCCACTAGGAAGGTTAAAGTGATTAGACTGATTATCAAATAATAAATCAGCTAATCAGTTTGCTGGGCTTATAAAATATATTTGTTGATGTTTAGAGCCAGTCCTCTAATCATATAATGGACATCTTATCGGAGGTTATTTGCATATGTTTTGAACCATAAACTCCTTTCATGTATTAAACCCCCTCTCAGCATTAATAAATATTTTGTGTATCTGCAGACCTCTCACAGGAACCATTCTGCTGTTAAAAGTTGGGTTCTATTTGGATGGAGTTAAATTTCCTGGATGCATAAAGCTCTGGGTAATTTGTTTGTTTTTAATTAAAATCTAATGCAGCTTTCTCAGGGCCTGGCAGCTCTGCAGCTCTGCCCAGTGACTGGGGGATATTTAATAAGCTGCAGTGCTGAAAGTTGTTTCATTAGGTGTGAAAAGGGCTGATAACTCAATAGCCAACAGCCAAACATCCTCTCTGTGTCGGTTTCCTGCCTCTTTAATCTGTTTTTCATTCTGCCTGGCATGCTGCAGCAGTGAAGAGGACTTCACAAAAAAAGGGGAAAGGCATTTATCACCATCGGGCCTCCACCAAACTGGGATGACAGAGACCCTGAGTGTTTGGCTGAGAAAAAGGGTGATCAGACTGCTGAGCATGAAGTAAACAGCCCCTCACATAAACTGAAGATTGCATGATTTAATTACATTTAGTGCCATTAAGTGTCATATAATGCTGAGTCTTTGTAGGACCAATGTGCAGATGAACACTTGAGAGCAGCATGGTGACTTCAAGAGCTTCTCTTTAATAATAATAATAAGAAGTTACAGGGGAAACGAGCCGGTGCAAATGGACATGGAGCAGGGAGCAAACGGTAGGAGCAGGTGACAAATAATGAAAACCAGAGACAATAAATACTAAGAGAAGTGGAGAAATAGACCAATGAACTGAGGAGGTAATCAAGGAGGATATCGGCTGCAGCTGGTGGAAGAGGGAACGCTGGAGAACTGAGGTAAAATGACTAACACAAATGAGCATGGAGAACAGGGAAGTAACAGAAAACTAAACAGAATGAATCTAATAAGCCTGACTAAACTGAAAATAAAGCAAGTGAAAAACATGATGGTGCAAAAATGGTAAACAGAACTCAAACCCAAAACCTAACACGGGAAGATTCTGACATTACCCCTCCCCCTCAAGGGCAGATCCCAGATGTCCTTCAGAAAAGTCCAGAAAAACTGCCCACGGAGGAGCTTGGGAGAGTGGTGCTGGAACTCTGGCAAGACAACAGTAATGATGATGGCTGGCCTGGAGATGACAGCAGCGATGATGGCAGGTCAGCAGAGGGTGAGGGTGATGGTTGACACACGGACGCGGGGGCACAAGCTGAAGCAAAGGCAGGATCCATAGTAGCATGAACAGAAACACTGAGAAGCTCTGAGAGGAAGCCACAGAGAAACCCAAAAAGGTATGCAGGAAAAGGAGTCTGGAACGACATGACGAATGGCTGGTCTGCAGTGGCTGTGGAGTCTGGCTGAGGGTGGAGTGGAGTCTGGCTGCTTCTGCTGAGGGTCAGCCTCAGCAGAAGCAGGAGTTGAGTCAGCCGGCTAACCCTCGGTGGAAGCAGGAACTGAGGCATCTGGTTGACTCTCAGTGGAAGCTGGCTGGGCTGCAGTGCTCTGGAGACATGTAAATAATGACGAATCAGAATATGTAGACATCGGTGAGTAGAATGACTGCGATGATTTTGACAGGGCTGCGAGACATGCGGCCTGAGCAGCAGTTATACAGGACTGAACCCATGAAGGAGTGGCCAAAGTGCTTTGGAGACGGGTAGCAGTGTGTTCAGTTAAACTAGGTTGCACCGACGACTTCCGCTGTTGACAACTAGAGGGTATGGAAGGAGCGGAGAAGCATGGCTGGAAATCCTGGGTAGAGAGCTGAGGCGTGGGGCTTGGTAGGCAGCTGGAAGCGAGGACTGTGGTGGAGGTGAGGAGCCAGCTGACCCGGCCCATACTCTAGCGGCACCAGCACAAGCCTGGAGCCCAAAAAGGCATTCTCCATTTCCTCCAGCAACAGGGGAGAAAGCATAATCTTGATGTCTTCCCCATACTGGAGGAATACTGGAACAATATATCAATACTGGAACAACCTGTAAATATTCTTGTATACATATTTTTTCCACCTGCACAGTCCTTCTTTTATAACGTTTTTATAACTTTTTATAACTTTATAACTTTCAAACTTTTTAATATTTATTTTCTTTAATTTGCACTACTTGCCTGCACTGTTTCGTTCTGTTTTATTTTGTTTTGAAAATTTCGTTGCACCCATGTGGAGCAATGACAAATAAAGAATTCTGATTCTGATTCTTCTGATACATGGCCCTTGCTTCCTCTTCCTGCTGTTGTATCTGAAGAAAAAGTTACTGGGCTCTGTCTACTTGGTCTTTGGCAGCTCCTTCTGTCATATAATACTGAGTGTTTGTAGGACCAACATGCAGATGAAGGCTCGGGAGCAGCATGGTGAGTTGATGAGCATTGTCAAAATAAGGTGACATCTTTCTATCTAATCCATGCAACATTTAGTAACTGCTCACAGTTAACTCCATAAAAGTTACAAAAAATATCTTTATATCCTTATGTGTAATCCATGCAATAATTATTAAAATACAGTTGAAGCAGTGGGGAGTGAAACAAGCATGTTCTCATATTCTGGAGCTGAGAGACTGGAGAGGCCTGTGTGGAGCCACATATTATCTGCCACATGTTATCTGTCTTATCTTTTGCAAAAATATAAAAAAGTATATCCAAAGAAATGATGTATGATGATTTTACATTCTTTCACACGTATTGAATAAAATTAGTAATCTTTGATTAACAAGTTAAAAGATGTAGGATTGAAATGTGGTTAAGAACTGAGAATTAGAGGAAAAACATTAAGGTTTGACATTCTCAATCAGCTATATATGAAAGAAATATAACATTAATCATTTGTAAAGCATGAATAAAAAGA
Organism: Girardinichthys multiradiatus; assembly: GCF_021462225.1. NCBI lineage: Eukaryota > Metazoa > Chordata > Actinopteri > Cyprinodontiformes > Goodeidae > Girardinichthys > Girardinichthys multiradiatus. The sequence continues at coordinate 26,331,191 of NC_061797.1, forward strand.
ATGAAGTGATGGTTTTGTAACTGTGTTTTGAAGTAAATGCTGAAAGCTGAAGAATGAAATGTGTAATACTGTGTAAAGTTTAAAACTGAGCAGATTAGAGAAAGAACTGGAGGATGACTAGGAGTGACGACAGCCGGCTGCATGCTGACAGCAACGGGAGGATGCGACTACAGACCAGCGTTGCTATTATTGGCATCTCTAAGGCTGAGAAACAGAATCAGTAGGTCACAGTGACCATGACTAAAGTATTGAGCAATAATCAAGAAGCTGAGCTGAATAGGTTGTGCAATAAGTAAGAAGCCTAATAAGGGCCTGACCGGTGAAAGCATCAAGCGCTATAAAAACAATGATGAGAGCAGAAACTGGGTTGTTTCCTCGCAGAAGAGCAGCGAACAAGATCGGACGGAGAAAATAAGCTTGGATGGAAAAGGAACAGAGACACAGCCCCACTGATCGACTGCATTAAAAGAGGATCAACCCGTGAGCCCAGAAAGGACTGTGCCTCAAAATTAAGAATCTGATTTCATCTAAAGCCTTTTTATCCAGACAACAGAAGTGAACTTGATCAGTGGACAGCTGATTGCTCTAAGATTCAGGCTTCTGGAAGTCCTGAATCAACTTCATTTATGTCTCTGGGTTTCCTTCAACTCTTCAGCCGCTGGAAGCTACTGTCTTCGGAGACATATAACAACAAAGATCCTGTTTAACCATCAAAGCCTGGAGCATCAGTGCCTGCCACTTAAAGGAAGAAAACTGAAGATTAAGTCGTATTCCCTTCAAGAAACCCCTCGTTGTTACCAGAAGAATCTTCTTCATCAGGTGCATGGATGAGCCTCCGTCTTCAAAGCCTCTCCAAACCCACTAGTTGATTGATTCATTTCTATTATTGAAATTATTTTGTGTTGCCGAATTTAAGCTGTTACTGACCCCTGCAAAAACGTTACTGATTAAAGAAAGCATATACAATTCTAGTTAAATCGTGGACATTCAATTATTTGAGTCACCGTATTTTTTGGTTTTTCATTGGTGGTAAAACGTCTTGTTGCCTGGTTCTAAGATATTTTAGGAGGTTTTTATAGGTTGCCTTAGCCAAGTTTGTTAAAACAGCGCCCTTGGGGCTCGTGCCGAGCTACTAAAATTAACCTAGTCCATATACCAAGAGCCAGTTGTAAATTAGGGAATGAGCGGCCGTGAACAAAAGTGACTGTCGAGGGTGTGGATGACTGCGATAGGCTACTTGGTCGCCCGGACCTCCAGTTGAAGAAGGGCGAGACTTTTGGATGAAGGCTGTCAGAGGCTAGGCGAGTCATTTCCTGACACCAGCTTAAACAGAACTTTCAGTAAACCTGCTTAATAAGATCTTTAAGGTTTAGGGAAGTCCGGACCCGTTAAATGGAGAGCTGGATTGAGCAATCCCTTTAGACATGGGGAAGTAGGAGGGAGGAGTTGGCTCATCAGACAACGAAAGCATCTATTTAATATTAATAATAAGAAACAGGAACAAACTTACAGGGGAAACCAAACGGTGCAAACGAACATGGAGCAGGTAGCAAACAGTGAAAACCAAAGAGAATAAAACTGAGGTGAGCGGAGAAATGGACCAATGAACTGAGACGTAATCCAGGAGGGAATCGGGTGCGCCTGGTGTTAAGAGGGAATACTGGGGAACTGAGGGAGAATGACAAATTAACACAGATGAGCATGGAGAACAGGGAAGTAACAGAAATCTAAACAGAATGAATCTAATAAGCCTGAGTAAACTGAAAATAAAGCAAGTGAAAAATATGGTAGTGCAAAAAAGGTAAACAGGACTCAAACCCAAAACCTGACACAGGCAGATTCTGACATTACCCCTCCCCCTCAGGGGCAGATCCCAGACGCCTTTTAGAAAATTCCAGAAATCTGCCGCAAAGAGTAGAGGACTTTAACCAACAGAGGATCTTGGGAAACTTCAAGGCAGTCTGACATTAGGGTAATCAATAAAGGTTTAATAAGAGTTTTCCAAATCTACCTGTTTTTTTTTATGTTGTGCAACAGTAGGTTTGGTTTTGCTGTTAATAATTGCTATTAATAATTAACAATTATTAATAAAATTATTAATAAAGAATATAACATTTTTAGTCAGGGCACCACCTGAAAGGAAATACTAGCCAAACAAATTTCGGTCTGTCAGGCATAGTCCTGTGAATACCAGCCCTACTTTGTATTTCTCCACTTAATTTATATGGCCGATATAAACCAGTCTTGCAGGGGAGTTTTGGGTTCTTCGTTAGCATGGTTGACAAACGTCAAAATGATGGGAAATACAAGATGTTGCTGCATCTAAAAATGTGTTTTACATGGTTTCTAAATGTAAATAAGTGAAATGCATTTCGTAAACCATCCTCCATGTTTTTTAAAGTATGTTTTGATGCCAACCTGTCCAGGTTGTACCCCGCCTCCCGCCCATAGACTGCTGGAGATAGGCACCAGCTTCCTCACGACCCACTATAGAAGAAGCGGTAAAGAAAATGACTGACTGACTGACTGACTTGGTTTTGTATAATGTGGATGTATTGTAATTAAGAGTTTCAATAAGAGTCTTACTGTCAGGACGGGGTATGTTGCTTCTTTCTTGATGTTACTGGTTTGTTTTATGCATTTGCTTTTATTTTTTGATATTTTATGGCAGCCTGACCAACTTGGGATGAAAGCTTAGCGCTCCATACACAGTCTAAAACTGCCCCCAAGTGGTTCAGGCTGAATAGATCAGAAAGTTGGTTGGACTGACGTCAATTTAAAGGGCACATATCATAAAAAATCCACTTTTTTGGCCATTAATACATTTTGTAGTGTTCTTGTAGTCTGTAGGGGTGCAGAAAAGCTGACTTTATTCTCTTCAGGTGCTGCGTAGATATCTTTATATTATGTTAGGATCATGTTTTTCAGTCCGTTCAGTTTTCTCTATCCTCTATTACATTTTTTGAACTGTTACGTCACTGTATTTGCTGCAGAACTGCTGAATAAGGTCATGGACCTCTGGACTTACACCGTCCCCCAGCATCAGAACCTCTTCAAAGTGTCTGATTACATTTTATTTGTCAAATATTATATATTATATGGGAAATGTTCCCACATCAATGGGGAAATTCCCATTTCCCACTTCAAAGATGTGTGCCTTTAGCAATCTCCACCAGTATCAAGAAGGATTTGCTGAAAGACTTAATCTGATTAAGGGGTCAGTTCCTTCTGTCTATGGAAACGATGGACGCAGCAAAGTGGTAACCTGCAAATAACGCTAAAATTATAACAAACTTTATTGTAGACATGAATTTATTGTGTGTTGATATGACGTCCTCGCCATTGTTTGGATAGCAGTAGCATTGTGCCTTCTGCCTATGTTAATGCTGTGTGCAGCTTTTAGCTCCTTGAACATATAACTGTTCTGCATGTTTTGAATAATATTATTACATTAACAGTTTTGCATTGTTTTTGCGGTTTTTGTCTTGTTTCTGCGGCGCTAGGTAATTGTATTTCTGTTATCCAACTACAAAAATGGCTGAAAGAGTTAAAGTAGAACGTTCTTCAACCTGGAGGGGTGATGGGTGTTAAGTGCCTGAGTAGCAATTAAAGAGACAGCACCAAACTGAGTTGCTCTCAGATGCACCTCAGAACAGGGGTAAAAAAAGATCCCGTGGAGCTACAATAACAGGGAGGTCAGACCAAAGCATTGTAGTTCCACTTTATACAGACCACAACAGAATGATTTAAGTGTGAAAAGAAAGGATTTAAAAGCATGATATGTCCCTTTCAAGACATTCCCTGAATGCTGAGGTGAGTGGATCTTCATCGGTGCAGACAGAGCATATGCATAGAGTAGCATATGATTAAGTAATAGCATTATCAGTTTATTGCTGCAACATCTGAGCAGCACTTGCATCAGTTCTGTAGCGATTTCAAGCCACAGAATTCCATACGTGTCTCAAGTACCCATGCCACCCTAGCTTAGCAAGTGATTATATTGTGTTTGCTGCAAATCTACATGCATAGAAATGCTACGCTGGAGCTATATTTACATGAAGCAGCATTATTTTCATTGGAATTAAAACACAAGACAGATATGCAATTGTGTGATGGGCATATAAAGTGACATACCAGCACATCTGCAGTGGTCAGGCGTGATGTAGGCTTTCTCACATCCTTCTGTTTTTCATGTAATCTCAGACACAGTCGAGGATATTGGGATCAGGGCTCTGTGGTGGCCATACCATCACTTCCAGTAATTCTTGTTCTTCTTTACGCTGAAGATAGTTCTTAATTACTTTGGATGTATGTTTGGGTTCACTCATTTAGCATTTCGTAAATTGATAAAAATAAACAATTATCATATATATTTCTGAAAACATAATTTTTTTACAGCGTTTTTTTACACCTGCCTAAAAGTTCTTTCAAAAAAAGTGTGGAAGTATACCTAGAAGAGTTAATGCTGTTAGGAAGGCAAAGGGTGGTCAAACCAAATGTTGATTTGATTTAGATTTCTCTTTTGTTCATTCACTGCATTTTGCTGATTGATGAAAATAAATGATTAACACTTCCATTTTTGGAAGCATCCTTTGTTTGCAACATTTTTTCACATCTGCCTAAAACTTTTGCACAGTACTATATATATATATAAACATACCCCTCCTTGAACCACCACCTTAACGTGGTTGGAGGTGTTTGAGTGCTCGAATGATCCTAGAGGCTATGTTGTCTGGGACTTAAATGCACCTGGTAGGGTCTCCCATGGCAAACAGGCTCTAGGTGACGGGTCAGACAAAGAGCGGTTCAAGAACCCTTCATTAGGACTGGTACATCGAGGCACGTGACATCACCCCGGTACGGCTGAGAAGGAGTGCTTCGCCAACACTGTTTACAGTGGGGGTAGGAGGCTGCTGACCTCGACTGGGGACATTATCGGGCGGTGGAAGGAGTACTTTGAGGATCTCCTCAATCCTGGCATCACGCATTCCCTGATGGAAGCAGAGGCTGGAGACTCGGGGTTGGACACTTTCATTACCCAGGCTGAAGTCACCAATGTGCTTAAAAAGCTCTGCGGTGGCAGGGTGCTCAGGGCGGGTCTCATCCCTGAGACCCGCCCTGAGCACCTCAAATCTCTGGATGTTGTGGGGCTGTCATGGATGACACGCCTTTTCAACATTGCGTGGCGGTCGGGGACAGTGCGCTGGACTGGCACACTGGGGTGGTGACCGGAAGGTGTGTTCCAACTACAGGGGGATCACACTCCCTGGTAAGGCCTACGCCAATGTATTGGAGAGGAAAGTCCGGCCGATAGTCGAACCTCGACTCCTCGACTCTTCCCTTCAGGAGGAGCAGTGTGGTTTTTGTCCCGGCCGTGGAACACTGGACTAGCTCTATACCCTCTACAGGGTACTTGAGGGTTCATAGGAGTTTCCCCAACTGGTCCACATGTGTTTTGTGGACCTGGAGAAAGCATTCAACTGTGTCCCTCTTGATGTCCTCTGGGGGATGCTCCAGGAGTATGGAATCAGGTGCCCTTTATTAGGGTCCATCCGGTCCCTGTACAAGCGGAGCAGGAGTTTGGTCCGCTTTGCCGTCACTAAGTTGGACCTGTTCCCGGTGCATGTTGGACTCCGGCAGGGCTGCCCTTTGTCACCAGTCCTGTTCATAACTTTTATGGACAGGATTTCTAGACGCAGTCAAGGGCCGGAGGCGATCTGTTTTGGGGACCAGTGGATTTTGTCTCTTCTTTTTTGCAGATGACGTGGTCATGCTGGCCCCCTCAAGCCAAGAACTACAGCATGCGCTGGGGCGGTTCGCAGCCGAGTGTGAAGCGGCTGGGATGAAGATCAGCTACTCCAAGTCAGAGGCCATGGTACTCGACCGGAAAAAGGTGGCTTGTCCTCTTCAGGTTGGAGGGGAGTTCCTGCCTCAAGTGGAGGAGTTCAAGTATGTTGGGAGTTATGATTAGACATCAACACGGCACATCAAAGTTTCAATAACAAGGTTACATGCACATATCCTTCAGAACACATTAGATTCTAACTAGTGAATCTCATCGCACTAAGACCTCCTACTCTGCCTAGGCTTTCTAAGAAAGAAATAAAATAAAGGATGGGTATTACTTGTTGTCAGCTTTCTTCTGAGCGGGGTCGAGCGAGGAAGGGAAAAAGGGGGGGTGAAGCGTTGTTGCCCGTCCGCAGTTAAACTCCAAGAAAGCAGTCAGTCTTCGTCCTTTGGCCTCCTTGGCGAAAAGGGGAAAAACGTGATCTGACCATCAAAGTCGACTTAGGATGAAACACGGTGGCGGTTCGTCTCCTCGAACTCCGGCAAAGTGAAATTTCTGGCCTTCTTAGTCCAGAAACCTCAGTTATGAATTGTTCGTTGACCAACGAGAGAGGATAAATGAAATCCACTCGGGACTCTTCTCCAGGTGATGCTTCAGATGTTGGTGATCAGGTCACGATCTCCAGCTGAAGGCGACGGTTCAAAATGGAAGCCCTGTTATATAGCGTGTTGTGACGTCAGACTTGGGACACCACGTCATATCAATCGTAGTGTTCGACCGGGTATGTAGGTTCGGACTGTCCTGGATACAAAATGGCCGATGCCGTTGGAAAGGCATAGTGACGTCCGACAACATGCACATGGTCCAATATTCAGCAAACAAGTGGTCCAACAGTATCTTGGATACTTGTTCACGAGTGAGGGAAGAATGGAGCGGGAGATCGATAGATGGATCAGTGCGGCTGCCGCAGTAATTGGGGCACTGTGCTGGTCCGTTGTGGTGAAGGGAGAGCTGAGCCGAAAAGCGAAGCTCTCGATTTACCGGTCGGTCTACGTTTCTACCCTCACCTATGGCCATGAACTTTGGGTCATGACCGAAAGAACGAGATCCCGGATACAAGCGGCTGAAATGAGCTTCCTCCGTAAGGTGGCCGGACACTCCCTTAGAGATAGGGTGAGGAGCTTGGCCATCCATGAGGAGCTCGGAGTAGAGCCACTGCTCCTCCACATCGAGAGGAGCCAGTTGAGGTGGCTCGGGCATCTATACCGGATGCCTCCTGGACGCCTTCCTCGGGAGGTGGTCAAGGCACGTCCCACCGGGAGGAGGCCCAGGGGACGGCCCAGGACACGCTGGAGGGACTATGTCTCTCGGCTGGCCTGGGAACGCCTTGGGCTCCCCCCGGAGTAGCTGGAGGAGGTGTCTGGGGAGAGGGATGTCTGGGTGTCTCTGCTGAGTGTGCTGCCCCCGCAACCCGGTCCCGGATAAGCGGAAGACGACGAGTACGAGTATATAAACATATATAAACGCTACTGGTCAAGATATTTAGAATGCCTTTTTCATTTAATGCTTTTCTTTATGTTTGACTATTTACAATATACGTAGATTCTCAATGAAGGTGTCTAAACAGTGCATTAACTTATATGCAATTATGTAGCAAACCAAAAATTGTAAAATAACTTTAAATATGTTATATTTTAGAATCCTTAAAGTAGCCGGCCATTTTCTGTAACAACTCTCTCTCAATGAATGTCTGGGAAGTTCTTTCAAGACTCTTTGGAAAACCATTTCAGGTGACCACCTCATGGAGGAATGCTAAGAGATCAAAGCAGTCATCACAGCAAAGGGTGGCTATTTTGTAAAAATCTAAAATATAAAAATGTGTATATGGACTGGCCCGCCCGTTCCCCAGACCTGAATCCGATTGAGCACATCTGGGACATCATGTCTCGCTCCGACCACGAAACGTCACGTTGCACCACAGTCTGTCAAGGAGTTGGCGGATGCTTTGGTCCAGGTCTGGGAGGAGAACCCTCAGGAGACCATCCGCCGTCTCATCAAGAGCATGCCCAGGTGTTGTAGGGAGGTCATACAGGCACGTGGAGGCCACACACAATACTGAGCCTCATTTTGACTTGTTTTGAGGACATTACATCAAAGTTGGATCAACCTGTAGTGTGTTTTTCCACTTTAATTTTGTGTGTGACTCCAAATCCAGGCCTCCATTGGTTAATAAATTTGATTTCCATTGATGATTTTTGTGTGATTTTGTTGTCAGCACATTCAACTTTATTTCATTTATTCAGATCTAGGATGTGTTATTTGAGTGTTCCCTTTATTTTTTTTGGAGTAGTATATATATATATATATATACATACATATATACACACACACACACACACACACACACATACATATTGTGGTTGTTGTTTTGGACTGACGTTTGATATACAAAGGAAATCAGCAATGGAGATTGAAGTAAAATTCCTTTGTTTGTGCTCACAAACTTTATTAAAGTTTATGCTGATGCTGACTTTGATTTTGATTCTATTTTAAGTCCGTCTTCATAACAATGACAGCTGACAATTTTTGTTTTCATCTTTACTGTCACGGTTCTGTCTTGATATTGGACCCCACAATGCAGATGAGCAGATGGTAAGTGAAAAAGATTTAATAACGAAAACTAACTTACTACAGGAGGCAGGAACAAAACAAACGAGCAGACAAGACCGGCATGGCATGATCAAAAAATAAGACTTGAACATCAAACTTGACATGAGCATGAGAGTGAAAGATGTTTCCACGAAGACTAAACAGAACAGGTGTGAATATATGGCGTGAAAACCAGGTGGAGCAAGGAGACAGATTAACTTGAAGCAGGTGAACTGAATAAACTTTATTAACAGAACAAAACGTGACTGGAGCAAAACAGACTCTTGAACACAAACTAGAAAAACATGAAGCAAAAGCATAACCAGATCCGAAACCAAACTTGACAAAACATAAACAAGATGACAAAACAAAAAGCTTGAGTCAAACCCTTAACTGTGAAAAACATAAGAAGAAACCCGAAACCAAACACCAAACAACCCTACCTCATGACAGAAACCCCCAGAGGCTGAAGCAGAGCCTGGCGAACCCTCAGAGGCTGAAGCAGAGCCTGGAGCCTGGCGAACCCTCAGAGGCTGAAGCAGAGCCTGGCGAACCCTCAGCTCTGGGTTCAAAAGCCAGGATGCGGACAAAACGTTCCTTAAACTCCTGCAGACTAGGAACAGGAGGTGAGGCGTCGACGCGACCCTCCGTGGCGTGAGCGTGAGCAGGGGCGTCGGCCGGACCCTCCGTGGCGTGAGCAGGGGCGTCGGCCGGACCCTCCGTGGCGTGAGCAGGGGCATCGCCGGTTCCCCCGATGACTTGAGCCGGGGCATCCCTCTTACGACGTCTTCTGCGCCATGTGGAGGGGGTTGAGGCTGACTTAGGGTCAGGTTGAGGCTGTGGTGTGTCTGGCTGTGGTCTGTCAGGCTGTGGTGTGTCAGGCTGTGGTGTGTCAGGCTGTGGTGTGTCAAGCTGTGGTGTGTCAGGCTGTGGACCTGACATGGACTGCTCTGTAGCAGCAGCAGCTCCCTGGAGTCCTGACGTGGGCTGCTCTGCAGCAGCAGCAGCAGCTGCTCCCTGGAGTCCTGACATGGGCTGCTCTGCAGCAGTTCCCTGGAGACTTGACATGGACTGCTCTGCAGCAGCTTCCTGGAGACTTGACGAGGATGATGGAGGATGGCAGTAAAACAGCCTTACTGCCACTTCACACTCCATCTCGATCTGCTTTATCCTCTCCATCAGCTCAGGAGAGGAATAAAGGAGACCTGTCGTCCTGAGGATCTTTATTTGGCGCGCTGTGAACCTCAAGCGCTGCTCCAGCTCGGCAGGTGTTGCCCCAGAACACGGGGGCATGGGCGGAGGTGCAGCGAGCCTGGGAGACATTGCTGTGGCAGACGAAGATGCGGGCTCACTTGCTGCAGCCCTCACGTAGGCTGGCTGGGAAACCACCTCCGGAACCGCTGCACGTCAGAGATTTCTTGTGGCGGGAGGAGGACGTGGGCCTCACTGCCGGACCAGAATGCACAACCAGGGGAGGAGGCGGAGAACGGCGACGAAGGGGACCTGTCCCCGGAACTGGAATCGCCAACCTGGATCCTTCATAAGCCGACTGCGGCACTGACAGCCCCACAGAATGGCGCAACGACTTCTCCGCCTCCCGAGACAGGAAAGTTAGGAGGTAAATGGAGCCAGCCCGATGTTCCTCCGCGAGGTCCATGTTTGGCGGAAACATACTGTCACGGTTTACTTGATAATTGGACCCCATAATGCAGACGAGCAGGCAGCGTGATGGTAAGTGAAAAAGATTTAATAACGAAAACTCACTCACTACAGGAGGCAGGAACAAAACAAACGAGCAGACAAGACAGGCATGGCATGATCAAAAAATAAGACTTGAACATCAAACTTGACATGAGCATGAGAGTGAAAGATGTTTCCGCGAAGACTAAACAGAACAGGTGTGACTATATGGTGTGAAAACCAGGTGGAGCAAGGAGACAGATTAACTTGAAGCAGGTGAACTGAATAAACTTAATTAACAGAACAAAACGTGACTGGAGCAAAACAGACTCTTGAACACAAACTAGAAAAACATGAAGCAAAAGCATAACCAGATCCGAAACCAAACTTGACAAAACATGGACAAGACGACAAAACAAAAGCATGACCAGGAAAATAACAGACGCAAGATTCAAAATCTAAGAAGAATAATAACAAAAGAACGAGTCGAAACCTTAACTGTGAAAAACATAAGAAAAAACCAGAAACCAAAAACCAAACAACCCTACATCATGACATTTACAGGTAATAAAATATGTATTCTTTGCTCTTTCTTGTCCTTTTCCTGCCAAAAATGCACTGTACATGGCCAGGGTGTCCAACCCGTTTACAGGCTGCAGCCATTTTTTTGGCCTTTAAGGAATTTAAAAACTTTGCATATCGTTTTTCCCCAATTTCAATTGATACATAGGACAAAACACGTATCTACAGCCTCTTTTTCCCATTTTTAATAGAGAACATTGTTTCTAATTGGCTGCAAGACATCTGTGACATACTTGAGTTCCCCCTCACTCACTCCTTTGGGGAGGACTTCAGAAGCTCTTACATTAACAAGTATACCTTCACATGTTGAACTACATCAAACCCACTAATCCATGTAGAGTGAAGCCGCCCACTGATTTAGTCTGTCATTATGTGTTTCATAACCATTCCACTCTGAGGTGTTATATTACAAAAATCTGGAAAGGTGGAGATGAAATAGGCGGCATAAATTGCCCCTTCATTAATGTTCATCACTCTGTATGCAGAGTTTAAACAGGGCAACATAAACGTGTTGGTTCAATGGCTTTGTTCCACCTGAGATAAAAGGCTATTTACATCCAGAGATGATGATGACAATGACTGTGGGAGCTGGCATCATTTCCAGACCACTGCAGCTCACCATCATTTGAAAAGGCTTTAAGGGGGGAAGCTGCAGGAGCCATGCAGTCTCTGTGACCATCACACCTAATTAAGCAGTGGGGTTGTGCCTTAAGTGAAACACAAACACAAAAAAGTGAGGAGAAAAGGAATCTCCTTCTCTGCAGATGGACGTGACAGAGTAGACAGATCACAGGTTGCTCCTTGATAAGTGTGACACCATATAATTTTTTTTATTTGAGATTGATTTTTAAATGTGAAAACCACAGGAAATTGGACCACAAGATAGACTCCAAACCCAGAAGGAGTCTTTTTAAATTTTTTTTTTTTTTCTGGTACTGCTGCTTCTTTCTATTTCTTGCAGTGCTGATAAGTTGATCAACGATAAGTGTTATTCATTACAATGAGTAAGCCAATTAAAAAAGCAGTTTTATCTAATTTTATAGTTGGACGTAATTTGCAAAGAGTTTAGAATGAAAACTCCCAGCTAATAGTATGGTATAATTCAATTTTACACGTTCTTTCTGGAGTATTGGATTAAAGGATTGAAATTTTGTCTACCACTTGCACAACTCTATTGGCCTATTTAATTAGCCATTTTGCTGCTTAGACATGTGCATAAAGCAAAATCCCAACCATAACCCGAAAAAATAAATGAATAATTAAAATAAATGTATGCTTAAAGGCAATTAAACCGGTAACCACTTCAGCAGCTACATTAGCACCACTTGTATCTGTGAAGAGAGGAAATGTGCATGGTGCAGCACTGACTTTTAGTCTCGTGTAGGTGGAAAATGGTTCCACAGCTAACCTGAAGTAAGGAAATGGAGCAAGCAAAACAGGCCCTTCTATTTTTCATGAATAAGGTCACTTATGAGTGAATGTAATGTCACCAAGTTCTCTTCATCAATTCAATAACAGTGTGAAAGTGAAAAAAATAGTTGGGTCATTTCTTTGTAATACACCCCTGGGCTTTTTATTATGACTTCATTTCCCCTTGTAATATTGGAACGTCTCTATAATTGTAAAAGTGTAATAGACTCTAATATAATTTCATTTTGAACCCTGAATGGTCTATGCCATCTCTGCTCAGTTTGAGTAGAATAATGATTTTTAATGTCCACACATGGCTTCCTGTGACCTTATTCAATCTCTGGGCTGATCAGGAAATATATTGATTCAATTACAGTGCTGATGACAAGCGAACAGGGGAGAGGAGGGAAAAAAAGGTCAGCATATATTTGAAAATGTAAATCTTAACAATGTCTTTTGGGTTTGCTGGGGGAAAAAGCCATTATCAAATGCCATTTGGCTCCAGTGGCATGCAGCCTTCTGCCTCTTCCCCCATCACACCAATGGGAATAGTTGGAATATTTAGAAAATCCAAAGTGGATTTTTCAGTTGTCAGCATGTGACTTATATTCAGAGCATGCACCTCTATGTTGGTGTGATTGTGTAGAACATAATGGTTGCATTATTTTTTTAACATTGTATGTTCAAAACTGGCCTTTTGGAGACTACCTAATGACCTTAAGTTATGACTTTACATTGTTTTGTATTAACCTCACAAGTCATTTTCCTCCATAAGCGCCACTATAAGTAAATTAGCTTTTCTGTAGTCTGAACAAAGCTCTTGAGCTCATTTCTTCTCAAATTGCATGCACACTGCAGCAGACTCTGCTAATTATTTGTTTGGTCATTAAAAACTCATTAAATTTAAACTGTTCATTTGCATACCACTATGTGTTGTATCATAAATTATTAATGGGAGATAAATAAATGAATTCAATTAGAAAAATAAGTAATGTAACATATGCGTCGACTGAGATCCTGTGTTTGCCTTTGTTTTTGACATTGAGATTTGGCTTGGATAAACAGTACATCATAGCTGATCTTTGCAGCTTTCAGAACAAGGTCTGTGCACAGTTTACACATTTAACTGATTATCCCTCACCCTCTGACATTTTCTCTTGTTGACAAATAAGAAAAGGAGGATGTTTTCCTCAAGACAAATCATTATCTCTAATTTTTATGTTCTTAAAAGTCAGGTCATCTTGTTCCAGAGTATGAATATTTTCCTTCCCGTTGCAAAAAAAATGTCAGCAATGGAACTCTTCTGTTTTTCCTTAAGACTGCAGCTGTGTTGTTTAGCGCTCTTTACATGTCCCACTATTTTCTTATTCCAGGAATTGGTAAATGTTTGCCTTTTTTCAAATCACTTCATTAATTAAATGGGATTGAGAAAGGTTGCAAGGTAATGGATTAGACTGGGGCTGGCTGGTTCAGGCCTTTTACCAGAGGTCACATTTCATTTGCTGCCTATGTCAAGCGACCAGCAGCGGAGCCTCAGAGGCAATCTAATCAATGTCTGCGTGCTGTAGCCCTTGAATGAATCCATTAAAGTTATGTGGATGCATCCTGCTGAGGGAGGAGGGAAAAAAGTCCCCTGATACCTCAGATAGAAATTAGCCATGAATTAGGAGAAAGGCTGGACCCATTCTGGATTTCAGCCAAAGCAAAATTAATAGGCCATCAGAGCCTCTTGTGTGTTAAATCCCATTTGTCCGTTGGTGGTTTATGAAAGCACCTCATCTGTCACTCCAGGCCTGGTGTGAGACCCCCAGAACTCCCACCATAAAACTTTGCTCATTAAATAATTTTCTGTGGGTTGGGAAGGGGGTAGACAAGTCAGGGAGGGCCTTAGATCAGGGACAGAACTGTAATTTAGGCTTGTGTTGTAAGAGATGATTATTGCACTGAGCTTGGTGTGTGAATGCATTTGAGGTTTGGGTGGGCTTAGTCTGTGTCCACAAATGGAGCTGGGACAGGACTTTAGTGGGACACTGGGGAGAGAGGACAATAATCATGTGGGCTGCTTTAGTACCAACTTCATCTCAACAGTGTTCACTAATCCCACAAATTGATCCACAGTATTTATGCGTTTTAAGTCCAGGAAAAGATATGACCAAGTCTCTTTGGAAGACAGTGTCTGAAATGCTTGAACATATCTGAAAGGGTGACGTTCTATGGTTTCTCAAGCACTTTTGGCCTCACAATAATCATTTTCTTCATGTCTGAAAACACTGAGGGGGGAGAGTTACAAGGTATTTGTGGGTAATAAATGTGGGCAATCCTGTGTTATTGATCTTCTCATTCTAATTCTAGAAGCAAATGCAGATCTGCTCTTAAAATAGTTTTATCAAGCAAATAGCACTGACAAAGTTTGTTAACATTTAAATAAGCTGTCATGCATGCATTTAGAGAAAGGTTCACCCATAATCATAAAACATTTATGTAAATTAGAGCCAGACTGAAAAGAATTGCATTCTCAAAGATGAGAGCTGTTTGTGTTAAGTAAATTGTGCAGGAGGAGTAGCATCAGCTGAAGATTAGAGCTGCGTGAAGCTGACAACCCACCCACTTGACAAATTCCAGCAAATAGACAGAATGGTTAGTGCTTCGTTTGTGCAGGTTTGTGCCGTTGAAATTTTTGTTTGTGCTGTTTTGGTTTCTGAGATATTAAAGATTATTTTTTAGGTCATCCAGAGGTCACCATCCCCCCATTTTACTCCGAATTGAACCGGAGAGGGCTCATTTGTTAGTGCTTCATTTGTGCAGGTTTGTGCCGTTAAAATTTTCATTTGTGCTGTTTTAATTTCTGAGATATTATAAGGTTTAATTTCGGCCGATGACGTCACCATCCCCCCATTTTACTCCGAATTGAACCGGAGTGGGCTCATTTTTTAGTGCTTCGTTTGTGCAGGTATGTGCCGTTAAAATTTTCGTTTGTGCTGTTTTGGTTTATGAGATATTAAAGAATATTTTTTTTTAGGTCATCCAGAGGTCACCATCCCCCCATTTTGCTCCAAATTGAACCGGAGTGGTCTACCTTTTAATGCTGTTTGTGCCGCTTTTATGTACAAGCTATATAATTTTCTTTCAGGCGATCACTGACGACTTAAATCGATGACGTCTATGGCCTGCGCTGAACATCATCACCACCAAGCAAGCAGTTATTAATTTCGTGTTTTTCTTTCATCATGCAAGTTAAATTGTGTTTTTATCCGATGTTGTAAAATGTATGCCTTGTTATATTGTTTTGCACTTTATTCAGGGCATGAGGTGGGCACATGACCAATATATTCATAGTTGGACAGTATTTCCCATCCCATGCATGAAGCTAGTAAAGACATGGAGAGGTACTTTAGCCTAAGTGAAGCTTTACCTTAAGTGGACAAAAGTACTTTTTTGCAGATCAGAGCTGCTGTTAGACTTTATAGGCTAACCATCACTGCTTCCAACAAACAATAGGTTTTCTACTTTCATGCCAATATTGAAGTTTTTATCTGATCAGGTTTTTATCTGATCAAGTGTTTACATAAATGCTGTCACCACTGTCACCTGATTGTGCTGCACGCCTAATTTAATATATATAACCTATACCTTACTGATAACTGCACAGTATTGTATTGTTCCTCTCTTTTATTGTAAATCCCTTTCAGCCTTTTTGTGATTGTTATTTGCACTTTGTTTCTTATAGCTTTTAGTTTGGGTAAGTTTTCTACTTTTTTAGATAAATATGAACCTGTGTACTTTCATTGCCTTATGGTTTGGTGCTGATACACTCAAATGTTCCTATTGTGGAACAATAAAGGTTTTCTATTCTAATTAATTGAGAGAGATAACCATGACTTCTGAGATTACGCATAACCAAGTTACTGTTTGAAAATGTAATCTACATTATACTTTCAAAGAAGAATAAACACTTCTGATTTGGAAAATTAACTTTATGTTATAAATCACCACAGGCAAAATATGGCATACTTAACCATCTAAGAACTTGTAACAAAAAACATTAAAATAGAACCTATTTCTGGTCAGGAATATCAAACCATGGCAAAATGTATTTGCCTTTTGATCTGGGCTAATCTCAGAAATTTTCCCCCAAAATGTGTTGATTCACAGCATTCAGTCTGCTGTGTATAACTCTGCATGTGGTTGTATTGTCTTCTTTTCAGACACAGTCTTCACTATATTTGCCAGGTCATCATAAAGCTCCCACACACATGGAGCTCTTCGGCAGTATGCAATGTAATGTCCCAGACCATCTTTAGTCAAGCTTCCCTTGAAAGTGATGACTCCTCTCAAAGAGAATGTCTTTCCTTGGAGAGCAACAGCGGGGGGAAATTCACTCAAAGGAAACTGAGTTGTGTTTGCAAGGTCAGTGTCAATCCATGTTATTTCTCCAATGCTGTAGCTCTGAGTAACAGTTCCAGCACAGAGCATTTTTCCTGTTTTGAATTCAAGTGGACATTCTGATTCCTTCGGTAGTGGGCGAAGGCAGGGAGACTCCGGAAGGAAGAGTCCATTTTCCACTGAAATGTCAAGCTGAGCCATGCCAGAGTCCATCAGCACAGAAATGTCAGGAGAAACAAATGGTACTTCCCTTGTTGTTCCTTTGTTTAGCTGGCATAACTGTGAAGAGCAGTGTTTTGAGATGTAAACGCTGAATATATTTCTCATTGTTTTTCCAATGACCGTCGAGATATTGCACTGGGCATCGATTTGATGGGCACCAGACCTCAACTGGAATTTTTCAAACATTGCACTAAGCAGCTCTGCCCTCTGTGAATAGATCTTTGGGGTCACACCATCTGTAGCAATGGCTTTTACCAGCAGCAAGATGGGGTTGTCACTGTTGTTCCTGACAACATTTTCAAATCAGAATCAGAATCAGAATCAGAAAAGCTTTATTGCCAAGTACGTTTTTGGACATACAAGGAATTTGTTTTGGCGTAGTCAGTGCAATACAATACAAATTAAACAGTATAAACATATCTACAATATAATATAAATATATGTGCACAGTTTTAAGTGAGTGAGAGTAAATATAGAGCAGTATAAGATGCAAGAGCAATACAACAGTGCAGGTGATCATTGTGCAAGTAAAGCAGTGCAAGTAAAGCAGGAGTCCAAATGCTGAGCTGTCACAGAAAGCACAGCATAAGCACTGACAAAACGCATCAAATGCACATGTGTTCAGAACAGAGATTGTTGATTTCCCAACTCTAATCGGTTGATGCAGGTTTCCATTTTTTAATAGTCCCACTTTCACTCTTTTTGCCCCAAAAGATGGATCTTCATGGAGCCATTCAGTGCAGGAAGTGAGATAAGAAGTTCTCTTCCTTTTTTTGGGTGGAAGAATTAGTCCCCTCCAGTTTTCAACCACGTCTTCATCTGTTGGAGGAATGTTTGTGGTTTCATCGGATTCTACAGAATGGTGAGAATCCATTCTTGCCTTGGCTTCAGCACTGTGGGTAGTCATGGATACAGAGTTTGTTTCGGAAACTTTTGCTAATCCAGATGTTTCCTCATCATTTTTCGCTTTTGCAGAACAAATCCGCATATTTCCTTCAATAAAGGAAAGATGACGAGAAATAAAGCGATCAACTCGAATGGGTAAGTTCTCGTGTTTAAAAAGACCATGCTTTACATTTTTGAATTCTGCTTCAACAGTGGCTGAGCTTGCTGTGAGGTTGGTGCTTTTGAAGAGGGGGACCATTACTCCTGTCCAAAGTGGTAAGTAACTTGCTAGTCTTATTATGTGTGGAACAATATCAGGGAGGAAATGGATGTTATCCCTATCCCCATTGGCTGCAGCGAGTGATCTGCTCTCCTCGCATATGTTTGATACCCAGCTGCGTAGGTCAGTCTGGATCTCGTCAAAAGAATCCACTTGATGCATTTCATTTGGATCTTCAGCTGGAATGATGATGGAGTCTTCTGTGATCTGGGTTTTTAGATATTTTCTGCACATCTCTGATTCGAGAGGGACTCCAGAACTATCATCACCCTCTGCCTCACTGAGGGCCACAACAGTGATGGCATGTATTAGCTGTTTTGCATGGTCCAAGCACTGTGATTGAAGAAGCTTTGTTATTGCCCTGACAAAGAAATCTTTGACACGGTGTGACTTGTTTTTCAGGCAGTCCCACTGACAGATCATCTTTATGCAGTGTGCCACATCAACCCTGATAAAACAAGGAGGAAGTTTTGCAGACTGGTTCCCAAGTAGCAAACAGAAGCATTCGTTAATGTATGTCTTCAAATCGGGGTAAGGAGTGAAGGCCTTCACCAGAGCACCAAGAATAGCCAGAGAAAAGTCACTCACGGCTTCCTTTGGTATAGCAGCACCTGTACGAAGCCATTCTGTCAGCCATGTTGCAATTGCATTAATGTCGTGTCTCTCTGACAGCATTTGCACAACTGGGACTGAGCAGTTGTCCCCTGTCAGAACGCCTTGATATAAGAAGTTGTGGCCAGATGTACCATTTGGTCTCACCAGTCTTCTCACAACTGAGCCAGTTGCGTCAAAGCAAACTACTGAGGGGCATTTTTTGGACAATGCCTTATACACATGTAGCTGTGTTTGACTCCAATAGTGGCAGAAGAACTTGTCTAGACCAATGTCTCTTATACTACCACTGTGAGGTGTGCTCTATTTTAATAACTGCAAAGACAAAATGGGATCTTTGTCACCTAATTCCAAATCTCTTCTCTCCTGCTTAGCTTTTCGTAGGGTGGCCAAATTTGGAAGGTGACTTGGCTCAGCATCTCCAATATCCATCAAATCTGATGCCTTCACTGACCTCCATACAGTCGGCTCCATCCTGCCCTCACACAGCTCTTTTGAAATCTGTGCACGAAGGTTTCCAGACATGAACCTCTTGGATTGCCCAGTGTGCAGGGAGATAGTCTTCGATGGAACACTGAAGCAGCATTGGGCTGTTTACTGTTGGCTCTCTAGCACAAGTCATTTTAATATGGCCTTGACACTCTTTACATAAGCCTTTGATATCTATGTAGTTGCTTGTGACAGTTGGATAAACCTTTGCTCTCTGGAACACAAATGTACATGTGCTTTTGATCTTTTTCCAAATCAGATGGTTAATTACATGACTCCAAGTGCCAGGCTTCAAAATCATGTATTCCCTTTTGCCAGATGATGAAAACTTGTCATTATATTCCACTTTCTCAGGTACAAATTTGATCCATTCCTCAAAAGGAACTTCAAGCTGAAAACCTGAGCAGTCGTCTTGTCCAGGAGAAATGGAGCCAGAGTCAAACTCTGTGTCCACACTGCTCTCATGATCACTTTCCTGCTCACTGATCTCCAAACATGACCAGATGTTGTGTCTGTTAGATTTTACAAAAGTGTACAGGGCTTTTGGAGACATCTTGTTTTCCAGCTGCTGACTTAATACTGTCCAGATAGTGGCAGCTGGAGTGGCTATTTTGCCATTAAGAAGGATAGCCTCTTTGGAAGTGCAAAGAACTGCAATAAGGGAATCCCTGTCTATTGATGGCTGTCGAGGCATCTAGTTAAAGAACGAAAAGGCTTTGATTAGCATTAATCAAAACATTATTCTGGCCTATATAATCTTCCAAAGCCACAAAACATTGATATTTCAGCATTCTATCACAACTCAAAAACTAAGTTTAAATTGTTCTCTCAAATCTGTAAGCCATTTATGCTGTGTTGTAATTATAGTATGTTTTATTTTATTTTAAATGTTGAATTTTTTACTATTACTTGTCTTGTGAATTTTCAATTGAAGTATCTGTTCAACTTTAAAAATGTGTCTTAGTTCTGTGGAGTCTACTGATGTGCCTAAACATCGATGACTAAAAATTAATGGAATAGCTGCAAAATGAAGCCTTGCAGAATCTTTGTTTCAAAATTTTTTTAAAGTCTGGACTTAAAATGTAATTGAATTGCAGGTTTACAGAAATATATATATGCAAGGCATGCAACCATGAATCCCTCTCTTCTAATCAGGGACTGGATTGCAGTGGCAGCAGTGTTTTATCTAAAACCTAAACATTATTAGCTTACTTACCTTGTACAAGTGTAGTAAAACGTTTAAATTACCACCAAAACAAGGTCAGTGGTGGGGGTCAGTACGTGGGTGGAGCCAATCCCTATGACATTGCATGAGAACTTAGTATATCAAAGTTGCCAAGCGCTTTTAAAAATTCTTACATTTAATGTCAGAAATTAGAAATTAATGCTTGACGCATTTTTTAATTTTATTTAAACAAAAAGTAAATTACTTGGTTATGAACTTTGAGCCAATGACCTACTCGCACTTCCGCTTTTGTCCAGCGTACACGAGCTGAATTAGATTATTAAAACCACAACAGTAACACAGAACAGTTATTGAAATTATAAACATTACATCATAGTGGTCGCAGACCATGTCAGGTTTTGGGCAAGGAATGTGTAAGCTGCAGCTGGTGGATTTTTCCCCATTTGTGAGAGGATAATATTGAATTACTGTGTAGAAAGATAAATGTATTGGTGACTTAGTAGACATATTTAAAGCAAATTTCTTTGAGACCAAAAAAGTTTCATAATCTTTATTAAGGAATAAAGTGCAAAACACTATAACAAGGCATACATTTTACAACATCGGATAAAAACACAATTTAACTTGCATGATGAAAGAAAAACACGAAATTAATAACTGCTTGCTTGGTGGTGATGATGTTCAGCGCAGGCCATAGACGTCATCGATTTAAGTCGTCAGTGATCGCCTGAAAGAAAATTATATAGCTTGTACATAAAAGCGGCACAAACAGCATTAAAAGGTAGACCACTCCGGTTCAATTTGGAGCAAAATGGGGGGATGGTGACCTCTGGATGACCTAAAAAAAATATTCTTTAATATCTCATAAACCAAAACAGCACAAACGAAAATTTTAACGGCACAAACCTGCACAAACGAAGCACTAAAAAATGAGCCCACTCCGGTTCAATTCGGAGTAAAATGGGGGGATGGTGACGTCATCGGCCGAAATTAAACCTTATAATATCTCAGAAATTAAAACAGCACAAACGAAAATTTTAACGGCACAAACCTGCACAAACGAAGCACTAACAAATGAGCCCTCTCCGGTTCAATTCGGAGTAAAATGGGGGGATGGTGACCTCTGGATGACCTAAAAAATAATCTTTAATATCTCAGAAACCAAAACAGCACAAACGAAAATTTTAACGGCACAAACCTGCACAAACGAAGCACTAACCATTCTGTCTATTTGCTGGAATTTTTCAAGTGGGTGGGGTGTCAGCTTCACGCAGCTGAAGATTGGTGGTAATTTTTGTGCAGGACCAGAAAGAGAAAACAGTTGCCTGTTTTAATGCTGGGATGTCAGAGAAGATTCAATTCATCCTCTGTTATAGTGAGGTGGACCTGATATTTTAGCAAAACAATTTAATCAAAGAAATTAAATTGTTTAAATTATGTATGACGTTATTGTCGTGGGTTCCTTCTAGTTGCCCATGTGGTGGGCCTGGACACCATCAACTTGACTCCAAAAAGTGGAAAAAAACCACGGAGGGCATGTCAGCATCTGAAGGTTGAGGTTTTTATTTACACACCTCCAAGTGCAGAGTAGCAGAAAAGATGAGAGGAAAAACTTGATATATACATGATATTTACAACTCCTTATCTTATCTTTATCTTAGTGCTGCCCATCAACATTACCTCCTCTGTAACCAGGCCAGACTGACACCAGCAGAGGCAGAAGCTCTTCTTATAAACCCTAAGCCCCACCCCACAATCAGATCAGCCAACAATTAATCATTTATTTTACTACGCAGAAAAACCAACACATTAATAACCCCAAAAACAATCAATATTAACTTCTTCCTTTCATTCTGACGCTCTTGGTTTTCTTTAGTTAAAAATAATCTACCATTAAGTTTTCTGGCGGAAGAGTACCGACTTCCTTTATAAACAGGACGAAGCATTACGCCCACTTTTGCTCAAGCTGCCACAGGTACCCGGACAACGCTACATGAGTGAGTACAAACTTATATCATTATGTTTAAATGTGAATGTATGAGTACCGATTTATACGTGCGCCTCCAAGTGTGCACCCTTGGTCGCCACGGACTACAAGAAGGAAAGATGAACGTGTAAAGCGATCTGGCGGTAGCTGTCATATACTGCGAGGGACATGTAATTGAATGGGTGTGTAGACACATGCATTGCGATGTGTGGGTGTGAACAGGTGTGTGCATTCTCTCAATGGAAGGGATAGAACTGCTCCGTCACAGTTATGTTGATATTTTTTTAAGATGCCGAGTACAAACCTTTCACAAGGAGTGAAAATTAACCCAACAGATGCCTCACAAGCAGACTTAAAAACAGAACTCAAACAAATGAAATCTGTAAAGAACTGTTTATACTGAATAACTTAGGTGAGGCACCCCAAGATATCGCTTCCTTATATTCAGATCAATCAGGAATACATAATTACTTTGTGTTTTACAATCTGCAACATCACTTATTATTGATTTGAAAACACATATCTGACCTGATATCTCCTGTCAGATGTTTTTAAAGTTTTGAGGAATGGGAAATTAGATAATTAGATAATTAGATAAAGGCCTACAGTTCTATTAATTTAAATAGTAACAGAACAGTAAAACATTTTTTTCTCTTTGTTCACATCATCATCTACTTCATTTGTGGACAACCTCAAGATGACTGAAAAAAGAGGCAAATTGCACTGAGGTGGAAAGGGCATGTTTGCATCTATATGTATTTACTACAGTCAGTTTTGTAAATCTAGCACAGAAATAAAGCAAATAGCGCATGTAAATTAGTTGCAAAAATCAGCGGACTGCATTGCTTCTTTCATCTGTGTTATATAAGCCAATTACTTTTAATTTACTTTTTACTTATAAGAATAACAGATTTTGCCCTCCAACCCACCAAGTCAAGAAGGGATAGATCTGTATGTGTGCAAACACAACTGAGATTTTCCAAAACATGGCACGAAGATGGTCATGAGAAAAAGGGCTAGGGGCTGACAGAGATCAAATGAATCCAAGGGTGTTTATTCTGAGGACGAATAATGACTGGAACGGCACAGGTAGAGTAACCACTAAACTAAAACCAGACGTGTAGAGCAGCAAAACCAAAACCAACCTGAAAAACAAAGGGAACAAACTATGTGAGTAAAAACACAGAGCATCAAAGAAATCAAAGGGAAACAGTAAAAACAAGATGATCCGAACAAAGCCAAACTCAAAACCGTAAATACAAAATGATGTAGAGCAAAACACAAAACCACAGGAGCATGACACAGAATAAGGATGGAAATACACTAAAATCTGTATTCCTCATAGTATGCACAATACCCTGTCAAACTATGTCTTACATACCATAACAAAATAGACAGGTTTTTTTGTAAATATACTATGAACCTGACAGCTAGAACATTTAGTTTAACAGGAAAATATCTCTACAGTGGGTTTGCAAACTCAAAATATGTTCTGCTGTGAGGAAACAGCACTAACCAGCAGACCTGGAGGAATGAAATTGGAGAAACCAATTTTCTATTCCTAAAACATGTCATTAGAACTTCTCCAGTGCACGAAAACAGTTCATATGTTTCTTTTAATTACACAAACATTATATGTTAAGTACATTTCTTACACTACTAGGTAACATAGCATCTGATTACTGATGGGAGATGGCAACATCTCGGTCCAAGGCTGATGCAGAATATACATAGCTATTAACAGGCTGCACAGCCACAGCAACAATTACAACAAGGAAATTGTCCAAATGCTGCTTCCTGTATAACAAGATGTAGGATTAACTCTTTCAGTCACAAATGATAAATGATATGTCTGTTTATGTAAATAAAAAAATGTGGGCTAATGTACTGTCAGAAGAGTAAAGCATTTGTTGTCAGGTAATACTAAAGGCGGCAGCAGTAATACATTTTTTCTCAGCCTCCCAACAGCTCCATCTTTTAAAAATATGGAGGATTTTTGTAAAAAACAGCCTCTGATTACAGATACTTGCATATAGTACACCTGATTACTCAGCTACCTTTTTTACAGACTCATTTGATATGGACTGTTCTTTATATATTTTAATATGGCTTACAGTAAATTAATTTTGTTTTGATTATTTTTAATGGGAAAATGTGTGTTGTAGTTTGAGAATGGATGGAAAGGGCATAACTACGTTGCTCATCAATCAGACCTGATTTGGTCTCAGCAGTGCTGTTAATCCTCTTCAGAAGCTGATATTTATTTTCTGCTCATAGCCCCCACCAAACGTACAGGGTTTCTGGTGGTTGCTTCAAGTTTACATTTTTCATTCACGTTTGGTTTCTCATCTGCTGGTAACCAATGGATGATGAACAACCACTTGGAGGAACTGTCCTGTTTTACTTTGTGTGCTGTTTTACTTTATGTTCAGCACACTCCTGTTGAAGCCGCCAGTTAAACTTTATCGGGCCTACGCGAACTGCACAACAGTTAGCACGTCTGTAGGGAGAAAAGTAAATGGGTGATCATCTAAACAGACAAAATAAATAGATTAAGATAAACAGATTTAGCAAAACAGTTACCTGAATAATAAATCTTGCTACATCTGAATAGCTTTCAAAACAAACTGCTTTACAGCAATATTCACTACTTCCATGGTTTTCCCCTTGTGCTTTGAGTGTGAACGGAGCTTACTTTCCACTGCAGTGTCACACTAGATTTCTGTTTGTAATAACCCCACCTGAAGCTTATTGTCTCTACCATGCTTAATGTCTTTCGGCCCATGCTTTACACTTGCTTTTGTCAGATCCTCATCATGCCTTTTTTGTTGGTCAATCTGGGAGTACCCAGCTGCAGTTCTGTACCCTGTCTGCTGCCTGCCTGTGTTTCCCGCTTCTTTACCCTATGTTTTAATGACAAATAATCAGAATCAGCAAGTCAGTAAAAAATATACTGCCTTAACGAGTTAATCTCTCCATTTTTTTGGCAAAGTCATACTAAAATACTAAATCAACTTGTAAAAAATAAGCTAACCCTCAAATACTGTGACTTTATAGAAAACATGCAGAATATAAGTTTTGATGAGCTGTTTCTCAAAACATTCGGACCAGATCACGAAGGAGCCTCCTCCACTGCGCCATGTAGAAACATCTACAGTGGGATCATCCTGTCATGTCAGTAATTTTGCAACATCAGGACCACACAGAATCTTCTCATAACAGAGTAAAACTTTCTTTCACCTTTTAGTGTCCCATATTTGAAGCTCCCTAGCACAGTCCGAATGGATAAGGTTTTAATGTGGTAGGAGGTGTGGCTTTTGAATCCGTTTTTTTGTTTATTAAGCCTTTTTCTCACAGCTCCCATCTTATGCTTATTAGTCTGCAGAGGCCTTGCTTGTGCAGCTCAGCTACGTTCAAAGACAGAAAGCCTTTTTACCTTTGCAATCAGGGGTCATTAGAGTGTGAATGCCTGACAGAAAGTCACACAAAAACCAGTCTGTAATATTTTGCCTTTTGGGCTGTTACTCTTGTTTCTTTTATTTGCATTTTCAAGCTCTACTTACAATCTTGCAGTCTTGTTTTGAGCAGGGCTGTACATAGTTTTATGGTTTTATGAATTTCTCTAAGCCTTTTTTGGTCAATCAAGGGAAAATTCACCTTTGCTTATGACTGTGGTGGTAACTGCCTTAAATCTTTTTCCACATGTAAATTATCTTCAGAGTTGAATGATGGGCTCTAAATTGTCTTATTATTGCCTTACAACCCTACCTAGATTTATGGGCCGCAGCAACTACTTTTCTAAGATAATTGCTAATGCCTTTTCTTATCACCATAATGTTTATAGCTACACGAGTGCACCAGACAAGCAAAATGCCAAAACCTCTGCTCTATAGATATGTTTTTGTTTAATTTCAAAGTACTGATTTAACAGTTTTTCCTCAATTTTGTACAGCTGTCTTGTACAAAAAAAAACAAGAAAAAGAATAAGAAAAGTTTCATCTTAAACTTCATTAGAGCCGGTGGGCGGCAGAAACATACTAATTCACCTTGACAGAGCTGTGATAACCTCTAAATGAACTGGCCCCAAACTAATCAAGCAGCCAACTGAAATAACACAGGGGTGTGTAGCTCAGAAGGGAGGCCACAGACTTGCTGCCCTGTGAAGTTTGCACACTGAGCCCACAAGAGAGCCTTAGCAGCTTCTTTTCTCTGCACTGATAAACAATAATTCCCAGAGTGTCTCTCTCAAATTTACATGAGGGGTTAGGAGCTCCAAAACATGTGACTGTCAGAGGTCAGAGCGGGGTTGTATTTAGATGTACACACAACGCAGGTTTATTTACAATAAAAGCTAGAATATCAAAGTTTTGGTAAAATGCTTTAATGTAACACCTGACTATACAACAAATGTTATTTCTGCACATACGTGAAGTATGAACATTGCATCTTCACGTCCACACACATGCGATCCCACCTATTTTCATGTAATTATAGACAAAGTCTATGTAAATGCAATCCAAAATGATGCTCATGTGTGCCCTCTTCCTCCAGTGCCAGAGTCACGCATCATTGTCAGCAGCCAGCAAAACAAGATGAAATAAAATTCTAAGCCGTCCTGGCAGTCAAGGACACCATTCCCTCACCGTAATAGCCTGTATCGCCTAGCCACTCCATGTGTAGCTTTTCTTCAATGCTCCGGGCTTTTATTCCTGGCAATAAGCTCTTTATCACTCCTCAACACAATTCTTTTAAAACCACCGTCAAGAAGCAATCAGACCTTAAGTAAGAGGATTCAAAGTCAGTGTGTTATTGTTAAGCAAAGCGATATTACTTTATTTCCATAATGCACACAGACAGAGATGCCAAATAGGTAATAATAAAGAAAGAAAAGCATGCAGGCAAATAAACAGTTAATATATTTTTTCTCCCTTTTCGACCCAAAAAAAATTCAAACCAAATCCTTTCTACAATCCTGTTTCCTCTTCCTTCTTGCAGTTGCTTTCTTCTTTGCCTTCAGTATGACATTATGTTTGGGTTGGTTGTCTTTCTGCTTCAAACACCTATGATTTAGCAGTTCTTGACATATCCATTACACCTCATAGATTGGCTGTTCACTTTTCCCTGTGTCTTGGAAACCTAAAGAAATGACATGTAACCTTCCATTTTTTTTCCACCCTCAGATGTCCTCGAATCACAGGTGGTGCGTTCAGAGAGAAGTGGATTCTAATTTCAGAAGAGTTTCCTTACTATTAACCATAGCTACATGAGGGACATCAATCTTGACAAGGACTTTTTGAACTGCCTCTGAAATTGCAACACTGTGTATTTTTCACCTGCTCTCCCCAGGCTGACCATAGATGGGCATTTAAGCTGCAGGCTTTATGATTTATTATCTGCATTATTTATTTGTTTTGTCTCTGTAGCCGTGCTTGGAAAATTGTTTACATCTCATCATTATGTATCTTCTAAATGTGAACTGTTCTGGCAAAATATCTTTTTTTTTCAAAAACTAAAAGCAGCAACAATCAATGTTAAAAATGACAATTTTTATGTCACCACAAAGTTTATCTTTTACCTCCAATATCTAAGTCTATTGTTTAGTTGAGTATTGAACCCAAACCTCACAATTTTAATCACATTTGCTGCTGTGGAGGGTAATTGATCTAGAGGCAGAGGAATTCAGTGTGTAGACAGATTATTTAAAACCACAATGATCAAAAGGTCACATTGTAACAATCTAAGATCCATATTAATTATGCTGAAATTTCCAGTACAAATAACTTTCCAGTCTTTTATTATACCAGAAGCACTTAGAACTCAATGTTAAATTAAACTTTACATATTAGATTCTGAACAGCCTTTCCATAAATCCATTAAAGTGGTTTGTTGTTGCTGTTAGAGCATTCAGTCATCACTGTTAGGTCTGGACACAATCATATAACCAAAATTCATTTTATTAAACAGAATTAAGTGAGTTCTGAAAATATTTCCAGCTCATCAGTTATGCACAGCAGCCTCCACATGTATTGTCACCCATGGTAAAAACTTGTGAAAAATATGAAAAACAAACCTACCCCAGCCTTTAACCAAAGCACATTTATTTAGGAAATAATTGTTACAAAATCTCTGTTGGAAATTTTCTCATCACCTATATGAAATGTAAAATAAGTGCAACTAAATAATTTTTCTGATTTATGCTAAGCTGATAAGAGTGTCAGCAAACCTTAATTTAGTAACTTATGACTTCATGTCTCTCTGGGGTAAAAATAAATATGTGACACAGTGGTTCATATCTATTAGATACTCTTCAAAATGGGAAAAAGAGGAAAGCATGCCATTAAAGTAAAACAGATGTCAATCTTTAAAAGTGCGGAAAAGCCTAAAAGAAAATAGCTACTTGCCGATTACCTGCTCTATTGCCTTGGACCAACTGAGTGGGTAAAAGTTTGAAAATGTGACCTCACTTGGTTTTTAACGAAAATCATCCAGAACAAATGGTAAAATCAACACAGAAATCTTTTGTTAAACACAAAATCAACCTTGTTCCATGACCATTTACGTCGCTAAATCCAAATCCTATAGAAAACCTGTGTGTTGAGGTGAATAGAAGAGAAGCAAACAGAGGACTGAGGACACTAGATGATCAAGAGCAATAGTCTCCAATCTTTTTGTCATAAAGGCCTATAATGTCAAGTTGAAAATACATGTATGTAATTTGTATTTTTTTCCTTTTCCAATTAATAGAGCAAAAATTATCTTCTTTTCATTTTTTGATTTTTCTTTTTACCTCATCAACAATTAACTAAACACTTCCTAGGGCCTCAAATTTCCCCACAGCTGCACATTGGACACCACAGAGATCTTTGATGCAAACTTTCCAGTTTAGGATGTAATGCTTTTTAACATGCCAAATGGTCTGTTTGTGAGCCTCAAATGTAACTGGACACCTCATTTGTGGACTTGTGCCGGCTATTTGTCATTTTCTCATCGAGATAAGCAGGTAAAAGGTCTGGAATTGATTTGAGGTGCTTTTACCTGCATTTGCATTTTTAAGCTGTTGCTGTGAACTCACAACATGCAGTCAAAGGAGTTTTCAGCAAAAGTGAAACAGGCCATTTTGGCTTCAGCAGCACATCCATCAGCAAAGGAGTGGGGACATGGTGAGTGGTCAAATCAGTAGTTTGGCACATTCGGAAGAAAAGAGATTGTACGGGTAAAAGCCTAGAATAAAAGAGTGCTGACTGATAGTAGGATCATTTACATGTTGAAGTAGAGGCACTTCACAACATCTGGCCATGTGAGGAATACTCCCCAGGAAGTAAAAAGATTGGTTTTCCAAGTTAGGCATAAATAAAAGATTTGACAAAAGCTAAGACCCAGAGTTTCTCAAAAGGTGCAAATCACTTAGTATCAAGAAAAGAAAGGCCAGTGAGGAATTTGCCAGAACTACAGATAATTTGTCAGAGAAAACTTATAAGGAGATGGTTTGAAACTTATCTGGTTGTTAAGCAAACAACATCTTCTGTAATACACTTGTCATAGAAAACCTGGTTCGTGTGTAACATCGCGTCACCTGTGTTTATTGGTGATGTGAAAGACAACAAAAGCAGATAAATTCTTTGCAGTTTTACTCTCAGCTCATATTAAGCCAATCCAACAAAGGTAAATAGATGGTACTTCAAAGAACTGATGGTCGATGATCCAAACTGACCCAATACAGCCCAGGGCAACCCAGGAACTTAAATGGGTCTAAAGTAGCCAAATTTAATCCCTTTATCTCAATCAAATAAAGAAAAAACTTAACACAAACAACTGAAAGCAGATGAGGTAAAAAAATACCTAAACAATCACCTCATAAGAAACCTGTTTGTTGGAGATGCTGAAGGTTTTCAAATTATTAAACTTTAACTGATCACAGCAGATTTTCTGCAGAATTAGGACCCTTAAGTTTTCATACCCCCTGAAGCTTTCACAAATACTCACTTTATAGCTGCAAAATCAATGCATTTTATTGGGCTGAGATAGAATAAAGTAGTGTTTTGCAATTACACTATAAATGTAAACTGTTAGGAAAAGGATAAATTGTTTTCGAAATGTTTTACAATATAACTATGAGAAGTGATGAGTATTCTGCTCTTATTCGCTGCATTTACAGCTTTTGTGTTGTTTTTTTTTCTTTTTGTTGTAGTACATTAGTCAAATTGGTTAAAAAGTTTTTCTATTTAAGAAAACCCAGCAGATTGCATCAAGTCAGTGACTTGCAGCATTCACTCCTCCTGGCTCATAGTTGTCAATATATGCTTTTGCAAGGCAATCTACTTTGTATTACCTATATGTAATGTGTTTTCAGTTACAACCATCCATCCATTTTCTATACTTTACCCACCCCCTCCATGCAGAGGGTGGGGGCTGTGCCCACCTCCAGACGTCATTGGGGAAACTGACCTGTTTTGACTGACCTGTGGTAGTCATCAGTCTACCGCAGGTCAGTCAGAACTAGAATAAGGTTTGTATCAATGTTGTCGTCCTTTAGACACAAATGTTTTTAGTTTCAAGGCATGACCAAATAGCTCATTAATCTGTATTTGTAAAACACTGGGAATGGTTAAATGGTTTAATTCCATGTCCACGTTGCCCTCCCTTGTGTGCTTTCAATTTAATACACTAACTTCATCACCAGGGAGATTAGAACCAATGCCTTAAGGAGCAAAGCTCAAAATTGAAAAGAATTAACCGTAATTAGCATATAAATAAATGTTAATACGAAGGCAATTGTTATATATATTTGTTGGAAAATCTGTAATATTACTCTTGAGAGCCTTTATTAATAATGGTGATATTGGGTTGAGAAATCAAAATATTAAATCAATGCAGAGAAAACAGACACTTTTATAACCAACAGTACAAAACACAGAAGTGCATCTCAGCGAATTAGAATACCGATGAAAAGTTCATGTATTTTAGATAATTAAACAGATAAAATGCATATTTTTAAAGCAGAAATGTTGGCCCACTGAAATCTATATTTGTGCTTTGATACCATGACTGTGTTGTTGGTTCTGGTGTCTCTCACCTTCCTCTTGATAATACTTCATAGATTTTCTAGGGGCTTTAGGTCGGACGGGTTTACTGGCCAATCAAGCACAGTGATATCATGGTCATTAAAACATATATTGGTATTTTTGGCAAGTGCCAAGTCCTGCTGGAAAATGACATGATCATCTCCATGAAGCTTGTCAGCAGAAGGAAGCATGAAGTGCTCTAATATTTCCAGGTAGATGGCTGTGTTGATTTTTAGAATAAATAAAACAGTGACCCAGCACCAGCACATGATTTAGGTCCCCAAAACATCACTGACTGAGAATGTCATACTGGACGTCAAGCAACTTTGGTTTTGTGTGTCTTTAATATGGGGCATTGATTTCCAAAGGAAAGGCAAAATTTACTTTCATCTGAAAGGAGGATTTTGAACCACTTGTGCAACAGTCCAGCTCTCTTCTCCTTAACCCAGGTAAGATGCCTTTGGCACCTGGACACGTCTTTGTGTGATGGCTGTTGAAGCACTGACTCCAGTTACAGTCCACGTCAGGTGAATCCACCGCAAACTGTTTTCCGGTTATCCCGTTGCTTGTGCATCTTTTTTGAATTAAACTTTTTCCTTCCACTTGACTTACCGATGGAATGTTTTGATACATTAATTAATATACAGTATAAGTTTTTACTTTTAAATTTAAGTACTGAACTTTTCAATGAGTTGTAAATATAAAATGGTTTCCTCAATCTAACTTCTAAAATCAGTATCCCCATGGACATAATTTAATGCCTATATCGTATTAGACTATTTTACATTCCTGAAAAAAGCCTGGTAAAATATTTGACTGATTTATGTCCTCCCCAAATTCAGTCTAAGGATACCTAGTTAGAGTCAGGCTTGGTCAGCCCATTTGATCAGTCCTATTAATGTTTAGTTGACTTCTTTATGTGAACAGCTACGCACTTTCCAAAAACGTTTAAATATTTTATACAACAACAGAAAGCAATTTTTTTTGTGTTTCTAAGGGAATTTTGCTCAGCAAGTGCACTCAGATAATTTGTGCCCTTCTGCTTTTTGCATTTTTCTCTCCTTGTGTTTTTTTTTTCAAATCCACATGATATAAGCAATGCAACAATCTGCAAGCCAACTGTCACAGACAGACAGCTAGTAGTGAATTGGGATTTATTGGCTCTGATAGTTATTGGATGAAGAATTTTCCCTCATGCTTTCCCACCTTCTGCTTGTTGTTGTTACTACCATCAGAAGGATCTTTCCACCCTGACAGTAATGAAAATAATAATAGTGAGAATAGCATCACTTCAATCTCACTTTCAGTGATTACATTGTTCCACCCGTTTCCGTTTCTGCTTAAATTATATTTAACTTCATCTGCTGTGCTCCGCAAACAGGATTACGGGTACTTATCTAAAATGAAAGTGCATTTTTAACGCAGTTTAATAACGAGAGTGGAAAATCCAGTCCACAGCAATAAAGCTGAAACTAATTCATTCCAATGGCTGTTGGCGTGGTATGGTAGGGAGGGGCTCAATTCTTTCCCACATGGCTTGAAACTTTAAAAGAAAGAAGACAGCCATTTGTATGTAATCTGCTGCAGCCTGACATGAAAATGGTGATCAGAAAAATGGTGAAGAAACTCCATCTCGTTTTTTAAGAGCTTCTTCAAAGAGCAACTAGAAGCCCAAATTTAAGGCAACCGTGTCAAACTCTAACTTTCTAGAAGAGTGTTAAGCAGAGGAAAGGTTGAAGTAGCAGGATGGAGGAGGGAGAAACTTCCACATGCCCTCGTGCATCTAAAGTTGTCAGCAGTTTGAACCTGCCTGTGCCTCCTGTTCCATTATGGAATAGTAACACAGGAGCCTGTTTGTTCGCCAAACACAATTAACAGGGTTTCTGCTGCACATCAATACTGCTATTTGCATAAGGTATCGATCTGAAGTCCTTATAATCACAAAATGTTAATTGCACCAATTAATTCTCAATCTGTTTGTGCCCTTGTCTGGCCGCCTTGAGCCCTGAAGGTCAGTGTGAAAATGAACTGCTCTTTGATTCTCCTCCAGGAAAAGATTTTTTCCCAAGACAACACAGTTCGCTACTCACACCATCAAAAGGCCTCACCATCCTTTATCATTATTATCATTCTGTGTGAGTAGCAGCTAATGGGTTTGAAATCTTGTGATCTGATTTGTCCTTTTAAACAAGGTTTTTCTTGTCTCGTTCATTAACTAGGGCTGCCTCCTCATCTCCGCAGGGCCATGGCTATTTAAACTCAAAGACACAGTATCCCCCTTTCTTATTGACTAATAAGTCATTTTCAGAGACAATGCCTTGCCTGTTTGATTCATGGCCTATATGTGCTGTGTGTGTTTTCCTGTGTCTCTGCTCCTGCTGCTACAACGTGTTATTGCACGCTGAAGCATGACCTCTTGGTTTATTGTTTGTTTGAGATGATCAGAATAATAAGTCAGAGCTGTCTATTTACTGCTCTTGTTGCTGTGATATATCCTTTGTTGTGTGCTGATGTTCCACAAATGTCTTGCACAAATAGACAATAATTTCAACAAGTGTATGGACAATGTGGTATTGATATTCCTGTTACCTCAATACAGTCAATAACAATGAGGTTAGAAGCAGTTTGTGATATGGGCTATATGGCTCTTCTTCCTGGGCACAATGTTCAAGGGGCACAAGAGCACTCTAAGAAGATATTTTGTCAGTTGAACCAAAGTCTTTTCATTATAGAGTTGGCACCCCCAGGTTTTTGTGCACAGTTTAGGTTTTGTAAGAAAGCATGGGCATCCAACTTAGCTCGCCCATGGTGTTAAAGTTGATCTAATCAAATTCAAGATTCCTGTTTTATGCCAATTTAATGGCTTATTTAATTCTCTCTTTTTAAAAATCTAAATTACCTAGACCGATCAGACCTAAATTGTATTATTCTACATTAAACAGAGATTCTTCAAAGGAGTTTGAAAATATAGAAACAGTCATTATACTTCAGTCATTATACAAAGAGAGCATTTTCCATTTTTGAGCTCCCTTAAAACTACCGTACCATTTTGAGTGTGAAAAAGGCAATATTAACTGATAACACAGAATAATGGGCTGCAAGGTGGCACAGTTATTAGCACTGTTGCCTTGCAGCAAGTAGGACCTGGGTTCAACTCCCGGCCGGGGGTCTTTCTGCACGTCTTTCTGAGTTTGAATGTTTTTTACGTGCATGCATGGGTTCTCACTGGATACTCCAGCTTCCTCCCACAGTCCAAAGACATGCCTGCTAGGTAATTGGTCTCTCTATGTTGCCCTTAGGTGTGAATGAGTGTGTGTTTGTGTGTTTCCCTGCGATGGACTGGCGACCTGTCCAGGGTGTACCTTGCCTATATAGGCACCAGCTTCTCCGTGACCCACTATTTAGGAAGCGGTATAGAAAATGACTGACTGACATAAAGTCTGTTATTCTTCATTAATTACAAATAGTTTGAAACACAGTTTGTATTTATGAAAGCTATTTATTAAAACAAAACAGACAAAAGAACGTATTTCTCTGAGAAATCGCTGAAATCCTTTCAAAGAGTATAGACATATAGCTTTTGTTTGAGCTTTTAATGCTCACTGTATATAAGGTGATATTGCAAAGTGACTCCCAGATATTTGTAAGTGATTACAGTGGAGAGTTGTTGATTTGAGAAGGTAATGGGATTAGATATAGATAAATGTCTCCTAGGTGCAGAAATGTACATGCATTCTGATTTCATGACATTAATAGTTAAATGATTGTCTTGCAGTCACTGATGTAAATGCTGAAGATCTGTATTTAGTTTGCTGTTAATTGTGTCAGTGTCTGAAACAGACAGAAAAAGTACAGAATCATCAGTATACAGAGAGTTTGAGTGATTACGCATGTGAGGAAGGTCGTTGATGTACGTCAGGAAGAGCATGAAGAAGATATGTTTGGGTAAACGGAAAGACATAAATACATTTGTGTGTGTGTGTGTGTGTGTGTGTGTGTGTGTGTGTGTGTGTGTGGTGTGTGTGTGTGTGGTAGCAATACACAAATATTCACTGGTTCCAGGTTTTGTGACATGTTTCACTCATATCTGCACTCACTAGTGCGAAAGGATCTTTCCTTCCATTGCATCCCCACCATTTGGCCTGAACACAGCCAAATGAAAAATGAGCCTCCCTGTGTGGAAGATGAATTTCAATCCACTACACCTGTGCCACCCTAGCAAATGAAAGGACTGATTGCCTCCAATTGCATATTTAAAATGCTTAATTCCTCCATTAAGGAACCAATTTACATGAATTAGGGACAATTAGCATTTTCAGACCCACTTCAACTTTGTTCGCCCCCATCCATTAACATTTGAAAGTGTCGGCTGGCAGACACAAAAAAGCACCTCCATCTGATTTGTGCTGAACCTCCCACGCCCCCACGATGACTGCATGGATGGACTTTTTTATCAGCAGTACCTCAGCGAGAAAAGAGGGGAGAAAGGGGATAAACTGAGTGACTATAGTAGGTCACCTCATTATGGTTAATCAACAAAAGCCAGTTAAAGTAAGACAACAAAGTGAAGGGCAAAGGAATGTCTAATATAAAGAAGCAAAGGTGAAAGTCTCCAACCTCAAACACCTTTTATCTGGTGGATATTACATTCATTTCATGTGGCAGAGCTCTTGTGTTATCCCTCTAATAGTCTGTTGCACACTGAACAATCGAGGGAAAAGGAAAATCTGTGGCCTCTGTGCTTTCAGCAGTTAAGTGGAAATAATGAGGGGAAAAGTTGATAAAAGAAAGTAAGATGAATTTCAGGGTTTGCACCTGTCAGGTTTCTGGAGTTACTGGGCCTTGTAGTCAAATCCAGTCAACACAATTAAAATGGGGCCTCGGTGAGGACTTCGCAAAGCCTTGAATATTTTCATTGGTCAGCAATTATAGCCTCTGTGATTCAAAGCGCTCACACATCCTTATGATGAGTTTTTTGATGGAGAAAAGTTGTCATCTTCTAATGAAGATGACAGAGGCTGTCACATCCTCCAGAGAATGTATTAGAAAAAATGGGCCTCACATCATGTGAGTCATATGTAATGCTTTTTATTGCTGCACTCACAGGCGAGCGAGAAGGAGAGAGTACTTGTTTTGATGATTATATTCACTCTTGGAAGTATATTAATATCTCTTTGAGTTGCATGTTTACTTGTCCATGCATTTGTGATCAAAGCTGGAAAAAGCTATACTTATTTGAATTTATTTTTTGTTTTTCATGAAGTTGTCTTCTTAATTGGTTACATAGCAAAGCAATGCTAGTTAACAGAAATGGGGAAGGGCAAGTTCAAGTTTGCTATACTTTCTAACAGAGGTAACAGCGTTTCTGGAAAGGAAATCCTGGAATGGGTTTAGCAGAGTTTTGAAGAGTTATGTATTAACAGAAATTAAACTTTTATGAAGAATTTTTAAGTAAAGAAAAAACTGAAGTCACAGACATTGGAAACCAAAGTCCTGAAGAAGCTAGATTTTTTTCAGAAACACATTCCTTAGACTAAGGAATTTGAAATGTAGCCCTTAGCTCCACCAAGCACATACACTAAGGAAAAGTAAGCACTGAATACATAAAAATGTTAATTTTATGTAATTATTGAGTAAATATATTTCTTTTGGGACTATTGACATGAAATTCACACTAGCTGTTGCTAACAACCCAAGTAATTCAGACAAACAAAGACATTTAAGAAATTAGTGTGTAATAAAGTGGAATGACAGAAAATAAATATGGAACATGCTTACTGTAATTACTTACAGCTCAGCCCAAAATTATTCACCCCAGATTTGTGAAACTAATCTTTTAATTTGAACAT
Organism: Girardinichthys multiradiatus; assembly: GCF_021462225.1. Taxonomy (NCBI): domain Eukaryota; kingdom Metazoa; phylum Chordata; class Actinopteri; order Cyprinodontiformes; family Goodeidae; genus Girardinichthys; species Girardinichthys multiradiatus. Next base: position 26,368,255 of record NC_061797.1, read on the forward strand.
GTCTCTTCTGACAGTAGTCCTAACTTAACAGTCCTAACTTAAATCACATAGAGAATCTGTAGAGGGAGCTAAAGATTAGGGTCATGGCAAGGGGCCTTCCGAACTCAAAGATCTGGAGCTCATCACCAAAAAACAAATCCTTCAAAAACCAGTGGAAAGATAAAGAAGGTAGTATAAGATTTCATTAGTATAATTATTAAGAAGGGCATAATAAAAAAAAAAAATATTACAGATTTTCCATAAAAAAAGATACATAATTTTGTTCAACATTAATGCGCCTTTTACATTGTATTATTATCTTCTGAGAGACACCATGCTTATTTCCAGGGAGAAACAAACCATTTAGTTAAATTGAAATCATTTTAAATCTAAATAAACCAGGAGTATACATACTTTTTTTTCTTAACAACAGTAGAAAAACGTCAGTTAGATTCTAGTCTGGACATTGGCTGGGCCATATTAGCAGGCTTATTTGCCTTCACTGAAACCAGTTAAGAGCTTTCAAGGTTGTGTGTTTTGCTGGAAGATCAACCTATATTTCATCTTCAGATTGTTATCAAGAATGTCTCCCATCATTCTACCTCCAATTATTTGAAGTACTATATTCTAAAAGACAGTCCCACAGCATGACTTTTTTACCTCTATACTTCTTCAAATTTCAGCTATTTTCCTGGCTTTCCCTATCATTTTGTAACATATTTAATGTGTTTAGTACTTATATCCTGTTTAATTCCACTTTATTACACATAACGTGAGTTATGGACTTGATGTTTTTATTGTGGGTATTGCTAGGGTCGTTACTGACAACTGGTGTAAATTTTATGTTGCCCCGTTAAAAACATAGATGCTGAGAAAATATTGAAAAACATTCAAAACGTTTCCCCATCATTTAAAAAAACAAAAGGCAATAGAGCTTAAGTGAAGCCAGCCCTCCTACTGTTGAATACAGGGGTGAAACTATCATGCTTTAGAGTTGCGGGTCTAGTAGTGTGCAGCATTTTCCTGGTTAAAGCAATAATTTATGAAATATTTTATATCATGACATTTTAAACAAAATATATTATCTAGTCCAAACATTTTGATGAAATTGTAGCGGGTTTTACTTCTGAATAAATATCCCGTCAGTCTCCTAAACAAACACACAAACAGTATCATTTGACTCAGTGACCTTATGACCTAACCTTTCTATAGAGACTTTTTGGGGCCAGTTCTTCCAAAATAGGCAAAAATATAAAAGGTATACAAGTTTTTCATTGGAAAAATGTTTTAAAAAATGTTTTGAAAATAAGTGAAAAAGCTTTTGCTGTTGCAATGAAGCTGCTATATGTGTAGTCTTAAGAATGAATGTAATTTTGTAGAGTAAACTTCCCTTACAATGAGCACTCTTCATTACAAATTGGGTGTCTGCTAAAAATAAAAAACTTAGCAATGAGCTTCTTAAGAATGTGGAAGCAAATAAATGTATATAAATGTGTCAGGAAAAGAGCAGAATAACAACCAACATATTTGCTTGTCATTTATTTATTTTTTATTTTTGCAAAGAAATCAGGTTAGTTGTTATTCACTTAGATTTTCCCAGTGCAAAGGTGTATCAAAGTATTTTTTGATTTTCTTTTTTTTTTTGGAGGGGTGGGGGGGCTTATCGTATTCATTACTGACACTTAGCTCAGCAGGTTTATGCATCACAGTGCCACACTGCCTTTTTCCCTTATTGCATTGGTTCATTTACATATTGGATTATATGTCAAGACACAGATGGATGCAGACAATTAGCATAGTCGGATAGAATAGGTAAGAAATTTATTGATAAATTGCATTTGTATATAACCAAACTCAATGCGGACCTAAGGCCTGAAGCTTTGTCAGGCGGTATTGACTTTAGGTGCGATGGCAGTGTTATATCTGCTACAGGCAGGGACCCAGTATTGTAAAATGTTGCGGGTGTAAAAAGGTTAGCTAGTATGCCTGCAAAGATACATATATAAGGAAATTTTTGGATGGAGGGTAAAAGCCAGAAAGAACCACTTGTGCACAAGGAGAACATCTAACTCCACAGAAAATGGCTACAACTGGCATTCATACCTAGGACCTTTTTGCTGCTTGGCAACAGTGCTAACAAATGCACCACTGTGCAGCCCTAGAGTTATTTCTGCTGAGCAATTTTCTAAAAAAAAATCTATTCCCTCTGGCAAAAAGTTTCACTTGCCATATTGTTTGTCTATTAAATTGAAATTGCTTCCTCAAGGGCTCAAACACCATTTGTATGCTGCAAGGTAACATGGATGCGATGGATGACACCCAAGCATAAAACACTATTATCTGCTCTATGACTGTATTAAAAAACTAGAAAATTGTCATGATTCCAGCCCTTCAGCTCTACCTTGACTGTGCTGATTACTCATTGCATTCACCTGCACTGGGCTGCTCCTATTTAAACAGCTGCTCGTCACCAGCTCAGTGCGAGATCGTCTGTTGCCTCTGTCACAGCTTTCAAGCCTTGATTCATGTTTCAAGAGAGTTTTTCTGGTTATCTGATCCTGCCTGTTTTTTGACCACAGATTTCTGCCTAGTCCTTCTGCTGTTCGGAAAAGTCCTGACCTCCCGTTGCTGAAACCTGCCTGTCTCTGACTCTGTTTCTGGATTACTGGACTACCCCTGCTTGAAACCCTCCAGTGCTTTACCTTGGATTGTCTCACGCCTCTGCATCTGGTTGGTGGAAATATTCTCTGTCCCCTGTTTGTTCCCGGAACCCCCAAGACCTCCTGTTGTCCACTTCCCCTTCCTCCCTGGCTGGATTTCAGTTCCCTGTGAAACCTCCATTCCTTTCCTTCCAGTCTGACCACTTACTGTGGAACCCCATCTACCCAATTATTGTTTTTATAATAAATCATTTAGTTAACCGTTCTCTTGTCTGGCTGCATTTTGGGTTCTGGCTGATTTGCTTCATCGTTACAGTACGATCTCGCCAGTATGAACCCACAGCCGAATCCCGACTGGTGTGCTAAGGTAGAGGTGGCTATTACTGGCCTAGAAAGAAATGTCCAGGAGCTTTTACAGGGACTTTCTTCTCTTAAGGTCACCCAGGTCCAAGCTAGATCCTCAGTTACTCAACCACTCCCCTCTACTGTCACTCCGACGGCTAACGCTAACAACAAGCCTAAGATTCCCCCCCCCCCCCCCAGAGCGTTTTGATGGGGATCCTGAACAATGCAGACCTTTTTTAACCCAGTGTTCCCTGCTATTTGAACTCCAGCCCTCTGCCCTTCCTTCGGAACGGGCCAAGGTGGCCTATACAATCTATACAAGGCTAAGCTTTGGGGAACTTCTGAGTGGGAGAATGATGCTGACAGCTGTGACTTATTTATAGAGTTTTCTGATGAGATGAAGAGGGTTTTTGATCCTATTTGACCTGAGAGAGAGGCTGCCTGGAGACTCTCTCAGACAGGGCTCTCGACCTGTTACTGACTATATTATCAATTTCCATGCCTTGAAGTCTAGTTGTTTTTGGAATAATGAAGCCCTGTTTGACGTTTTTTACCAGGGTCTGTCAGATGATATCAAGGATGAAATTGCTACTCGTGACCCTCCCAAGACCCTCGAGGCCTTAGAAAGGCTGGCCACGCGGATTGACCAACACCTTCGTGAACGTAAGAGGGAGAGGTCATCATCTAATTATCAAAGACGAGTCTCAACCGTCCATGTCAGTCCAAGCACTATGCCCCAAGTCTTCACTCCTCCTCCTGTTAATACTGAGGAGCCCATGCAACTGGGCAGGACCAGACTCTCCGCTGAAGAGAGGGAGAGGAGATTCAGGAATCAACTATGTTTCTATTGTGGAGAGAGGAATCATCGGGCCTTTAACTATCCGTCAAAAGGACAGGCTCAGTAAAGTTCGGGAGGTCTTTGCTGAGCCCAATCCCTCAGGTCTCAGAACCCTCCCCATAATCGGTGCACCATCAGATTTCCCGACTCTCTTGAAAATAAGGAGGTACCTGTTTTCATTGACTCTGGGGCTGATGGTAACTTTATTGATGTCAGCCTAGCTCATAAACTCACACTGGAGTTGGAACTTCTAGAGAGACAATGTGAGATTTTTGCTATTGATGGCCATCTCATTGATCAAGTAACTCGCTGCACTAAGCCTGTTTCTGTACTCATTTCAGGAAAACACCACAACAGGATCATGTTTCTGCTAACCAGGTCTCCAGAGATTCCAGTGGTTCTGGGACGCCCCTGGCTCATCAAACACAGTCCAGTCATCAACTGGCTCACTGGTGAAGTTCAGTCTTGGGGGCCATCATGCTCCACTATTTGTTTGAGGGAAGCCCCTATCATGACATCTCCCGTGAGATCAACCTTGATTATCCAGACTTGTCTAAGGTCCCTAAGATTTATCATGATTTGTGTGAGGTATTTAACAAATCTAAGTCCACTTCTCTACCACCCCATAGAGAGTGCGACTGTGCCATTGACCTTCGCCCTGGTACTACCCCACCTCGAAGCAGATTGTATTCCATTTCTGGTCCTGAGAGAGGGGCTATGGAGGAATACATTTCTGACGCCCTCAAGGCAGGACTTATCAGAAAGTCTTCTTCTCCTGCAGGTGCAGGATTCGTCTTTGTGGGCAAGAAGGATGGTTCTCTTAGACCATGCATCGATTATCGAGGTCTAAACAAAATTACAGTTAAGAACAGATACCCTCTGCCTCTCATGACTTCTGCTTTTGAGCTCCTTCAAGGTAGTACTGTCTTCACTAAACTGGATCTGCGTAATGCCTACCATCTGGTCCGCATAAGGGAAGGAGACGAATGGAACACAGCTTTTAACACCCCTTCAGGTCATTATGAATACTTCGTCATGCCTTTAGGGCTCACCAATGCCCCAGCCGTCTTCCAGGCATTGATTAATGATGTTTTAAGGGGCATGCTAAACAGATTTGTTTTTGTATACCTTGATGACATCTTAATTTTTTCAAAGGATCTATCTACCCATGTCAAGCATGTTCGTGAGGTTCTTCTCAGGCTTCTCCAAAATAAACTATTTGGTAAGGCTGAGAAATGTTCATTCCATCAATCATCTGTATCCTTTCTGGGCTTTGTCATAGCTCCTGGCAGAATTCACATGGATCCCTCTAAAGTGGCCGCAGTCTTGGAGTGGCCTGACCCATCCAGTTTGAAGGAACTTCAACGGTTTCTTGGGTTTGCCAATTTTTACTGCCGTTTTATCAAGGGTTATAGTTCTGTGGCCGCCCCTCTTCATCAACTCACTTCTATAAAGACTCAGTTCAAATGGTCCTCAGAAGCCAAACAGGCCTTTGACAAGCTAAAACCTCTCTTTACCTCCGCTCCCATTCTGCGTTTTCCAGATTCGTCGAACCCTTTTGTTGTGGAGGTTGATGCCTCGGACACTGGGGTCGGCGCAGTCCTGTCGCAAAGGTTTTCAGATGATGCTAGGTTACATCCTTGTGCTTTTTTTTCTTGCCAGCTTTCGACCTCCGAGAGAAACTATGATGTTGGGAACAGAGAACTGTTGGCTATAAAACTAGCGTTGGAGGAATGGAGGCACTGGCTTGAGGGGTCCACACATCCTTTTACTGTGTGGACAGACCATAAGAACCTGGAATATCTCAAATCTGCCAAGAGACTTAACCCACGCCAGGCTAGATGGTCACTATTATTTAGTAGATTTAACTTCACCCTAGCCTATCGACCTGGCAGCAAGAACATCAAGCCAGATGCCCTTTCTAGACTTCATCAGCTTTCTGTCTGTCCTTCTGATTCTGTTGATCATGACTACATCCTTTCCCCCAAGACCAGGCTAGCTCTTACCAGTATCGAAAGCTTGCTCAAGAGGAGTCGTCAGAAACAACCACCTCCTGTTCAGTGTCCTAAGGGACTTCTGTATGTTTCTGAGGAGATGGTGTCTAAAGTCCTTCAGTTCTGTCATGGCTCTAAACGTTTCTGTCACCCAGGTATTACAAGGACTCTGGCAGTGGTCCAGTCAGGATTCTGGTGGCCCACACTCAGAAAGGACACGCGAGAGTTTGTGTCAGCATGTGCCACCTGCTCCAGAGTTAAGCCCTCTAGACGCCCTCCTGGCGGTGTACTAAGGCCTCTTCCTATTCCACATCGACCATGGTCCCACATCTCAATGGATTTTGTCACCGGCCCACCTCCTTCTCATGGTAACACTGTACTCCTCACTGTGGTTGATAGATTTTCCAAGATGACCCACCTCATTCCTCTCCGCAAGTTGCCCTCAGCTCCTGTTCTCGCTGATGTAATAGCCCGAGAGGTGTTTAGACTTCATGGCATTCCCCGTAACATCGTTTCAGATAGAGGACTTCAATTCATTTCCCGTTTCTGGGGTGAGTTTTGCACCCTTCTTGGCATTGACGTCAGCCTCTCTTCAGGTTTCCACCCTCAGACAGACAGCCAGACAGAAAGGATGAATCAGGAGGTTGAGACCAAATTACGCATCCTATGCATGGATGCTCCCAGTCGCTGGTCCCAGAACTTACCATGGGTGGAGTACGCCATCAATGGGTTACCGTCAAGTGCCACAGGTCTGTCACCATTTCATGTTGTTTATGGCTATCAACTGCCTATTCTCTCTGTTCAGGAAGGGGTTACCCAGGTTCCTGCTTCCCATTTAACAGCACGTTGTTGTCTCAGAGTCTGGAGAAAGGCCAGAGCATCTCTCTGCAAGACCTCGGCTGTCTATGCCCGTAATGCCAATCGTCACAGATCCCAAGCTCCAAGATACCTGGTGGGTCAGAAGGTGTGGTTATCCACTAAGGATTTACCCATCAAGGTAGAGAATCACAAGGTGGCACACGTTTTGTGGGTCCTTTTCCTATTGCCAAGGTTATTAACCCACTAGCTGTGCGTCTCAGTCTACCTTCTTCATTGCGTGTGCATCCCACCTTCCATGTCTCCAAGGTCAAACCTGTAAGGTCATCCAGGTTATCTGATCCTGCCTGTTTTTTGACCACAGATTTCTGCCTAGTCCTTCTGCTGTTCGGAAAAGTCCTGACCTCCCGTTGCTTAAACCTGCCTGTCTCTGACTCTGTTTCTGGATTACTGGCCTACCCCTGCTTGAAACCCTCCAGTGCTTTACCTTGGATTGTCTCACGCCTCTGCATCTGGTTGGTGGAAATATTCTCTGTCCCCTGCTTGTTCCCGGAACCCCCAAGACCTCCTGTTGTCCACTTCCCCTTCCTCCCCGGCTGGATTTTAGTTCCCTGTGAAACCTCCATTCCTGTCCTTCCAGTCTGACCACTTACTGTGGAACCCCATCTACCCAATTATTATTTTTATAATAAATCATTTGGTTAACCGTTCTCTTGTCTGGCTGCATTTTGGGTTCTGGCTGATTTGCTTCATCGTTACAAAAATAATTCAACTAGCAGATGAGGATGGATGCAAGATTCAGAAACAAGCCTTGAGTGCAGCCAAGAAAGAAAAAAGGTAATTTTTTTTCTTTCTTTTTTTTAATTTTAACCATTTACTATATGATAAATATAAATAATCAGTAGGATGCTTCTGTATAGTATACAGTACTGTGTTTCTGATCCGTCTGGGCACATAATCTGAAGAGTTTTATTCTGTAAAACAGTTAACCAATAAAATAGTTCTGTAGGCTGTCTGAGCAGAATTTCATCCCACCTTGATAGAAAATCCAGACTATAAAAACCAAATAAGAGCATAAGCCTGGTAATACAGTTCGATAATACAATCATATTTTGGTGTAGGGGGTTAAGCGACCAATGTATGGAGGCCTCAGTCCTCGACAAATGCTGTCACGAAATCGAATCACAACCTCCTGATGCTTTCTGCACTCCCTTACCCCACTTTTTTCAGACCATTTCCTGTCTGCTCACTGTAACAGATTACTCTGAGGACCCGAAATTTCAGCCGGACACAACAGGTAAGATTCAAAAAGTTTATTGAAAGCTCCGGAAGTCGTCAGGCACAAAACCAACAGCAGCAGACTCAGGAACATCTGAAGGCAGAGAGGTATGTTAGTGGCTGAGCAGAGAACTGAGAGTGATGTAAAACTCAGGGAAAAGGCAGATCAGAGAAATCCGTGAGGCAAAAACGAGATCAGAGCAGCCAGACAGGCAAGTAAGGAACGCCGGACACTACTCACACAAATGCTTTCAAAAATCTGGCGCTGTTTGTCTGTAAGACAGGCGTGCTGCTTACAAAGCCAGATGCGCTGGTATAGCAGGTCAGGGCTGAAAAGGAGCAGGTGAATGTAATCACTGTGGTTAGAGCAGCAGACAGAGATGACACAGACAAACAGCCCAGAATCATGACAGTAACCCCTCCTCAAGGTCCGGCTCCTGACGGACCACCAGGCTGGTCAGGATGAGACCTATGAAAGGTCCTGATGAGACTTTTGTCGATGATAAAATGAGCAAGAATCTGGAAGCGTTCCTCGGGACCATAGCCTTCCCAGTCCACCAGGTATTGGAAACCCGGGCCTCTCTTTTGGGGACTGAAGGATACGGCGCACTGTGTAGACATGCTCGCCATTAATGAGTGAGTGGAGAGGGCCTAGAGGAGGGTTCCAGCTGGGACGTGACTTAGGGCTTGACCTGGGACACATGGAACGTAGGGTGGATTCTCATGGAACAGGGCACCTGCAGTCGAACTGCCACCGGGTTCACCACCTTGGTTATGGGGAAAGGTCCCACAAAACCAGGTGCTAACTAATTGCTCTCCACTCGTAGGGGGAGATCCTTGGTGGAGAGCCAAACCTTTTGTCCTACTTGGTACGCTGTAGCAGGAATATGCTGGCGATTGGCAGCTCTGGCTTGCATTTCTGACATCGCAGTCATGGTTCTTCTGGCTTTTCTCTAAATGCGCTGGCATCTCATGGCGGCAGCATGAGTAGATGGGACCTTAGCCTCCCTTTCTTGGTGGGTGAACACCGGTGGCTGGAATCCATAAGCGACGTAGAAGGGAGACAGACCAGTGGTGCTGGATGGAAGGGAGTTGATGGCATGCTCCACCCACGGTATGTTGTGCGACCATTTGGCGGGATCAGCTTCACATAGGATACGTAGCTAGGTCTCACCCTCTTGGTTAACCCTCTCAGATTGTCCATCAGACTGAGGGTGAAAACCAGAAAACAGACTGACGGAGACAACCAACATAGAGCAGAACTATTTCAATAACAAGAAATGAACTGAGGACCTCTGTCAAAGACAATGTCAGTGGGTAGACCATGGAGGCGGAAAACCTCACGTGCCAAAATTTTCCCAATCTCTTTGGCTGGGGGGAGCTTCTCCAGCGGAACCAGGTGGACCATCTTTGATAACCTGTCAACGATAGTGAGAATGACAGTATAACCATTAGATGGAGGCAAGCCTGTGATGAAGTCCACGGCGAGGTGAGACCAAGGGCATGATGGGATGGGTAGAGGCCGCAGCAACCCCAGGGTGGGCGTCTTGAGGACTTTACTTTATTGCACTGATGACAGGACGAGATTAACTCTTTGACATCTTTGGTCAGGGAATGCCACCAAAATTGAGACTGGGTCATCTGTAGGGTCTGATTGATTCCAGGATGACAAAAAAGGCATGATTTATGGCAGAACATGAGTACCTGCTGGACAAGGTGGTCCTGAACGGACAAGTGATCTCCAGGGCATGCATCCGGGGGTGGAAGATCCTGGGGGGCGTCCCTGATTTCTTTCTCAAGATCTAGCATGTTGACCAAAAGTCTTACAGCCTCCGGAAGGACAAAATCCTCCACACCATTGGTCTTGGCATCAGACTTTTTACAGATTTTGGAGAGAGCATCAGGTTTAACGTTCTTGGTCCCAGGTCTGTAGCACAAGGAGAAGTTAAAACGTCCAAAACATAGTGACCACCTGGCTTGTCGGGGGTTGAGTGTCTTAGCAGACCTGAGATACTCCAAGTTTTTATGATCGGTCCAAACAATGAATGTTCCTTAGCTCCCTCTAGCCAGTGTCTCCACTCCTCCAAGGTGAGCTTAACAGCATGAAGTTCTCAATCTCCAACATCATAGTTTTGTTCAACTGTGGAGAGGGTCTTAGAGAAAAAAAGCACAAGGGTGAACACAGCCATCAGTAGATCTTGGACTAAGGAGGTTGAAGAGGTGTAAAATTCACACTTATCTGCCTTAACAAACAGGAGATTTTGGAGCAGGTGAAGAAGGACACAACGGACATGGAGTTTGTGGGACTTGAGGGTTGGTGAAAAGATTAGAATGTCATCGAGGTAAACATATACAAAATGTCCCACCATGTCTCTAAGGACATCATTAGCCAGTGCCTGAAATTCAGCTGGGGCATTGGTCAGCCCGAAAGGCATGACCAAATATTCATAATGTCCAGTAGGAGTGTTGAAAGCAGTTTTCCACTTGTCCCCCACTCTGATTCAATGGGTAATTGAGGGGATTGGATGATATTTAAAGTAATCCTCTCACAATGATTTCCCCCAATAGATAAAATGATGCTTTCAGTGACTTGGCTGGTGTGGGATAAGTGGTGTCCGTCCAAAGCAAAGTCATTGTGCGAGGATGAGGCAGGACAGAACTTGATACCGAGCTTCTTGGCAAACGACTTGTCCATAAATTATGTGTCAGCTCCATAATCAATGACACCTGATGAGAAATGGAAGAAACCACAAGGTTAGCCGGAAAAGAGTTCAGGGAGGTATGAGTGGAAACACTACTCTTGCTCAGCAGAGAACCTCTCAAACCTTTCTTAGAACATTCTGTGACCCTGTGTCCCTTCTCTCCACAATAAAAACACAGGTTGAACTGTCTTCTCTGAATGCGTTCTGGTTCTGATAGTCTGGTGTGGCCCATCTGCATGGGTTCAGGAGCAGAAGAATTCTCATGGGGTGCTGAAACACCTCTCTCAGGTACATGGGGAGCAGACCATCTGGAAGGTCCTGCCTGAACCCCCCCCCCCCCCCCCCCCCCCCCCCCCCCCCCCCCAATGACCTCTCTCCCTTCTCCTTTCAGTGAGCTGAAGGTCAATGTGGGTGGCTAGATCCTCTAGCTCCTTTAAGGACTTGGGATAGTCGCGGGTGGCGAGTTTGTCCTTGATTTCTTCCTTGAGACCTTGCATGAATACGTCCATAAGGGCCTCCTGATTCCACTGACTATCTGTAGCCAACAAATAAAAATCAATGATATATTGGGCGACACTATGGTTTCCTTGCTTGAGAGATAGCAGTCCCCTAGCTGCTTCTTGTTCGGGCATAACAGGGCCAAAAACCCTAATGAGTTCTTTAGCAAATGCTGCATAAGAGTTGCATGAGGCATTCTGCAATTCAGCAGTGCCCCATTGCTATGCTCTGCCTGCTAACAGTGAGATCACAAATGCCACCTTTGATGGAAATAATGATAGCTGAAGCTCAAAATGAATCTCACACTGGGTCAGGAAAGCTCTGCACTGATAATGATCGCCTCTGAACAGTTCAGGAGGAGTCAGACAGGGCTCTCTAGTGGGTGTAACTGGTACTGCAGGCCGAGAGGGAGGCTCTAAGGGTGGAGGAGTCTGGAGGGCACTGGAAGAAAACAGGTTACGTAACACGCCCCGAATTTCATTCATGCCTGCATCAAGTCTGGTGATTGAATTCTCAACACCAAGTCGCTACTGTTGTGCCGGCGAAGGGTCCATTTTGGACAGATTTTACTGTAACGGATTACTCTGAGGACCCGAAATTTCAGTCGGACACAACAGATAAGATTCAAAAAGTTTATTAAAAGCTCTGGAAGTTGTTTGCCAGGAAACCACCAACGGCAGACTCAGGAACCTCTCAAGGCAGAGAGGTTGGTTAGTGGTTGAGCAGAGAACTAAGAGTGAACCTCAAGGAAAAAGTCACTAACCTTGTCCGAATCCGTAATGGAATCAGAAAGCTAAGTTCCGGTTCCTCAGAGTGTAGATGGGGTAAGAGCTGGAAAGCTCCCACAGGTTCTCAGAGTTATAAACCCGATGACTGGGCAGGATGCGGTGGTCAGGGGACAGAAACTGGCTCAGAGCCGTGAGAGCAGATAGCGGCAGCAGGATCTGAGGGTGAAGCTTGTATCTTAGTCCGGGGTACAGAAACGAAATAATGCACGGGAAGGAAGATACAGGCTGACAGATCCAGGGGTTAGGCAGGGAGGGTTGGTCAGGAGGTAGAAGCAAGGTCGTATTCCAGAAAACAGAGGCCAGTGAGGTATCCAACAAGGGCAAGGCAGAGCAGAGAAATCCGTGAGGCAAAAACAAGATCAGATCAGGCAAGGAAGGAACATTGGACACTAGTCACACAAATGCTTTCGAAAATCTGGCACTGTTTGTCTGTAGGCGTTGTTGTGATTATGAATATGAATATATTATTTAATATTAATACTTTAATATTTTATTAAATTATATTTCTGTCTGTTAAGGGTTGTCCTGTGAATATCAGCCCAATAAGGCGTTGGTATTAGGAAAAAATTGAAAGGTATGAGCCAAGCTCTGGCGTTATTGAACAGCAAAACTTTGTACACACACAATGAATTCACACAATTTCTTAAAATACAAGACTTTATTAACAAAAATATGTTAACTCAAAGTCAAACATATTTCAATCAACAAACTCTTTACTATGCTAAAACAACCTGACTAAACTACCAAGTAGAATGAAAGAATAAGGAAGAGTAATTGGCTATGTACAATATAAACAAGTGAATCAAAGATAGTTGAAAACCATGACCAAAAGAGTGATGCAATATTATCATGCAATATTTATGTTTGACAAGCAAGGATTATCTTGAAGAATCTGGAAATTAAGTTAAGTTAGTCTTGGAACCAACTTACTCAATAATTGGTATACCTTTAAACAACCATTCACAATGCAAGATCAGATGAAACATTTTGAGAAAACATTTTTTTTATTATTATTATTTGCTGTGTAAAATCAACCTTCTGGATGACCAATTCTCAACCATGTTTAATTAGTTGCCTTTATTTATTGAAATAATATTGATGGAAACATTAAGCAAATATTAAAATAATATTTAAGGAAATTTTGACTAAGAACCAAATCTTTTTGGATAAATGGGTCTTAATGGTATTTACTTGGTTATCAAGTTTAGTAAAATAATATTTAGGGAAATATTATTTCCTAGATTGAAACTAACAACCTTTTTGGGTAAATGAACTTTAGCTGACTCATAGTAGGCAAGTACATGCTCTTAGCTGTTAGCGGTTGGGGCTTACAAAATAAACTTGTAAGTTATCTTCAGAATCAAACACATACCTTTAAAATACTACTAATAAAAGGGTTAAAATGCATAAGCGTGGACAGCGCGTTATGGCCGATCTTTGTTTAAAATCACCCATTAAATAAAGTTTGTCTTAGCTTTAAAAACACAACACAGAACAAATAAACTGAGTACATGCGCTGAGCAGCTAATCTGCTAGCATTAAGATAGCTGAGTTCTCAACACAAACAAACCAAACGTCATAAAACGAAAAATGTTAAGATTATTTCATTCTAAGCTACTCTTCTCTGCCCAAACACTACCTCTTATGTGAACCGTGCTGACGAGAAGTTGTCCGGGGCGAAGAAGTTGGGGAAAGCATCCACAGTGAACAAAGGGTTAACTTGCCGCTAACCTCCGTAGCTGTGGGATGGGGAGGCTCGTTCTGCCGAGCCGGCTGGACTGCACGTTACTGCTGTAGCCACGGTGATGCTGTCCATTTCTACCCCAAAAATGATGCAAAAAATCCAAAATCTTAATATATTTTTAATACAGTAAAGATAGTAGATTTTTACATTTTGTAAAATGACAAATCTACAAGCCAGGAAAATTTGGTGTTTAGCAAAGAAGTTAGTTGGGCAAATCACAGACATAGTAGAATAGTGATTCCTAAAGTTGGGGTCGTGACCCCAGTTGGGGTTAAAGATGAAAAAGTGTGGAATCTTGGAATCCTCTAAAACAATTAAACTAAATAACAAAAGGGAATACATTAACTATTGATGCTGGTTTTGTTATTATTTTAATCCTGTTAAAATGAATTAGTAGAATTGCATCAGAGATTAATTGTTGGGGCCCACTTTAGTAGAAGAATAAATTCAAGTCCACAACCAGAAAGATAATCCTAAATTAACATGCCCACTTTAGCAACCATCCATTACTTGGGTGCACAACGTTGTGGACAGTTTCAGTTAGCATAAATAGCAGAATGAACTTGCATAAAACCTTTTGCATAAACTCCGGGTAACAGCCAATGGCAACATGCTGAATATGGCAATACTTGGTCAAAGAGGTTTATTAACAGATGTTTAAATCTGACCTTTAAAAGTCACCTGATTGGCCTAGGGAACTCAGATTTTAAGGATATATGCCTTGAATAAACATGAAAATTTTTTCTGCTGTTACTTATTACAGTACCTGTCTGGAAGTACATCACTCTATTTTTTTTTAAGTCTGTTATTTAAGCTAACACGTTTACCTCTGAATCTCTTTTGACTGATGCAGTAAAATTGTGTCCACTTCTTTATTACAACTTGCCTATGAAAACTGTAATCTGTTGTTCAAATCATTTGAAAAATAATAAATAATAATAGAATCTTTGCTCTAGAGGTATGACAAAAATCTAGCTTATATCAAACAAAGTACTGGTCATCTGAGAATGTTTCAAGATTTTTATGATAGCTTCTGCGTTTTTAGTGATTTTGTATTATAAAAGATGGGTGTCCTCAGAGGAGAGTCCTATCATCTTGAAAAGATACATATTTCCTTGACAGGTAAATTAAAAGCCTATTACAAAGGTCAGAGCAAGTTCAACAGTAAGATGTGCTAAAAACTACAATGTCATGTCAGGCAATGGGGAACTTTGAAGTTCAGAAACAAATTACTTTCCCTAAATCTTTCTTGCAATTCAATTTAAAACAGAACAACTACCTCTTAATTCATCACGTTTATTTTTTTCACTCAAAGACACCAGTTACTGAATGCACCCAGTTACATTTATTAAGACTGATGTCAACACACTTTCAGTTTTATAATGAACATTCTGTTTCAGATAATGTAAATCAGAATTAATAACTCTATTTACAAAAGCTGCTACTGTAATAAAAAATGTGGTCTGTTCAAAATACCTTACTGTCTGTATTGCACAGAAGAGAGCCCTACGAACAATCATAATTGGGCTATTGATTATACATAACTCACTTTGTCTGATTATGATTACAGTTTAATATTGACTTTCTATGCACGACGAAGTCACCCTCCTGGTGTCACTCTTGTTGACTTGTATGATCTATGATTCATCAATACCATTGATCCTCCCAAAGTTCATCCATCCATATGTGACTGGCACACCAGTATTTTACATAAAAGAGATTGAGGGGAGGCAATCTGCATGTCAGCAAAATGTCACCATAATTGAGCTTGGCTGATTTTATTGTCCTTTAACGAAGTTCTGACTGTTTTATAAACAGGGCTGGGACAAGACATATCAGTCACAAGGGAGACTGGTAACATTACCAAGGACACGAGCAGCTCTCATTTAAAGGACCAGCTGATATTCTTTCTGTCTGAGTGTCTGCCTGGGTCTATACATTTTAATATCAAAGATGATCTGAGAAAATAGAGAAAAAGAAACATTCTTTAGTTTACTGAAAGAAAAAAAGCTGTTCAAATCAACCTCATCTTATGTGAAAAAGAAGCTGTCGATTGGCCCATCTTTAGCCACACTATCTCCTTTTTTTTTTTAGATCTGGACCTGCTGGTGTGTTTTGGATCATTGTCTTTCTTCATAACCAAAGTGCACTTCAGCTCATTGTCACAAAATTGATGTCTGGACATTATCCGTCAAGATTTTCTCGTAGGGAGCAGAGTGTTTGTTTTCATCAATAATGGCCAGTCATCTACTGTAGTATGTTCTGAAGCAGCAAAGCAGTCCCAGACCATCACACTACCACCACCTGTCATGTGTTGTGGTAGAGCTGGATCCATGCACAGAAGAATAGTTCTTGAAGATGAAGAATTATCCAGAAAGAACTGTTAATGGAAAAGACCCAAGATGAAATGGAGATGACAAAAAACTGAGCAGGCAAGACTAGAGAAGGACGTTAAAACAGGCATGGAGAGTATTAAAAGGATGTGATGAGGAGGTAAGGAAACTGACTGACTTATACCTGCTGGTGAGGTGACAGTGACATGGGAACAAGGTGAGTCTAATCAATAGAATGCACTGCAACATAGGTGGGACATAAACTGAGCTATGAGAAAATGACTGACAAACACAGAAATGATTACACAGGGATTCAAAAGACTGACACTAAAATATGAATCTAACCCAATACACAAAGTATCAAACCGATGTAAGGACCAAAGGACTTAAAACAACAGGCTGAACATAGAACAACAAAAGCCAAAACAAATCATAGCCCAAAATAATCCAAATACAAAACCCATGTAACAATCAAAATATAAAGACCAATGGTTCGTGACACCACCATCTTTAATGGTTGGTATGATGGTCTTTTTCTAAAATGTTGTGTTAATATTTTCACCAGATCTAACTTGGTGCACAGCTTCAAAAATGTGTGTATTGCCTGCCAACAGAATGTCTTCCCAAAAGTCTTGAAGCATCAAGAGGTATTTTGGCAAAAATCGGACACCCCTTTTGTGTTCTTTGTGGCCTGCTGTGGTTTCAGCACTGGAAATTTCCCATCAGTACTGCTTTTGTCTAGTCTCTTTCAACCTGTTGAATCATGAACACTGACCTTAACTGGAGCAAGTTATGCCTGCAGGCCTTTGGATGTTGGTTTTTGTAATTTTGTGACCTCCAGAATGTATCGTCGATGGGGTTAGGGCTAATGTTTATAGGCCTAGGAAGGTTCACCATGTGAATAATGGCTGTCCCTGTGGTTCACTGAAACCTGTGAATGTGTTGCTTTTTTAAATCTTTTAGCCTACTTCATCTTGTCAGACAGGTTCTATTTAAGTGATTTATTTATTTTAAAGGTATGGAAATAATCAGGCCTGGTTAAGGCTAATGAAATTGAATCAAAAATATTTGTGGACCACAGGTGATTCATGATTTCAGAAGGGGAGCAAATGTTTTTTTCACACAGGGCTGGGTTATTATGGAAAGTTTTTCCTTTAATAGATAAAAAACTCAGTTGAAAATTGCTTTTGGTATTTACTCAGGTTATCAGATTAAACTTTAGTTATTTTCTTAGTTATTTTCACAGCACTATACTCATCTGTGCAAAAGTCTTGTGTCATCATTTATTCATTTTCTGTTTAATAGTGTTCTTAACTAATTTTCAGCCAAGAACCCCAGCATTTTCAGAAGAATGTTTTTTTTATTATTATTATTATTAAACCACTTGGCTCGGACCTAGAAATCAATCTGACATCAGTCAAAAAATGAACCGCTTAACATAAAACAGTCAGTGTAACAAAGAACCTGTCTTATACGGGATCTTTAGGCACTTAGTTGCTACCAGCCTGTCGCAAAGGCCCAGTTTGCTGCCATTTCTTCAGTTTTAGTTGAATATTTAAGAATTAAAACTGTTTAAGAGACAGAAAATAGTATTTTAGCACCAGCAAAGTGTTTCAAATGAGCTATCAGTTGAAAATAAGATGCATCTCTCAGGTCCAGTGTCAGGTCTTTGACCTGCTGTAGATCATGACTTTGTTTGGCTTGTCCACTATTCTCAACTGTACAATACATGATACTGTTCTGGTACAAGTACTGGAGAGAGTCTGGCTGCTTGGAAACAAAGTATAATTTAATTAGGGGGCAATTTTCTTTTGTACAGTACTCTACCAGTTCATCCTATCACACTGGCAACACTAGATGTCTCCTCAGAACTAAAGGAAACCCATAAAGCAACAAGAATGACAGCACATACAGGCTAATTGGAAAGAGCCTGTCACTGATTACAGACAAACTTGTGCTCTGTGTGTGTGTGTCTTGTCTGCAACTCGCATGTGTGCACAGTCATTCGGGCCACACACACCTGCATATCCCTAGCAATTGCTCTGCTGCTGGACACCACTATGACAGTGGGCTGCCCTCAGAGGTCTCTGGATATCCAGTGTAAATCCAGCCTAGTGAAGCTGGGGGAAAAAAGCTAATAATATGTTATTGCACACTAGGTCCCCCCTGTCGCCTCTCCATCAGAGCACCACTGTCACCTAACACATGGACCACAGTGTGATAACGGACAATAATGTGGAGGAGCTGAGAGTGAGAACTCCACTCTGCCTCCTGAGTGGTAAAAGTGCTGAGAGGAAAGTACAGGCCGGATGCTGCGGACCAGTTCTGACTGTGAGGCTGCGTGTCATCCTATCATGAACTGCTGGGCCCCCCTTCCCCTGGCTGATCATACTACCATCTATTTTCATCAATCATAAAGGGTCAGTCTTCAGTAAAGAGGGTGGCCTTTGTGGTCTTTCTCTGGAAATGGCTTCCTTTTCCACAGAGAGGTACGCCTAATTGATGAAAACTACTCTGCAGCTTTGTTTTTGTTATTACCATTTTCTTGGCATCCAGAAATGTAAACCAGCTACACACCGAGGACCATTGCCTAATTGTTTCATCATGATGTGTTTATTCATATTTAATGTAGAGGCATTTTCTCCTGCAAAAAACAGTCATTAGTGGGAGCATCAAGAAGAAATAAATAACTAAGGCTGCTGTTGAATCTCTCAAAGAGAATCTCAAATCATGACTGACTTCAGGCATGTTTGCAGTTAGTTAAAGCACTGCTGCACACAAACCCATGAACTATTGTTATGGTTTCTTTGCTTAGAACAAAGTTTTTAAAATATCTTAACAGTAACAACTCGATTTTCCAACCTAAACATATTAAATATGCTTCCTTTGATCAGCCTGGTATTTATGGTTTCCCTGCAGAGAGATGTTTAAACACTGAAAACAAGAGCAGGAGAAAAACAGTGTAAATGTAAAAAAACAAACTGGTGTAACTTTAAGCCAGAGTGAGGCCTCTACTGGCAGCTGAGTGCAATGTCATTCCCTTAAACTCCCAACATGAGCTTATTAGTAAAAAGGAGTTGTTGCATATGTTTGTAAGTATTTTAATATAGTTTGCACATACAGTAGATATATAGTTTACATTTGCTTTAGGGCAAATATAATTAAATTTTCATGCAGCTCCACATCATTAATGAAAGCTTTGTGATTAACATAAGAAAAAGTTATCACATCAGGCATCACAGCAGCTTTTACATTCATCAGAAAAAATGTTTACTTCTGCAAATTACATTCTGCCTTTCTAATTGTAATTACTGTATGACTGAAAGGGCACAGGGGCATTTTATTTTCTGTCTGATGATTGAATTCTTGACTCCTGACTGAGTTGTTTTTTTGTGGCATAGCCACAACCTTTGTGATTTTCCCAGCCTCACGGGAACAATTTCCATTATTTACTTGACTATGACCCCGTATCATGACCCCTCAAGTCTCCCATTCTCCAAGATCCTACTTTGAAATTGCTCATCTAATGGCGACCAGCATTTTTTTTTTACTGGACTGTAATGAATGTTCCAATTACGCTGAAGGTGATGAAGGCGATTTTCCTATAATAGAGGAAGTGATTGGATCTCACACACTCCATTTCACTGTCTCTTCTCCTTCCTTTGCTCTTCAGGCATTTCCACAGACCTATGGTCACCAACTTTCATTTGGGGCGGAAGCTAAGCCTCCACTTGTGGTAATGCCCCCTCTCAGAGCCCAGCCAACGCACCAGTGAGGTGCCTGCAGAATTAAGTGCTTGCAATAAGTGAATTCTTTTTGGGGCAGAAATGTATCAAATGACCTTTCCACTTCTCGTAACACGTGGTGCACATTACCCCAGAGAAACAGTCCTGTTGTAAATACTTGTCAAAGAAAAATTCTAACTAATTGAAATCATTTCCATGTGTAAGGGTGAGGCAGATCCCACCTTAGGTGTGTCATAGAGGTCAAAAGATGTTTGGAGTGTATAGTGGAGTCAGGTGATAAGAACTCCGGTCATACTATGCTAAATGACTGCCAAAGCTCCATAAAACCAATTCAAGGGCAGATGAGTATGAGGGCAAGGAGAAGCGGAAAGAGATGAGGGGGAAAAAGGCATTGTCCCCAGTGAGCTGCATTCTGACAGCAGTAACGACAGTCACTATCCTCAGAAATTGCGCTGTTTTGGATCATTCAAGGCTGGGCACATTTTTCACTCCCCCCCCACATCTGATTAAAAGGTTGCTTGTAGAAAACTGAAGAGTCTCCATGGAGGTGGCATCCTCCTGCTTGACTGAATGTGGGGCATTTCACCCAGTTTTCCGCGGCACAAGAAACAGGAGCTTATCTGACGGCAGAAGCTTGCCTGTCTGCCTGCCAAGGAGGGATGTGGCTTTAAGAGGGCCATACATGCTGTTGATTAGTTTCACTGAGCTCGTATGCAGAAACCAATAAATTAAATATGAATAAATTAAAAATGTACTCTAGCAGAAAATTGCTTGGAAAACAACCGCCTCCCCATTAAAATATGTATAGTAATGCCTTTTATGTGAAGTAACTTGGGATTAGATATCACTGTAAATTAACACGCCACCCAACCGTAGTCGAGAACTTTTCACTTTTAACAAGGACTTATAAAAGAGGTATTTACTCCAGTGTGTTCAGTAATTAATTTGATATTCAAATGAACCTACAGTATGCATTGTAATTGCAAATATCCTAAATAAGAGTAGTTCTAAAAAGGGGGTAGTGTCAACAAAGATTGATGAGGCTTACTTTGAAATCG
The DNA here is from genome assembly GCF_021462225.1 of Girardinichthys multiradiatus. Taxonomy (NCBI): domain Eukaryota; kingdom Metazoa; phylum Chordata; class Actinopteri; order Cyprinodontiformes; family Goodeidae; genus Girardinichthys; species Girardinichthys multiradiatus. Next base: position 26,389,034 of record NC_061797.1, read on the forward strand.
CCATCTGTTTCAAATGTTTGCTTGACATGAATGCAGCCCCTCCTTTTTCATTTTTTGGAAATATAGGGATCATGGATCGTAGCCATGTTTATATTTAGTTGTTTTGCTTTTGAGAGGACGGGGGTGGGGGGTTCCCAAATAGCAAGGCTTTTTTGCACAGAAGGGGATCAGTAACATCAGGGTGTTTGATAGATAACGTCTCCGCAATGTTTCCATGACATTGTAGCCATGTTAGCTCATTACCACAATGTCACAGCAGCAGTGTGAGGATGTTGTGTTGGGGGGTGAGGGTGGTCGGTTGGGAGAAGGAAGGAGGGGGGGTGGTCAGCTGCAGGTATTGGGCTTCTGCAGATGAGCTGATTAATTGAAGAGAGCTCTATTAGGTTATGGAGATGCAATCCCCCTCCTCCTCCTCCTCCTCGCTGTCTTCAAGCAGTTCAGTACTCAGTGTATAAAGGTAGAGGAAGCCAAGAGGGGTGTGCAACAAAGGGAGGGGAAGCATCCTTGCCTCTTTTGACATTAGCTTGAGCACATTCATTTCCACCACCGTGTGACTCTAGCCACAAGTGCCCCTCTGTACCCCACCTTTGCAAGGAGTGACACTCTCTTTGGTCTCCAGAACGGGGCTGCAGAGTTTTAATCCCTTCAACCCATCAACCCACCCACCCATACCTCCATCTGGCAGCAGCACTGCTGGAGGAAAAGAGGGGGACTTCTGGGGGTGTGGGCAAAAGGGTGGTGCCGAAGTTGAAGGGGGGTTATCGCATCCCTCGTTCCATCCCGACGAATTTTCTAATTTCCTTTGCCTCTGTGCTTTGTCCTAAATTCACGCCCCTAACCTATCCACCATACAGCTTCTCATGTGCCCCCCTCCTGTCCTCATCTCCCACCTCTGTTCGGTGTTGTTTTGGCACGTTAAGAAACTAAATAACTAGAGCCTAATGTTTACCTCCCTTAAAACGCGCAGATAGATTTGTGCATCTTTACATCTTAAAGTTATGGTAAAAATAAGTAGCTTTGTTTCCATATTCTCATTGAATGTCCCTAACTTTAAAACACACAAGCATTGCTTCTGATTTACTGTTTGGACATTTTGCATTCAAAAATAATGTATTAAATTAGGACAAGAAAATGATTATCATGCGCAGAAATTCTATCTTCCCAGGAACAAAACTGGCCCATCAGGCAGCTATTTAAATAGATTTTATTCAAATGTGCCATACATTTACCCAAGCACACACATCATTATGTGTGTGCTTTTTGTTAATTTCTCAAATTATTTAAAAACAAAATTACAAGACGGCACCCAACAGGAGCCATGTCTCAACAATTTTATTTCAACGCCTTCGACCGTCGAGTTGTAAGCATACAACATATTAATTAGAGACAGATTACATGGAAATAACATTTTTTAATGGGCAGTGGCTCAAGCACTCAATTCTAATTACACATCCTCATGCTGAAAATTAGGTAGCTTTAGGTACAGCTCAAATTAATGAATTCAGCAGCTAACTACAGCTCCATCTGCTGTTTTTTTAACAATCTGAGAAAACCAGAGACATTCAGTGTGTCAGTAATGCTGCAGTAGCAGAGCAGTCTTTTTTTTGGCAAGCAGCTTTTATCAACAATCGCTTGTGTCCTAAAAACATAAATGTAAAAATGAGCAGGTTACATTCCCACAAGCCTGTGGAGGAACATGGGGCCCCATTGTTGGCACTCATTCACTTCAAGATGCAAATGGGTGGATTTGAAATTCACCCTCTGTGTGTTATGCTTGGATACGTTAATGTTGTATCTGTGCATGGGATTATTCTCCCTACAGCGGGGGGGAAAAAACTGTGCTTGAATGGCAGTGCCCTCAAAGTAGCTGCTGCTGCTTTCAGTGGCCTCCAAACGAGATTAGACCCATGGCTGCCCTCAGTCCCAATCCTCTGCATTTAGATGGAGCGTAACCAGCCTGTGTGACAGTTTCTCTGTTTTGACACTGAGTGGGTGCAGTCACTGCATATGCAACGCTTTGGGATTGAGAGGTCAGAGCACAAAGGGAGAAAAATCCCTGTGTGTTCTGAAATTATAACCAAATCAATCATTTGTAATCTGTTTTAGCCTCTGCACAGTTAAATATGTAATTATTAAAACACAAATCACGCTCTGGCTGTGTTTGTGTGCACATATGTAAAATCACTTTACCACACAGTACATTTAGCCTAGTGTCACATCTGTTTCAGGTTTGGCACATTTCATCTTTTATGTTCCTTTGTGTGCATGTAGTAGTGAAACTAGATAAGAATAAATGTAAAAACGTTTCCCAGATGACTTTTTTCATTGAATCTGTTTTGTTTCTGTAAGTTAATGGTATCAGAAGACACTGATATTCCTTTTCCCAGTTTAACCTCTATAAAATACATTTTAGCTGATAGGGGATCTTACACCCCTAGCTGTGCAAAATCTTGCTTTTGTCTAGCTGGATAAACAGTTCAGAGTAAGGCCTTCTTATTTGGCATAAGGCAGCACTGCTCAGGCTGAACCCCTAAGTGCAGTGGGTTTGGACATATTGAACTATTTTCACATTGCATATGAGGCCCATTCTTTTGACACTGCAGCTACTGCTTTATCTCTAGACAGCATAATAAAGGTTGCACCACTGATAGTGCTTACATTCATATCTGCTAAAAACAAAAATAAAAAATAGAGCTGCATAAATAGTAAAAATACCAAACTACTACTATTCCCTCTTACATTTTTTCATGTGAGTTGACTCTTTTTTTCTTGTTGGTTTGTTTTTTTGTTGTTTTTTTGTTCTTTTTCACTCTGCTGGGTTGCAGAGGCATTTCTGCTTTACTGCTGGACGAATGTCCCTTCTCGTCTGCCTTCGTTGAGTCACAGGTAGGGTTCTGACCTGTGCTGAAATCCTTCTTGTCCTCAGATTGGTGTGGAGTTGCACTCAGCTGCGTGGACCATTTTTCACCACTAAAAGACTGTAGAAATCAGATACATACTCATCTTATTTATCTGAAATAAGCATAAAATTAACATAAAACACCTAACTGCCTGCACTTTTATCAACATCCCTTTAAGAGGAAAATCTGGCACCATCTAGTGGTGATTCAGGATCACATACAACATAAAAGAACAAAGCAAATGAGAAAAGCTATATATCAGGAGATACTGGTGCTTTCAAACTAAGAATCGAACATGTGACTTATTATAATTTAATATATAAAATTAAGATTTAAAAAGAGACTAAACTGAAAAGATCTGGGGGTTCGACAAACTCTTGCAGTGGGCACCAGTGCTGTTGTGTCAGAAATGTTAGGTTGTATTGCCTTGCAAAAGTATTCTTTCACATTTTGAAAAGACACAACCATAACATTCTATGTATTTTATTTGGGTTTTATGTGGTAAACTAACTCAAAATTGTGACTTGGTAACAAAATGATACTTGGCTTTCAAACTTATTTCCCAATAAATATCTAGAAATTCAGTTTCAGAAATTCACAATTATACCCCTAAACAAAATCTGGGGCAACCAACTACCTAAGTCACCTAAATAGTACACCAGAGCAAAATTGTATCTTAGCATAAATAAAGCAGTTTTGTTAAGGTTTGGTAGAGAAAGTTAATAAACAAACAGGGTCATGAAGACCGAGGGTTACAGCACAATGGTCTGGGATAACGCTGCAGAGAAGTTTAAAGCAGGGTTAGGTTTTAACATAATATCTCAAGCTTTGAACATGGACCACTGTTAATCATTTCCATCATCTGAAAATGGAAAGAGTATGGCCACAAAGAGATTACTGTTCACCTAAACTGAAAAGCATTAATCAGAGAAGCATCCCAGAGGCTCATGGCAACCTTGGAAGAGCTGCACAGATCCACAGCTCTGGTGGGAGAATCTGTCAAAAGGAAACGTATTAGCTGTGTAATCAAAAATTCCGGCCTCAACAGAAGAATAGCTTGAAGAAAAACTATTGTTAAAAGAAAGCCATAATGAGTCTCATGTGTGAGTTTGCTACAAACTATGTAAGGAACACAACGAAGGTGGAAGACGGTGCCCTGGTCAGATTTGAACGAAACTGAAATCTATAGCCTACATGCAAAAAACACATCACTCTGAACACACCAGGACTACAGTGCTTGTGTATTCACACTGCTAAAAACATAGTTCCACAATGCAGGTAAGGATCAGTGCAAAGCTGGTTAGAGAGATATCTCAAAAATATTTGTGTTCACTAATGTTCTCTACCAACAATATTCAGATGTACCTGTAAAAAAATGAAAACCAGGTATAATTTTTCTATCACATTACAAATTTCACTACTTTGTGTTGGCCCATCACATAAAATCCCTTACATTTTGTCACACTGAAGTGTGTGACAAAATGTAAAGAAGTATAAAGTGGTATGAATACTTTGCAAAACACTGTATTGCAGCAGAAACAGCTTTAGCGATCACAAACAGCATGTGAACACATTAGAAGATTCTTAAATGAAAAAGTTTCGATGCAGCACACTGCGAGGTCAGTCTTGGTCAGAACTGTGTTAAACAGACAAACGGTACCAGTTTGGTAGATGTGGAAGGTCTACAGGGGCTGTGTTCAGGGCGGATCTCAGCATTTTTCTCACAACTGCCATCTCTCTCTGAAGACAGGTCAATAAAAGCCAGGCGTGGCTCCAGCATGTCCTTTGAAGATGTGTACGGAGAGGCATTCTCAGTCTCTGTTCCTGCTGAAAAACATTTTGTTATCAGGACACCTAATTTTCATTTGACTGTAATTCTTCTGAGCTACTTGATAACCCAACAGTTTCCTATATATTAATGTTAGTTTATATTAATATTTCATTATTTGATCAAGGTGCCAGGTCAGTTCTTCTGTTACTAAATAATCAAGCAAAAAAGGTTGCAACTTTTGCTTTGACATTTTTCAAGTTCTTAAGCATTTTTATAAATTCGTAAGTTTACTCTCTGTGTCTAACAGTAAGAAAACTGTTCATGTTAATAACATGTTCAGTCATTTATCAGCATGGAAAAATGGCTGAAGAGTAACTTAGACAAACTAATGTGGCTTCATCAACATGCTTTAGGATCATGACTGAAATTTGTGGTGACAAATTTAAGAAAGTTTATTTTCCGTGGATTGCTGAACAAGGGTCATATGTGTGCAGATGTGGCTGCAGAGAAGAACCACTCCAGCATTAGAAAAATGTTTCAGATGCTCCAAAATCCCCTAAACGTTCAAAGCAAATGTTTGCTTTTGCTTCAGCGGAGGTCCAGCATTACCTCTGTTTACTTCCTGTTAGGACTTGAGCAATGGAGGATCCCAGAATGCAGACGAGCAGGCAGCATGATGGTAAGTGAAAAAGGATTTAATGACTAAAAAACAAAAAATCACTCACAGAAGAGGTAGGAACAAAACAATAAATGGGCTGGCAAGACAGGCATGGCATGACCCGAAAAACAAGACATGAGCAAGATCTGAAAAATGTTTCCGCGAGGAATAAACAGGACAGGTGTGTATATATGGAGTGTGAACCAGGTGAAGCAAGAAGACAGATTAACTAGGTGTAGGTGAACCGAATAAACTTAATTGACAGGAGAAAACAAGACTGGAGCAAAACAGGAATTCAAGAATACAAACTAATAGAAACATAACTAGAAAAACATGAGACGAAAGCATAACCAGATCCAAAAACTTAACAACACATGAACTAGAAGACAAAAACTAAAGCATGACTAGGAAAATAATAAACAGAAACATGATTCAAAATCTTAACTGTGAAACAGACCAACAAAACCCAAAAACACCCACAAATCATAACACTTCCTTTATAGTCTTCTTTACAAATACAAGAAATAACTATCTACAAACACTTTATTATGGTCTTTTACTCTAAAATTCCTGAAATGTTTTTAATGTATCTTAATTTTCAGAAACTGCTTCAAAAAGCTTGCGTGTGCTTAATGCTGGGTGATCGACAGAGTAATGTTAAAAGCTTTAAAAAGGAATTTTGCTACAGACATAATTTCATCTTTCACTCAACCAAATACACTAATATAAATGTTTGGTCCATTCTCTTCCATTCAACAACATTTACCTAACGTGAGCAAATGGAACATTTTAATCATAACATGAAAAGAACAACATTTGGATTCATATTTATTATTACCTTCTTTAATCACCATATAATGACGCATCATCTCCAGCACATTGCTCGGGCCCAGAGGGACAGTTGTATCACCCTGTTGGACAAAGTCTCCCATAAGAGCTATTTGGGTCAGTCACAAACAGTTTATAAATGCAGAAGAGGAGTCAGTGCCTTACTGTCATCCAGGGATTCTCTAACAGTTGATGAGCAGACATGCGGTAGGCAGGGTCAGCCTTCAGAAGGCAAGACAGAAGATATTTTCCTGTTGAGACAGGCTTAAGACAATCAGTAAGTTACTATCAAAATGAAAAATTAGTATTGTTTTACCTTTTTAACAGTGAGACTGTAGATAAAGTTTCACCTCCATCACTAACTGTGGCCCAAATGGGTTGAGTAAATCTGACTTCCTTGCACATGATTGTCTTGAGCAGTTTCTCCTTTGTCTCGGAAACAAATGGAGGCTCTCCACAAAGCCTGCATGGAGGTATATTTCAAGCATGTCTATTTCTGAATAAAAGAAT